>NC_087062.1:1477281-1511917 GCF_963678635.1 Symsagittifera roscoffensis
ACTAAGCGTTGACCCATTTGCATCACTTGCACTTAAAAAATTGAGCCAGACAGAATTGCTGTTTTCTACATAGATTTGATGATGTCATGCAACTGACTGTCAGGGCGGATTTAGGGAAGCCTCAGGAATTGGACCCCATTTCGACCCAAAGGGTCCCTCTTTGTAGTAGTTTGAGATATTCATTTTTGGCTGACTGACCCTAAAATTTTCCTAACGGCACCGTAGGCGCCAATATATACTAACTTTCAGGGGGGAGCGCGCGCCAAAAAAAAAACGGATATTTTGGTCAATGTTTTCCAAAAAGTGCCTGAAACGCCTGTTTTTTTTTCAAAGTTTTGCTTACGGCGCAATAATTTTGGCCAAAACAGGGTCTTTGTAGTGCTCTGGGAGAGCTCAGAAAATGATAATTTTCAACATGTTTTTGAAAAACCGCCCTCCCCACTCGAGAAAATCCTAGATTCGCCCCTGGATACGCGGATACTCTCATCTTCAGATTTTGTCAAGGCTTTTTGATATTACCCGCACCGAGCGCCCATGGATCATAATCGATTATATTGTCATAATATGGTCAGCATCTATAAAATGACAAAATAATCGATTATAATCCATTAAAAATGGATTATAATCTTAATATTTTTTATCCCAATAAAATCCATTATAATCGATTATAATAGATTATAATGGATTTTTTCGAGGGGTTATTCATGAAATTTACAATTTTGTTCGAAATTATCTCATTTCCTGTTTAGTGCAGTTGCTACGTGTTATGTTTCATAAAATGTTACATTTCAGAAAAAAAATTATATATGTTTTTTGTCTCTACTTTTTCTAATTCATCGCAGTTTAACACTTCATTTTACAGTTTTTTTTTACCACAACCCCCGTCCCCCCCACCCCAGTTTACCAAATCAAACTCCCCCTCCCCCCCCCCCCCCCAGTTTACCAATCCCCCCCCCTCCCCCTCCCCCCCCTCCCCCCCTCCCCATCCACCAGTTTACTAAACCCCCCGCCCCCCTCCAGTTTACGAAGCCAGTTAAGCCCCCAGTATACTACCACCCACCAGTTTACTAGCCCCCACCCCCAGTTTACCCCCTCCCACCATTTACCAATCCCCCCTCCAGTTTACCCTGCCCCTTTAGATTGGGGGGGGGGGGGGTAAAAAAGCTTCAGGGGGCGAGGGGATGACCAGTTTAACCCCCCCCCCCCCCGTTTTCTTCCCCTCCCCTCAGTTTACCATGCCCCTTTAGTTAGGGAGGGGGGGGGGTAAAAAGTTTGAGGGGGCGAGGGGACGAAGTTGAGACATGGCATTTAGTAAAAGACAGGGCATAAATTCTGCAAACTTCTCGCAAAATTAATCGAATTTAGTTCTAAAAATGAAATGGATTATAATCAATTATAATGGATTATAATGGATTTTCATTTCAAAATAATCGATTATAATGGATTATCTTGGCAAAAATAATCGATTTCAGTGACAAAAATATGGATTATAATCGATTATAATGGATTATAATGGATTATTTTTGTTCAAAAATAATCGATTATAATGGCTATATAATCGTTTTCGTGGTCTGAATTTTACATCCGTAATGGATTATAATCGATTGTTTTTGTCTCGGTAATCCTTTATAATCGATTAGAATCCATGGGCGCTCGGTGCGGTTAGTGTCTTTCAAAAACTCGTGTTGGAACAAGTTGTTTCTGCAGTGTTCTTTAAAACCATGTTGTTTGTGGCACTTGTTTTTCTTGTTGATTGATCACTATAAGTCCTATAATACTCGGGGATCCCAGGGAACGTCTTCAAGTTTCTCGAAGTGCCGGGAACGTCTGCGAGATCTGCTGCCACCGCTTCATCGATATTTCCACTTTTCAAAAAATTAAATCGTTCATTTCAAATCTTCCTAATGATCTTGCTACCTTTTTTGTCCGTACAATTGTATACATACAGAAAACGCTCCCTTTGGAAGATTTGAAATGAGTGATTCAATCATTTAAGTACTATTAAAATATGTTTTCTTACATCAGATTTACGTTGCCATTTTGCTGTTCTCCAAGTCAGCAAACTTTGGACTGAAAGAATCAGCTGTTACATTTTTGAATGATGTTTTGAAGCATCAATTTTGTTGAAAGAAAAAATTCATAGAAAACTTTTTGCAGCATTTGAGCTATGGACTCATAGTAAATATTAATCATAAAAATTTGTCAAAAAACAAATCTTTGGAATCGCCTAATTTCTGCACGCAATTTTTCTCTGAAAATTAAAAGTATATGAGCAACTACCATCCAGGGGTGGGTTATGGGAGGTCGCGAGGAGGTGGTTCCGGCGATTGTGAGTTCAGAATCGTCCAGCCAAAAATGGATGTCGTAGAGTTGTTTTAAATTTTGTATGACTATTTTCAACATAGATTTTATAAGACTATTTTCTGAGCGGATTAAAATTTGAATTTTTGAGTAATATTAGCTCAAAAAAACTGAGCATTAATAATTTCCACATTCGCGCACTATTGATTCCAACAAATAAATTTAATTCGAGCATTTCCTGGCTGTCACAAACTGTGTTTATAAGGTTTTAACACAATTCAATTTAACTTCATCCTGAGACAGATTTTCTGAGATTCTTTGGCGCTTTCAGGAAGTGAGTTTTTGCAATTCAGGGTCGAAACAAAATATTCAAAAATCACTTAACAACTTAATAAATTTATGTTCTTTGGGAGTGAATAAAAAATTAAGTTTCAAAGAAGGCATCATTTAAAGCTATGCAAAACCAAATTGTTTTAGCTGAATGGCTAATACAACGCAAAAAAGGAACATTTGACCTATTCCATCCCAAACAATTCAACCACTTTATTTTAATCTGATTGACTAGAATTAGCTAATCAGATTCCAGTACCAGCTCGAAAAGTTTTGTCTATAATTTTAAGTAGATATAAAAATGAGCCGAAATGCCAGAAAAAAAAACACATTATTTTGTAAAATAATCAAAAATTTTCAAATATGCTGCATTCACCACAAAAAAAAGCAACATGAAAAAAACCAACGTCACATCTGCTCTAAATTTGGCCATGTTGAAAATCGAATTAAGAAAAAATATATAACGCATTGATAACAACCAATTAGTGTTTTTTCTTAGCTTTACAGATTGAGTTTTTTCTTCAGTTGCTGTCATTTATTCTGATTCGAGTATGACCAACATTCCTTCAAATCATAAATTTATCTCCACACTACCTTCAACAATTTTTCAAAACCGTTGAAAATTCTAGCACCAGTTTTAAAGTTTCCCCTACTATCACACTCTCTTCGATTTATAGAAGCTTCCTTTCCTGAAATTCGCGGGCTCTCTATGACAACATCCAGACATGGTAGTTCCCATACATGGTAGATACTTCCAATTTAAGTTTTGCTGACTCATCCGTAAATCTGACAATATCTGACCATCTGTGGAAATATGTTTTCATGCATCAGATTTACAGATGAGTTGCTAATTTGCAGTTTTCTATGTCAGCAAATTTTGGACTGGAAGAAGCAGTTGTTATATTTTGAATGATCTTTTGAAGCACCATTTTTGTTAACAGAGTAAACTTATTGAAGTTTCTCGCAAGTTTCAAGCCTTTGACTCATAAACGTAATATTGGTTAACATTTGTCAAAAAAATGGAATCTCCTAACTTGTATGAACTAGACGCAGTTTTTCTCTGAAATTTAAAAATTTTGGCTATATTGAAAAAACAGTAGAAAATGCTAAATTAGAGCCAACATAATACATAAATTTTCAAAAAAAATCTTAAAAATGGAAATGCTTTTCTTTCCACAATTTTCTAACATTCAACCAATATTTTTCAGCATTTTTCCTTCGACAACTTATGTTGAGATAGATGCTGACTCTGATGATATTATGAAACCCGTGAAACCTAATTGTTGACACATTCAATGTTTCAGTTATGTACACTCATTACGATGCCAAACTGTGCACTGGATAGGCGCAGGTTTTAGTGTCTGTATGTTCCTGGATTCCAGAGACAAATCTTTAAATAAGTTAAAAATTTTTCATTACATTCAAAGCAAACGACGAAAGAACAAAAAAAGAACACAGAGAACTTCCTTGTTGCGAAATTCATTTAAATTTCACTAAAATTCACAGTTTAACCTCGTAATGCTCTTTTACACAATTATCTTTGGAAAATGTGTCTCTTTTTGAGCTGAGCCGAAGGATACAGTGACTATACATAAATCATGCAAACATATCACGCTAAATTGCTTTTATTATTTTTTGAGCAACTATCATCCAGGGGCGAATAAGGGAGGAGGTTGCGTGAATTGTTACTTCACAGTTGGCTGGCCAAAAATGGACGTCGTAAAACAGAATCAATTTCATATTTTACTACCAATTTTATAAGACATTTAAAAAATGAGCATTTTTGATTTCCACATTCGCGTCAAAAAATTTGAATGATTATAACAAATAAATTTTATTCGAGCCATTTCCTGGCTGTCCCAAAATGTTTGAACGGTTTTAGCACAATTCACCTTAAATTAATCTTGAGACACATTTAAACTTTTTTGAGATTCTTTGGCGGTTTCAGGAGGTAAACTTCTGCGTTTCAGGATCGAAGCAAAATATATAAAAGTCACTCATCAACCTAATAAATGTATGTTATGATTGAGTGAATGAAAAATTAGGCTCCAGTAAAGGCATCATTTTGAAGCCATGCAAAATCAATACAAAGAAAAAACTAAACTTTGGTCTTATACCGCCCCAAATACATTTTTTTCACATCTTTTATCCAGATCTATTTTATTTGAATCTGATTGACTAGAATTAGCCAATCAGATTCCAGTACCAGCTCGAAATGTTTTGTGCATATTTTTCAATAGATATAAAAATGAGTCAAAAGTCAAAAAACATTACTTGGGATAATACTCCAAAATGTTTCTGCATGCACCAAAACAAAATATCCGCAGGAAAAAACAATGTCACTCCGCTCTAAATTCAGCTTTGTTGGAAATTGGATTTAAAAAAAAACAGTTTACACATTGGTAATGACCGGGGCACTACAACAGTGCGGAAAATCAAAATGTTGCTTAGCAGTGCCTAAAATTGTTTAATTTTAATCTAAATCATCCCAAATCACTTACAAGTAAATTAATTTGAATCGAGGGAAGCTGAAAAGCCAAACATGGCTGTTTTAATTGATGCCGCTTGTTAAACAAACAAAAATTTTCAAGCGCGGCGTGGTAACTGTTTCTGAAAAAACCATTAACTCAATTAAATTGACAATTTTTCTTCTCGGTTAAAAAGAGTATTCAAGCAAACTGCCAACAATTCGCAAACAGAATTCAAAATTTCAAATATTCCCAATTTTTGGTACTGTTGAACACATTTTCAGTTTCGGCACTGTTTTACTTCGGCACTGCTGAACGCCCGCGTAATAAGCAATCAAGCGCAATCAGCGTTTTCTTCTCCGCTTTATAGATTTTCTTTGCAAAAGTACAAAAATTGTACCGAATAAGTAGAAAAAATTCATAAAATGAAGCATTATTTCACATTCTCAATAGCTTCGACAAAAACGAAATGTGTTACTGGTAATATTTGGCAGATGGCACTAGTTGTTTTTATTTGGTTGTTGTCATTGGGAGAGGGCTGTATTCTGATTAGTGAAGGAACAACAATGCCCAATTCTTCTCAAACCAATCAACGCCGTTCAAACTCTGCAAAACTGAGCGTATTCATTGCTTATTTCTCTCAATTGTTTGAATACTGAGATCTGATTGGCTGACAAATGAAGTTTCAGACCATTCTTTCGATTTTTTGAATACTGAGATCTAATTGGTTAACAAAAATTTCGAGCATTCGGTTCTACGAACATGAGTTATTCCCCCGTGAATTGGCAGACAAAAAAGACGTAGAACAGGCACAAAAATTTAAAACCAACTACAGTTATTGTAATCCAAAATAATGAAAACATTTTTTTTTTCAGTTTGAGCCGTGTTGAAAATGTTTTCCTTGTGCATTATTTGACACTAAATCATTTTTCAAGGCAGCTAACGTTGTACTTTCTGACAACTATGTTATTTGTAAAAACTTGTATTTTGCGATCGCCTGAAAGCTATAGTTAATTTGAAAGTTTATGTTTTGTTTATTTTTATAGCAGTACTAAAAAAGTCCTTTTTTTAGAGTTGCCACGTAAAAATTCAAGTTTTAGTTGGCTTTTCAGTTCTAATCAACTGTGCGAGTTTTTCGGATGAAGATTAGGTTGTCGTGTGAGTGGATGACTTTTCAAAACAGATGGCTAAAACTGAAAATGATTGACCTAAAACAATTCGCCATACTCAGCGAAATTCCTCAGTACCCTAAGCTGGCGTATATTTCCTTAATATAATTTTCCTTCCAATTTACAAGAAACTGACAGAATTTTAGTTATCAATGTTGTTTTTTCGTTCCCAATAGATGCTAAATACTTCACTTCTCTAAAGACTTGAGATTCTGAAAAAAATGTTATCATTTTTTTCAAATCCATTTCAAAGTTTTATCAAAGCTGTTACACACGTTAAAAGGCAGTCGGAACATTCACGGCTACGTCTTGATGCGAGAAATCGTGTCTGACTAAAATATTTTATTTTGTGAAGCTCTCTGCTAAAAACAACGTTGAGATTAGAACTTAAATTCGTAAAAAAAAACTCAAAGTTTTACAAACTATATTGCACTGGAAAACAATTAGTTCACAAAAACTAAAGCTGACCGGGTAAATTATTGGCGAGGGTAGTCGGAACATTCAGGACTATTAGCATGGGCTACTCTTGCTTCAGATCATTCAGAAACTATTTTTTCTAGTGCCAGCTCAGCTGGTTAAAAAAGTTGGTTCTGGTAGCCAAAAGACTGAAAAAAAAACTTGCAACAACAATTATTTTTTCCGACTCGCCAATAGTTCCCTTAACTTAAATTAATTAACAAAATTGTTTTTTTTTCTGTGATTTTTAGTCGTTTTTTTTTAAAATTCTGAATCACTTTTACTGCGCTACTCATAGTTAGACACAAACAAAAATTCATCATAAAAAGAGTTAACGTATATCGGCGAACAAAATTTTCCTTGACTGAAATTAATGTTTCGAAATAATAACTTATTAACAATCAATCGGCATCACTTGGTAGTATGCGAGTATTGGACATATACACATAATAATACAACCAGTAAATAGTGAACACTGTGAAAAAGGAGCTGGGGAAGAAAACGCGACTGAACAGTTCGATTCTAGTAGCTGTAATGTAGAGTTTAGGGGGGTCCGAATCAGCTGGTGGGGGTTGGAGAGCAGAAGCTACTGATACTCTCTTGAGCATGTCTTTGCGTTTGCTGTTCTCGAATGCGTGTCCCAGTTGTTGTTGTTTATTTTGGTGCTCGGATAAAATGGCAGCGAGAGGCGACATGGAGCTGAAGCAAAAATTAAATAGCATGAAAAATAGCATAACTTTTTGGTAGCTGCCTCTGGCATGAATACACGTAGCAACGAAGACGCTTTCAGCAGAGTTTTAAACTAAGAAGTCATTTAGCAATTAATTTAGAAAAAAACTGACCACGCAATTCTAATACCGAAATGTGAGACTTATTTCGACGGATAGTTTTGAAAATTATCAAAATTTCGAAACACACAGGCAAATCGGAGCATTGCACTACTTGCGATGCATCACAAACACAACTTCAGGCGCGGATCTAGGAATATCTCGAGGGGGGGGGGCTTATTTTCAAAAAAAAATTGAAATGTTTCTCGACCTTTTTTAAGTCGACCAAATTTATTTTCTGAGCTCTCCCACCAAATTTTGACCATATGTTGACCAAATTTGCTGCGCCGCAGGCAACCAACTTTTTCAAAAAAAAAATAGGCTAAAAAGGCATTTTTACGCACTTTTTGGAAAATTTTGACGCGTTTTGTCGGCGTGCACTCCCCCTCACAATTAGTATATTCTGGCGCCAAAGGCGCCTTCGAAAAATCTCAGGGCCAGTCAGCCAAAAAAGGACATCTCAAAATAGTACAAAAGTCGAATCCTTGAGGAAGAGGCGCCCCCCCCCCCCCCTCCCCCCAAAATCCGCTGGTGATGTTAACTTTATAGAAAACCAAGTCAAAAAGAAAACTATTAGCAGTATTTCAGCTTTTAAAAAGTTTGAGAATCAGTAACTCAGCTGAAAAAACTTGGGTATACGCCCGTTCAATCGAGAAAATTTCTAAAATAAAAGAAAAAAGCTACAAAAAATACTTTTCCAGCTTAGCCGAGCAACACACACATGCGACTGAAAATTATGATCGGCCGGTAAACGACACACTATGACACGTTTAAGCCATTAAAAGATTGGCGGAAGCCTTTTGAGCCGAATAGAGAATTAAAGCTGAGTGAAGCCGAAAAACAACAAAAAAAACAATAAAGAGCCTAGAGTTGGTTTTCAACTATCACGCAACAAAATTTTGGAAATGACGAGAATTTTAAAAAAATTTGCCGATCAAATATATCTGTTGAGGATATGATTCATTGATTTTGTTGAAGTAGTTTATCATAAGAAGAAAGTATACGTTCATACTTGTCAGACAATCACAAGGGTAAAGAGAGAGTTGAAAAATACTTAAACTCGAAAAAGGTCTTAAATAACCACAAAAAGCAAGAATCAATATTTACTGGAAGAAAACTATAGCTCAAAAACTATTATAATGAAAGTCGATAATATTTGGCAAAAATCAAAAATCGAGCATTTTTTTGAATGGCCAAAATTACAACAGTGATGAAAAAAAGCAAAAATTGGCAGAATGAGCATTGAATTGTAGCGCTCAAGTTCTGAAGTATTTGTCTTCCTAAGGCAACAGTTTCGTGGAACTGTGGAAAACTGGAACAATTTTATTGAGCTGAAAAATTTTCAAAAAAAAACACTTTTTAAATTAACTTTCCGAAATTCGAAGACAATAAAATTATAATATAAAAATAACAATTTTTCCATCTTATCTAGGGCTACCATCATTAGGTCAGAATTATTATTTACTCGTTGTTTAGAATAGAAATGTATCGATTGGTAGGACCCTTTTGGCTGCAAAAGCCTGTTTTTTCGGCGCTTCAAGCCAGAAAAAAAGCTGTTTCGCTCCTGCATTTTTTTCTGGTTTTTATGCTTTAAGAGTATTGATAACGATCGAGAACTAGACAAAGAAAAAACAAAACTGTTTTTTTTTTCATTTCATAAATTAAGGATCCCCCGTTTATTTATTTTCCAAAAGTAGATGTTCTTTGATGATTAACACTTGCTCACGCTTTTTGTCAAACCACGAAAAATGAAAGAAAAGGTGAACAAATTTTAAACCATTTCCTGAAGAAAAATCACAAGACCTAAATAGGTGATTTCACTTTGTTCATTGGCACTTAAAAACACAAAAACATTGCACACGAAAAGGAATCATGGCCAAACTTGTTGTTAAAAACACAGGCTAATGCATGAATTGAAAAAAAAAACCTCAAACACTTAGTTAAAACCATGTAAAGTACCAAAACAGGGCAACTTATCAAAAGTTTGCAAAATAACGTCTGCTGAATAAATTAACGAAATAAAACAGTTAGATTGTTTTGTTTGCGCACAAGGAACCCGGTTGACCTTCATTGACTGAAAATACTAATGAATCATTTTCATAAACTAAGTACTCAAACCAATACTATCCAAAAAAGCTTTGCATTCAAAATTTAGTTTTTTGTGTGCATATTGTAGAACTGGATATACAAGTATCTGGTCAAAACGCCAAATTGCTCAAATGCTCAAAACGCCAAATGATATGTATGTACTCCTTGATCAATGCATGAATAATTAGAATTTCAAATTTTTAAATTGATCAGATTGAAAATTTTTGCCAAAAATCAAAATTTGATACTCTCATTATTTCATTTGTGTAAGACAACTCTAAAACAATTCAGATCGTTTCCAAGTCCTTGTAACAGCAAGAAAGTCCATCTTTTGTTGATTCTTGTTTTCAGTAAGCTAAGGTCTTTGCCATTAATGTTTGGCTACGAACACAACACAAATAAAAATTGAAAAAAAAAATTAAATTTAAATTTTTTTTTGCTATTTTCTGTACTTATGGAATTGCATGAAAATTGTATGGTTAGCATTTTTTCATTTATGAAAATTGTGTGATTGTCAAATCAGGAAAACTTGGCGAACCACCATGAAACATATTTCTTTCATTAACTAAATGGCTTAAAATTTAATTGATGTTTCTTCAGTTCGCACGGGATCTATGAAAAGCTATGAAGCCTGTCCGAGCATAGTCCGTTTGTTTTAAAATCTTACGGTGTTTCGAAGTCAGACAGATGGCCAAATTGCATCTCTAGCGCATTAGTGAGTATGTACACGTCTAGATCCTGAAGGAGGCTGTTGTCCTTCACTTGGTTCAGAGCAGTCAGGTACTCCTGCTGTTTCTTCCTTCTAGCTGCTATGGCCGCGCTCAACTTCTTCTCTTTCGAGCCTGAAAAAAATCATTACAACAGTTATTGAGATGATAGGTTATGATTGACAATTTTTTCATAAACACAACCCAAATATAGAGCTGGAAAAATAGGTAAAGGTTTACATTCCGGAGTGTATTCTGAAAATTACTAACAAATACATGAATGACACTTTTCTCTCAAATCTAGCCAAAAAAAACAGCGGGTTTGGTTGCATCTAGAACATATAAAATCAGGGAGACGGCCCCATACCGACCCAAAGGGTCGACCCTTTGATACTAATTTAAGAAATAAACTTTTAGCCCGAAATTTTTTTCAAAGTCGCTTAAACTGCCAATATATACTAATTTTGAGGGGGCAACCCAATTTATTGGAAAACAATTCCATTAAGTGCCAAAAAACACTTCAAAAATTAGCCCTCCGCGCACTGAATTTGGCAATAATAGGGTCTTTACAGCGATGTGGGAGACCTCAAAAAACCTAAAGACCTAGATTTGGAAGATACTCCCTCAGAGAAAAACCTAGATTCGCTCCTTTATAAAATATCATTACGAGGCCAAATTGTGCATTCTGTGCATTATAAGTGGATTCTGCAATACGCCAAAATCAGATTTGTCGCGGAATCCACAACATTGCTACTTTTCTTTGATCTTCTTTACTGTTTTGTATTCCACAGTTAAATACCTAAAACACTACCGCTCAAAATGGCTCCAAAACAGGCGAATTTTAGGAATCCGCAGCATTATTTGCTGAATCCGTAAAAAGTTTGTGGAAACCACAAACAAAGAAAAAGACAAGTGTATAGTTGAAATGAGATGTTGAAGTGGATTCCACTTATATGTATGTATATAGGTAGTATCGTTTTAAATTATATATTTTATTTACTAGGTGATCACCAGCAAGGTGGTCCAATAAATACGTTGAAGCGAGCACGTTTTTTTGTCTAAACAATTTAATTATTACAATTTTTAATCTGAAAAATATCTGACTCAACATCTTTGGCGAGATTGTTGAAAAGAATAATTTATACACATATTAGTTTTCAAATAATTGCATGCTATATGCATGCGGGACCTGTCTAACATTGTTTTCGAGGGACCTGTCTAACATTGTTTTCGAGGTCTAACCTATTTTCGAGGGACCACTCTAATATAATAGTAACAAAGTTTTTTTGCGTGTGCTTTCATCTCATTTCAAATACTGCCCTCAAGATTTGATTTCATATTTGACTCATCTCAAATACTGGCTTCATGATTTGAGTTCACTCTCCACGATCTATATCAGTATTTGGGATTGAAGTAACCCCAAATACTGACCTAATTCGGCAATAAACTGTGCGTTGTATTTCCAAACACTCCCAACCCATTAGCTCCAAAAAATGAATTTATTCGGTGTTTTGTCTCAAAATATATGCTCCCAAAAATAGCTGACTGGGATATGTATTCCAAATACTATAGGGTGACATTCACCGATTTAGTTAACCATTGTATGCGGAATCCACGAGCAAATCTGAACAAATTGGTTAACTAAATCGGTGGATGTCACCCTATAGTATTTGGAATACATATCCCAGTCAGCTATTTTTGGGAGCATATATTTTGAGACAAAACACCGAATAAATTCATTTTTTGGAGTTAGTGGGTTGGGAGTGTTTGGAAATACAACGCACAGTTTATTGCCGAATTATGTCTGTATTTGGGGTTACTTCAATCCCAAATACTGATATAGATCGTGGAGAGTGAATTCAAATCATGAAGCCAGTATTTGAGATGAGTCAAATATGAAATCAAATCTTGAGGGCAGTATTTGAAATGAGATGAAAGCACACGCAAAAAAACTTTGTTACTTGCTTTTAAATTCTTACTGGATATAGATAAGAATTCCAGCCCTAGCTTTTAATTGATCAAGCTTTTAATCAACAAATTCGGAATACAATTACAGTTTGCAAAATTCGATTTCATTCGCATAATCTGCCTACAATTTTTGCGGATTTCACTTAAATTTGCGGATTCCACTAACATTTTGCGGTTCCACTTACAATTGCGGAGTCCAGAACAACTAGCTATAATCGCTTGTTGCGGAATTCGCAGCACAACAAATGTTCCGATAAAAACTACGTTACAGGTATTTGTACGCGGAATCCAGGGAAATTTTGCAAATGGAATCCACTGACTTTTTGGAACAGGTTTGAAAACTTATCTATGGAATCCAGGTACATACAGGCATAAAATTGTGTGCCTATACAGTGTACCGTTTGGCCTCGTAATGTTTGAAAAAAAACGAGGACGAAATTTGAAAGCAAAAAAGACTAAGCGTAAAACAAAACACTAAAGCATAAAATAAACTTCAACAAAAAAACTGTAAAAACCTCTTTAAGTAAAAAGTTTATGAAAAGTTAAAGTTTTGGAAAAAAAATTAATACTGAAAACAAACAAAAATTCTCGCGCTCGCCACTGCATCACTCGGTGGATGTTCAAAAAACCGACAAATTTACAAGCCTCCATGTCTTAAACTGAAATTGCATCAGAATTATCAAACAATTGCATAACAACCGTGACAACCTGTTGCTATATTGCATAACAAAATAACTTTTCGGCTTGGAATTGTTCTTTTTTTTGGCTTGTTGGCCATTCATCGCTACACACTCACTGAGATATATGACGGTTGCGAACTCCAACAACCCCCCGAACACATATCCGAAGCAGATGAAGAAGTAGACGTCGAGTGCCTTTACTGCAGACACATTGGGCAGTTTAGAGTTGGTCGACCCAATCAGGGTGATGAGCGACAGCACAGTTGTGATTGACAGACAGGCTCGGCCGGGGATTCCTTCTCGGTTGATCCAGAACGCCACCTGCAACCAAAAACACATCGAATATATACATTACTCACCGGCTTTAAATTGAAGCAAGTCTAGCTGAAAGATGTGAATCTAATAGCACAGAATGCACTAATTTCAGTTAGCTTTGAAGAAATTTAAAAAAAAAGGAACTCAGAATAAAACCAGAAACAAATTTAGATAGTCTTTTATCGAACTTTGCCGTTTTTTGACAAGGATCGAAAATTTTAACAGTATATAGCTCAACTAACAGTTAGACAAAAAAATTAATGAAAAAACCTGCAAAAGTGTAAAGTTTTTCAAAAAGGTAGAAAAAAATTGGAATGAACTATGGCGTAGGTCAGTTTTTTCTCTAGCTGACTTTGACTAATCATAAGAAGCTCAAAAGTGGTGCCATATGAAAAAAATAGCAGCCGCGATTCGGGTTCTTTTTGTTTTTCAGACGAATGACTTTTTCAAAATCTTTTATTAAGCAGCTCTTGTGGCCCATTAACTAATTCAGTCTCTTCTCGCTAACTAAAAATAACAAATAAAAAATAAGAAAATAGAAATAAAAACGTTTCATTTTTTATTGTTCCGACGTCCGATACGAAAGTAACAGAATGTTTGTGCTCGGGGTGGGTTTTTTTCTTCAGACAAATTTCGACTTTTTAGCTCGCCATTTTTGACGAAATTTATTAATATCATTTAAAAAGTATTTGTTGTCCTGGGCTTAAATTTTAAATTATTTTACCTGTGGTCATTTTTCGTAAAGGAATGGTGGTTTAAAGATTGCCATTTTTGCCAATTTGGGACAATCAACGCGCGATATATTTCGCGCTATTAACGCGTAAGCGGAGATTTAATCAGTCTTAGAAATCGTTCCAAATTGGTTGAAAGAAGCTGATTTGCCATAATTTATTTCTTGCAAGGAGCAAAATCTAACCTTTTGTACTTTATATGGCGTATGGGGGTTGATTTTCATTTTAAAAATTCAATATTTAGAAGAAAAAAATTTTCGTTTTATTTTATTACATTTAATTTTTTATGGTATTACTGCTCCATAAACCCTAAAAGGCAGTCGAAACATTCAGGGCTTCGCCCTGATACGTGCAGTCTTGTTTTATTTATGGATTTTATTACAAAATTTCGCGTAGTAGCAAGTTTTTGTGCTAGTTCCATAGCAAACGGATGTTCCTCTTGAATTTAGAACTCGGCGCACTTGATTGTTTGCTTTATTATTAGCATTTTGCCCTTACTACCAGTTACATTGTGCTTGATGTCATCGCAAACTTCTTGTATATTTAAGCAAAACTTTAAAACTTATACTGCTAATCAAAGAAAAGCGAAAGCAAACAATTTTTTAAAAAATTTAAGTTTTTGAAATTCTCCTAAACGCTGTGCAAAAGACAAAGTGATAAGTTTCTCTTCCAGTAACGAAATAAAAGACCAAATAGGTCAAGGTGAAGACCCATTACTTTAATATTTTACTGTTCAAACAGAAAAAAATCTAAGCAGCAGAATAATGACCGCCGCAGTCGCGCCAACGTGTTGCGAGCTTGCCAACAGAGGGTAGGACTCTTTACGAAAATTAGAGCCAGTTATCTCCGCGACGCGGGCGTAGCGCGCCCACCGGTGACCTTAAACCAAGAGCTTAAAATAATCGGCTTTGTAGTCTTTGGCTACTTGATTAATTTTGGTACTAACGCGATTGATATTGGTATCATTTTGGTACTTGTGAATACCCACCTAGGTCAAGTCAATTGAGAAATATTTCTGTGCTGCATTAATTTTCCACATGGGAACATCGCACGCATATTTTTTTTCATATTCCCAAAGCGCAAAATCTCACAGCTTTGTGAAATATTATAACAGATTGTTTTTTGAAAAAAGTAGTTTGTGTGATAAAAAAGCAAATAATTTAATCAATGATCCAGTTTCTGGTTTCTTTAATTTAGTATCGGCCCAGAAACATTTCAAAAACTCTTTGAAATAAATAAAATTAAAAAGAACGAGTAATTTGAATCAATAACTGTTCACTGTCATAAAAGTTCAATTAAACCGTTTCGTTTTTGTTGTTAATAAAAGTCTTTGATAGAAATTGGAATTTCAGATAGATCGATTGATTTGCATTTTGTCATTAATTTAAAAGAGTAAAACCTTCTTGATTCAATGATTTTGAAAAATAAATTACAGTGTTTTTTATTCAGTGCAGTTTGTTGTACAGATTTTCTAGTTGCTGTAGCCTGGGTACAGTTTTCAAGTTTTCTCCCGATCACAAATATTACAGCAATGAATCAGCCTGTAACAAGACTGGTAGCATTTTAGCTCTGATCAGCCTAAAAACAGAGTCCAACAGAGTCCAACAGAGTTTAATGATTGATCCAGTTTCCTGGTTTTGTTAAATTACTATTGGCCAAAAATATTCCAAAAAATTCTTTGAAGTAAAAAAAATTAAATGGAACGAGAAATATAAATCTATAACTCTTCATTGCCATAAAAGTTCAATTAAACGGTTTGATTTTTTGTTTTAATAAAAAATCATCTATGATAAAAACTGGAATTTCAGATAGATCAATTAATTTTGCATTTTGTCTGTAATTTTAAAAAAGAAACTTTTAACATCAAGTGTTTATCAAAAGCAGTTTCAGTGTTTTTTGGTTTGAGCAATTTGTTTCTTTACGGATTTTCTAGTTGCTTTGGCCTGGTTACAGTTTTAAAGTTTTCTCCCGATCACAAATATTACATCAATGAATCAGCCTGTCACATGAATGGTAGCGTTATCTCAAGTTTTAGCTCTGATCAACCTTAAAACAGTGCCCAACAGAATCCAACACTTCTTTCAGATTTGTATGAAACAGTTTTAGTTCATTACTAGTGTATGTTTTCTTCTTACGTTTTTCTAATTTTCTGTTTTTGTTGTATCTTAAAAAACATCAATTTTCACTTATGTACCATGAAAATCTCAAAGTCTGCTCTGTACGGTCAACCCGTCGTACAAAGGAGGACAGCTGGTTATTCCACGAGGAGCAAAGAATCTTGCGATCACGCTTATTTTTGCAACAAACATTATCCACAGGCGAAGCAGAGCTTTCCACCATTTACCGTCAAAAGTACATCAAAACATTGCAAGTCAGCCGACAGAAATTGAGACAAATACTACAACAAAACTTGAAACAAATTTTCGACCTGCACAAAAAAAAACAAGATCTAAAAAAAATATTATCGATTTGTTTCAAATATTGAAAAATAATCGTTTTAGGAAGAAAAAAGCAAAGTAAAACAACAAGTTGTTTCATTAGCATCGGAACAAAATTTACGAAGCGGTCACGGCGTCAACCATACTTGTCAGAGCACAAAAGAAAAGTATTAATCCCCTCAAGGGAATAATAAAATGTTTTAGCTCATTTAACGACGCAAAATGAGGTCACTAAACTGAAAAAAAGCAAACCACTATGTTTTCAGCTGAAAAAAAAACGGCACAAATAGGCTCAAAATATGTCTTTTGCTTGATAAAAATGCAGGTTAAAAATTTTCATGGCAAGATTAATTTGTTGTCTCGAAAATAGTTTATGTTCAGATTTGGTTACGTTTTCTAATCACCAGGAAAAGTAAAGAACAATTTTAACTTTTCATAATTTTTTTAGGATTTCTTTTTACATTTTGGTTGTTTTTTAAAGCTAGTCATATACTGAGGGGAACAAATTAAACATTAAGCTATGAAAAAAGATAAAATTAAATAATTCAAAATTTGATGAAGAGGTATATCGCAAATGCAGTCTGAAATTTATCCAGCCTGAAAATAAATCGGAAACACGAAAAAATGCAGACCAGTTTTTCTAGTAACTGAGATAAATTAATTGGATGTTTTGGATTCCAAATCATGGATGAAAATGCTTGAATATTATACCACACTTGGTGACCCACGATGTGCTTCCGAGGTAGCCAAAATCAGGCGGCATTAAAACACATGCTATTAATACATAGTTCATTACCAGGGGCGGATTTAGGGGGGGGAGCGGGGGGGGGCGGACGCCTCCCCCTCAGGGATTCGACCCCCTGCCGACCCAAAGGGTCCCCCCTTTGATACTTTTTCAGAAATCCATTTTTGGCCGACCGACCCTAAAATTTTTCTAAAGGCGCCTTAGGCGCCAATATATACTAACTTTGAGGGGGAGCGCGCGCCAAAAAAAACGCGTTTTTTTTTGTCAAAATTTTTCAAAAAGTGCCCAAAAACTGCTTTTTTGACTGTTTTTTCAAAAATTTGCCTGCGGCGCAGAAAATTTTGCCATAAAAGGGGCAAAACAGTGCTTTGGGAGAGCTCAAAAAATCAATTTGGTCGACCTAAAAAAAAAAAAAAAAAGTCGTCAAAATTTTTGAAAATTTTTTGAAAATCCGCCCCCCCTCGAGACAATCCTAGATCCGCCCCTGTTCAATACCTTCACTTCCTGAAGTGGTCGGAACAAAAACAGCAATTTTTTAAGAAGCCTTTTACAGCTTCTGCAATGGTAATTATTTTGTGCTACTTGAACAGCCATCTGCTACTATTGTTTGCATTGAAATTTTTCTTTGCAAAGTTTAAAATACGCGATACTGATAAGATTAAAGTTCCAATTCATAACCAAGTTATTATCTCCCAGCTTGGCTTCCAGCGGAGTCTATGAAGTCTTAACATGACCCTCAGACTTGAACAGGAAAGTGATCTGATTGGACTTACCCACGAACAGACGACAATGATGGTGGATGGTATGTAGCTCTGTAGGATGAAGTAGAGCAAGTCCCTCTTGAACAGGAAAGTGATCTGATTGGACTTACCCACGAACAGACGACAATGATGGTGGATGGTATGTAGCTCTGTAGGATGAAGTAGAGCAAGTCCCTCTTGAACAGGAAAGTGATCTGATTGGACTTACCCACGAACAGACGACAATGATGGTGGATGGTATGTAGCTCTGTAGGATGAAGTAGAGCAAGTCCCTCTTGAACAGGAAAGTGATCTGATTGGACTTACCCACGAACAGACGACGATGATGGTGGATGGTATGTAGCTCTGTAGGATGAAGTAGAGCAAGTCCCTCTTGAACAGGAAAGTGATCTGATTGGACTTACCCACGAACAGACGACAATGATGGTGGATGGTATGTAGCTCTGTAGGATGAAGTAGAGCAAGTCCCTCTTGAACAGGAAAGTGATCTGATTGGACTTACCCACGAACAGACGACGATGATGGTGGATGGTATGTAGCTCTGTAGGATGAAGTAGAGCAAGTCCCTCTTGAACAGGAAAGTGATCTGATTGGACTTACCCACGAACAGACGACGATGATGGTGGATGGTATGTAGCTCTGTAGGATGAAGTAGAGCAAGTCCCTCTTGAACAGGAAAGTGATCTGATTGGACTTACCCACGAACAGACGACAATGATGGTGGATGGTATGTAGCTCTGTAGGATGAAGTAGAGCAAGTCCCTCTTGAACAGGAAAGTGATCTGATTGGACTTACCCACGAACAGACGACGATGATGGTGGATGGTATGTAGCTCTGTAGGATGAAGTAGAGCAAGTCCCTCTTGAACAGGAAAGTGATCTGATTGGACTTACCCACGAACAGACGACAATGATGATGGATGGTATGTAGCTCTGTAGGATGAAGTAGAGCAAGTCCCTCTTGAACAGGAAAGTGATCTGATTGGACTTACCCACGAACAGACGACAATGATGGTGGATGGTATGTAGCTCTGTAGGATGAAGTAGAGCAAGTCCCTCTTGAACAGGAAAGTGATCTGATTGGACTTACCCACGAACAGACGACGATGATGGTGGATGGTATGTAGCTCTGTAGGATGAAGTAGAGCAAGTCCCTCTTGAACAGGAAAGTGATCTGATTGGACTTACCCACGAACAGACGACAATGATGGTGGATGGTATGTAGCTCTGTAGGATGAAGTAGAGCAAGTCCCTCTTGAACAGGAAAGTGATCTGATTGGACTTACCCACGAACAGACGACGATGATTTGGATGGTATGTAGCTCTGTAGGATGAAGTAGAGCAAGTCCCTCTTGAACAGGAAAGTGATCTGATTGGACTTACCCACGAACAGACGACAATGATGATGGATGGTATGTAGCTCTGTAGGATGAAGTAGAGCAAGTCCCTCTTGAACAGGAAAGTGATCTGATTGGACTTACCCACGAACAGACGACAATGATGGTGGATGGTATGTAGCTCTGTAGGATGAAAAAGAGCAAGTCCCTCTTGAACAGGAAAGTGATCTGATTGGACTTACCCACGAACAGACGACAATGATGGTGGATGGTATGTAGCTCTGTAGGATGAAGTAGAGCAAGTCCCTCTTGAACAGGAAAGTGATCTGATTGGACTTACCCACGAACAGACGACAATGATGGTGGATGGTATGTAGCTCTGTAGGATGAAGTAGAGCAAGTCCCTCTTGAACAGGAAAGTGATCTGATTGGACTTACCCACGAACAGACGACAATGATGGTGGATGGTATGTAGCTCTGTAGGATGAAGTAGAGCAAGTCCCTCTTGAACAGGAAAGTGATCTGATTGGACTTACCCACGAACAGACGACAATGATGGTGGATGGTATGTAGCTCTGTAGGATGAAGTAGAGCAAGTCCCTCTTGAACAGGAAAATGATCTGATTGGAGTTACCCACGAACAGACGACAATGATGGTGGATGGTATGTAGCTCTGTAGGATGAAGTAGAGCAAGTCCCTCTTGAACAGGAAAGTGATCTGATTGGACTTACCCATGAACAGACGACAATGATGGTGGATGGTATGTAGCTCTGTAGGATGAAGTAGAGCAAGTCCCTCTTGAACAGGAAAGTGATCTGATTGGACTTACCCACGAACAGACGACGATGATGGTGGATGGTATGTAGCTCTGTAGGATGAAGTAGAGCAAGTCCCTCTTGAACAGGAAAGGGATCTGATTGGACTTACCCACGAACAGACGACGATGATGGTGGATGGTATGTAGCTCTGTAGGATGAAGTAGAGCAAGTCCCTCTTGAACAGGAAAGTGATCTGATTGGACTTACCCACGAACAGACGACAATGATGGTGGATGGTATGTAGCTCTGTAGGATGAAGTAGAGCAAGTCCCTCTTGAACAGGAAAGTGATCTGATTGGACTTACCCACGAACAGACGACAATGATGGTGGATGGTATGTAGCTCTGTAGGATGAAGTAGAGCAAGTCCCTCTTGAACAGGAAAGTGATCTGATTGGACTTACCCACGAACAGACGACAATGATGGTGGATGGTATGTAGCTCTGTAGGATGAAGTAGAGCAAGTCCCTCTTGAGCAGGAAAGTGATCTGATTGGACTTACCCACGAACAGACGACAATGATGGTGGATGGTATGTAGCTCTGTAGGATGAAGTAGAGCAAGTCCCTCTTGAACAGGAAAGTGATCTGATTGGACTTACCCACGAACAGACGACAATGATGGTGGATGGTATGTAGCTCTGTAGGATGAAGTAGAGCAAGTCCCTCTTGAACAGGAAAGTGATCTGATTGGACTTACCCACGAACAGACGACAATGATGGTGGATGGTATGTAGCTCTGTAGGATGAAGTAGAGCAAGTCCCTCTTGAACAGGAAAGTGATCTGATTGGACTTACCCACGAACAGACGACAATGATGGTGGATGGTATGTAGCTCTGTAGGATGAAGTAGAGCAAGTCCCTCTTGAACAGGAAAGTGATCTGATTGGACTTACCCACGAACAGACGACAATGATGGTGGATGGTATGTAGCTCTGTAGGATGAAGTAGAGCAAGTCCCTCTTGAACAGGAAAGTGATCTGATTGGACTTACCCACGAACAGACGACAATGATGGTGGATGGTATGTAGCTCTGTAGGATGAAGTAGAGCAAGTCCCTCTTGAACAGGAAAGTGATCTGATTGGACTTACCCACGAACAGACGACAATGATGGTGGATGGTATGTAGCTCTGTAGGATGAAGTAGAGCAAGTCCCTCTTGAACAGGAAAGTGATCTGCAAGTCCGCAAAAATCCCAGTTGAGAAGTGCAGCTCAAACCTAGAAACAAATCAATCGCAAATCAAGAAAAAAATGATAACAAAGAGAACTCGTATGAAAAAGTAATAGCCTATAGCTTTATAAGTTCTGCAGAGTTTTCGATTACGTCGTTCTTTGTTGAGTTTGGGCTGCAGGGGCAGGGGCGAGGGGGGGGGGGGGGGGGGTGAGACGCTAGATTACTGGGTAAAGCTTAAACAATCCACCCGATTTCGTATAATGTTTCGTTTTGATTTTGTGTGGAAAAAACACGCACTAATAAAAACAATTTTAATTGAAATAATATTAAGCCTTAATCTTAATCCGAGGAAAAACTTTGTGTAAAGGCGTGTTTCGTTAGACCGACATTGATTTTCTGAGCTCTTTTGGAACACTCTTTTGTTCTATTTGCCAGTAAAATTTGATTTTCAAAATTTGCAGCACCGCAATACCAATATTGAGAAAAACAACGAGCCAAAAAGGACAATTTGAGGCACTTTTTTTTTTTTGAAATTTTTGAGTTTTAAAGCACTGAAATGTCATTTTTATCGAATTAGCATATCGTGATAAATTCTTCTATTTGCGCTTTGGATATTTTTTATTTCTGCAAACATTATTTTGTTGCTGAGTTTGTTTTAAACTCGTTTGACCTTGTGAGCTGGAAAGTCTTCATGTGGAACTGTGCCATGTAGATGTCACTGAAGGTCACGCTGTCATTGCCCTCGTGCCAGTTCAAGGTCAAGTCGTCTGTAGTGTATCCATAGCACTCTAAGCAGCAGAGTCGGTTGCTGTGCAGGGAGCACAGAATGTTCCGAGCACAGTATGTTAAGAAAAAAATTACAAATAAAAAAAACATTCGAAAAAATTTTCCATTTTTTCCAATTTTTTCTTCCATTTTTGTCCTATTTAAGTGTTATTTTGTAAAGGATGACCTAATTAAAAGAAAAAAAAGATGGAATGAAAGGCAATAGCAGCGCTGAAATAACGTTAAAATCCGTTTTAGAATGAAAACGAGAATATTCAGACCAATTTTTCTCGACACTGCGACAACTTTTTGATTTTCTTTTCGAATCCGGATTACCACTAACAATCTTTATGATGATTCCAAACTTGACCCCTACGAGTTTTTTGTGAGGTAGTCAAAATGTGAACAAAAATTATACCCTTCGCTATAGATCTTTCCCATTCCCCTTAGGGTGGTCGGAATAATAAATAACAACAACAAGGGTAGCTTCAATCAATTCGGCAACTATTCTCTGTTATTTTTTTCGATTTGAGTTTAGGTATGCCAGTTATGTGACATTTGTACTTAGACATAGTGATGAAACGTTTAGTTTAGTTTTTAAACAAAATTGTTTCAAACTTGCAACTAATAAGAGACATTATATAGCCTATTTTGTGCTTAAAGAACTACTGTGCATATAAAATGTGCATATAAAATGGAAACATTTTTGAGCGCAGATTGATTCTCTTTTGCTGGAATAACTCACGCTTGAACGTTCAGAGTTATATCAGATCTGGACAAATCTAACAAAATTTAAGGTGTTAAGCAAAAATTTACAAACTGAGTTTTTGAAGTCAACCCAATTTGAAAAAAAAAACGTTTAAAATTTCAGAATTTATTCTTTTCTTCCAGATTTGGTATAACGCTAAACGCGTAAGAGCAAGTTACTTAAACAGGGAGAATCAATACGCGCCAAAATTGTTACCAAATGATATGACGCAAGCTAGTTGCTCATAGTAATTCTCTCGGCAGAGAATATAATATTCAGAGTGTAATATTCGATGCTGGCGGAAAAGTTAAGCAAACAATGATATTTTTTCCAATCATCACATCAAAATTATTGTTATACTGAGTATCAAAAGGCACATTTTGAAACAAATGGAAAGACATTAGGAAAATTCAGGTATTCATTCTGATAAAAAAGCCATCTTTTTTTGAGCTTTTAAATATTGGGTTGGTTTTGAAATCTTATCGCAAGCGAAATTTGATTGCAAGAGGCAAATATTTTGAAAATTTGACAATGCATATCGCGAGCATTTTATCATGATTTTTTAAAACTGGTTTATTAAGTAAAGCGAATAATCCAAACAAAAATGAATCTTACTGAAAACAAGTGAAAAAATTGAATAAAATAGCCAAAGACGAATCGTCGCCTAGGTCATTTTAAATATTATTACCTTCACGCCATAGTGATAAATGATCGTTTCGTTACTTTGATCAATGTTTGTAAACCTTTAACCATCGCTGGAACCAGTTTGGATGCTGAGCGTATTACTACTATTCGTAATTAGCGACGATTCGTAGCAAGACTGCTTGTATCAGGGCGAAGCACTGAATGTTCCGACTGCCTTTTAAGGTCTATGGAGCAGTAATAACATGAAAAACACGCCATATAAAGTACAAATAGATAGATTTCGCTCCTATTAACAAATCAATTATAGCCAAGGCCCGGATTAAATTGTTATAACATAAAAACATATGTTTTAACATATTTTGCTCTTTTTAACATGAAACATGAAGATGATGGATTTTAACATTATGTTCGAAAATTGAACATGCAAAAATAAGCGCTGCTACTTTCTCAAGTGTTAGTTGATCAAATAGTTTGTTTGCTTTCAAGTAGTTTGTTTGCTCTAAAGTGTTAGTTGATCAAATAGTTTGTTTGCTTTGTTCCGACTTTCTCTACGCGATTTTTTTTCAGTTGAGCTTATGCCATGGGTCGCGATCAAGTAACCGGGAGTTCTCTTTTACTTTCACTCGATAGTGGAAAAAAAGTATGGGAGTTTTTGCCAGGTGCCAACAAACTTCGCTGTAAACCTTGTGGACTTTTAATCGATTGCAATTATCGTGCGAAGACATAAACCAGCATTTGAAGAGCGGAATTGGAACAAACTAACAACTCGACTATCACGCAGTTCGTTAATTCCACAATGTTTAAACTTTTTTAATGGAGACATCGAGTACACACGGTTGAAGTGTTTGATATCAGACAGTGCGTCTTACATGATACAAGCTGGTCGGAGCTTGAAAGCGTTGTACCCCGAAAAGAGTCTGCAAATTACTGTTGCGAAAATTTCGAAAAACTTACTGACTTTATCCTTGAACATCTCGAAAAGCACGAATCTTTAGCGATTTCTTCGTTGAAAGCACTCGTATTCGCGAAAAAGGAAGAACTGGCCGTGTCTCTGACCTGCATTGCTGGAGAGTTTGCGCATTTGGTGACTGATAAAGAAACTGCAAGAAAGGATCTCACATGGGGTTGCTGTCCAACTGGTTGAAGAGTTTAGTTCAACTCTAACAGACCATTACAAAGAAAAATTAATGGCTGTTCTCAACAGGAATCCGGACTGGGAGTTCGTAAGCGAGGTTGGCGGGGTGCTCAATGGAAAAGTTGGGTCAACTGGTCTAGACCCTGGCTGTGTCAGCTATAGTTAGTGTGGACGTGGAACGAAGTTTTTACGCTTTATCGTACATTCTCGCTCCGCAGAGACAGTCTCTCACTGTGAAAAACTTGAAATTTTGCATGGTTGTTATGTGGAACACTGTGTGAAATTCAAGTTTCATTTAACATTTTTTGCAACATTTTTTAGCATTTTTATTAACATTTTAATGAACATAAATTGCTCAAAATGATAACAAAAAATTCCGGGCCTGATTATAGCATTTAAGCTTCCTTGAACCCATTTGGAACGATTTCTAAGATGGATTAAATCTTGGCTTACGCGATAATAGCGCTAAATATATCGCGCGTTAATTGTTTCAAATTGGCAATCTTTAAACTCCCATAACCTACGAAAAATGATCACAGGTAAAATATCTTTTCAAATTTAAGCTAATGACAACAATACCTTTAGAATAATATAAAAAATTCCGTCAAACATGGCTAGTTAAAAAGCCGAAATTTGTCTGAAGGAAAAAAACCCCACCCCTTCATTACGAAAGTCGGAACAACAAGCAACAATTCATGAGGAGGCAGTGGCAAGTAGGATACGCTTGCTCCACTGCGCGGATATCCGGCACAGGAGCAATACTGTGCATGAATCAGTGGTAGCCGCCTAACCTACAGGCGTTACTTGTTACGAATTGTCGAATGTTGAGTATTGCTCTTCAAGAAGGTTTAGAAATGCATCACTGGGTATACCATGAGTAAGAGTGAAGAGTTAAAAGAGGATGGCCCACCCCCATTTTATACCTATGAGGAGCTTGCACGTCTGAGTGTCCATCGGAAATATTTCCAAATCCATGGGGCATTTGGCAATCACTGTCGTCCGACTGCTAAAACAAACCAAACAACGCATATACACACGGTAAACTACATATTATATAAGGATTACAAAATTTCATGTTTTTTTACAGTTTTAAATTCAAAGCTTTTTTTTCGGCGCTTGAAGGTGCTAACGTTTCAAGCAGGGGCGGATTAGGGGGGGGGGGGGCGGTGGGGCGGACGCTCTTCTTCCCTTCTCAGGGATTCGACCCCTCCCTGCCGACTCAAAGAGTCTCCTCCCTTTGTACTATTTTGAAATATCCATGCTGAAATGTTCTAAAGGCGCCTTTGGCGCAAATATAAACTAATTTTGAGGGGAGAGCGCGCACCGAAAAAACGCAATTTTTTGGTCATAATTTTCCAAAAAGTGCCTAAAAAGGCCTTTATTGGCCTGTTTTTTCAAAATTTAGCCTGCGGCGCAGAAAATTTGGTCAAAATAGGGAAATTTTAGTGCTTTGGGAGAGCTCAAAAATCAATGTGGTCGACCTTTAAAAAAGGTACCTGACAAAATCCTAGATATTCGCCCCTGGTTCCAAGTACTAGTTAATTACAGTTAAATCGGCGTATAAAACAATTTTGAGTTCTTATAAAATAGAAATTAATAAAATTTTTGTCAAAAATTACTCTAAATTTGTCTGAAAACAGGTTTGAAACCGGTTTTTTTCAACACTGAAAAAAATACGTGAAATTTTAAAATATTGATCGAATCAGGACTGAAAAGTAGGACTTTTCTTATAATATACGAATCAACTCCAATCTGACTCTCATGACAGAAAAAGACGCTCCAATGCAAAAGTCAGAATAACCTGACTTCGTGGTCAGAATAACAATTTCGTTTCTGCGACTCATAAAGGATCTATCAAATGTTTTTAAGCCTGCCCCAAGATGGTAAGCTTAGTAGTTGAGTGCCAAAAAAATGGAGAGAGATTGTTAAGTTAGTTAAATCAGCGAGTTTTTGGCCAATCACAATGCAGCAAAAATCAAAATTTAAATAGAACGCTTAAGCTAATTTACAGTTTTTTTATTGGGCTAAAAAGTTTTAGCAGATGCCACAGGGGGGGGGGGGGTATTGTTAAGTAGATCCCATTTTTGAGACTTCAAAGCCGTTCTTTGCTACTAGAAGTTTCAGGTGTAAAATTTCTGAGTCAAAATGTAGTCACAATCTTGCAAACAAGGAGCTGAAGATTATGCAGGAACTAATCTTCACAAGCTGTCGTAGCTTTGGCAGAATATCAGATACGCGATCCATGAAACTCTCAAGCGAACGCTTTACTTTTATACTGAGTGCCAAGGAAAACTCAAAAATCCTTAAGAATTTAACTCTCTCACCACTTCTTTTTGGCATTTTTCACATCAGTTTCTTGCCAACCAACCCTAAAATTAATTTTTAGGCGCCTTCGGCGTCATTGTTCACAGATTTTGAGCGCAGAGCACAGGCCTGCCAAAATGTCACTTTAATCATATTTTAAAACACGAGTGAGACGCTGAATTTTAATCTTCCTCAATTTTTAGGAGATTCTGGAAAAGCAATTTGGCAGACCTTAAAAACCTGGCAAGTTGGGCGCAAGTGCTAATTGCTCTGGATGTCAGATCAAAGTGAGTAGTAGAGAAAAATAATAGGTTGCAAAATGTTGGACAGACAGAATTTATTAAAAAGAACCATCTGCCAGTTTGTGGCAGTTTTTGCATTCAAATATGGAATGAAATTTTTGGCGACCTTGAGACACCTAAAAATTGGCTATTGTTTGCAATTTTTTCTGAAACAGATTGTTTACTGTTTTGAACTTTGTGCAACTGCGTATAAGTGGTACCTGTAGAGAATGGACCCGTCGGGGGATAGTCTTATGAGGACATTGGGTACCATGACATCCTGCTTCGAGGCGGAGAGGGAGTCGGGGAAGTAGGTGTCCGGAACCCAGATGCGCTTCAGGAAGTCATGTGACAGAGTGAGTGGTTCTAGAACATTCTTCATCTTGGACTAGTGGATGGTCCAACCTATTCATTCTACACTTGTTTATAAATTCATCCTGTGAATATGAATACTTTGACTACGCAGAATATAACAGGATTACAGAGAAAAAATACATATCAAATGAGGAAGAAGAAAAAAGTCAGATATAAAATTAAATCCCTGATAACCTGATAAAAAGATATAACCTGCAGTTATAGAACCTTTTGCGACAAGTTGAAGACCGCCAAATAATGAATGTTTTTGATCAGTTGTTTAAAAAACTAAATGCAAGGCAGAGGCAAGCGCAATATTTTTTTTGAGGGGGTCGTTTTTCTTTCAAAAATTGATTTTCCAAGCACCCCCAAACACATTAAAACTCCGATGAAAAACACTTGTGAAAAAAATAGTGCCAAAAATACACTTTTTGGGAAACTTTTGGTAAGTTTTGACCAAAAAAATGGTTGTTGTAACATACTAAAACAGTCGATGATCATTTAAAAAACGTTTTTTATGTTTGTTTAAGTTAAAACTTTGATATCTTCCACTATATCCCCCCGTTTGCAAGGGGGGGGGGGGAGATTCGTTGCCAGGTATAAAACTCTCATATGCTTAGCTGTTGATTTATTTCTTTATTGGCGAGGATATTCGTTTCTAGGAACCCGAAGGGGATATAGTAAAAGATATCCAAATTTTTCTTTTTTACTTTTTTTACAATTTAAATTGTTGATTTATTGAGATAGAAAAGATTTAACGAATATATTTAATTAATCTTACCTGTTTAGAGCTTTTGGAACACTTCGGTCGGAAAAAAGTATCATGGGAGCTTTTTAATATTTGACCCAATATTGGACTACTATAATATAAGAATGCATTCACTGAGGTGCTTACCGAAGGCGTTTGTCTTCCATATTTTCTCATTCGTAATAATTTTCACCTTAATTTTAACAGAACTGTGAGCTTTGTCATTAACATTATACCATCAAAGCTAAAATTGATCTTTAAAATTGTATAGTAAATCGATTTGCGAAATGATTTACTACTTGTATAGTAAATAATTTCGTAAATCGATAACTATTGAAGTTTTAATTTAATTTAATATGAGCGCCATTACATAAAATTTATGGTTTTCTGGTAAATTAGATGTACTACGTAAACATCCTCCCCCCCCCCCTCCCCGTAGGTTTTGAGTGGGTATTTTCAACCAATCAGAGCCGAAGAAGTGCATAAAGGAGTGACTGACTGTTGTAGAGCGGCTGTGCCTCCACAGCAGTGAACTTGAGTCTCTCGTCCTTCCAGTACTGTCTGAAGGACAGGTCTATTCTGAAGTTCATCTTCACCTCGTCAATCGGCCCCAGCGAGTCCACATTGGTGGTCACGCCCACTTCCACCGGAGGACCACCGAATTGGGGCCTGGAAAGAAACGAACAGGACATAACGAGGCCAAACTGTACACTGAATTACTCGCAATGTGTATTCGTTTTTATTCCGATTAATAATGAATACACACTAAGCAAAAAATTTGCAACATTCCTAAAATCTATTGACAGTCAAATATCTAGAAACACAGCTTCAAGTGTGCCGATACATACCCAAGTCCATAGGACCCGAAAGAAAGAAACTCCAAAAATGACTCAACTGAAATTTTGACTGGAATTTGAGCTGATTTGAGGAATTTGAGCAAATGGTTATATTATTTATCTTTTGTTCAAAAATGTAGATTCTTTTTCTGGGGAGTCGTCTCCTCTAAGCACGCTTTCACTCTACTTAACGGCCGCTGAGTTTCTCCCCTTTATACCGTGTAATAGCGAGGGACACCAAGACACGAGATGATCCACAATCCCAAAAGGGTTATGTTGGTGGTCAGACTAAATCGGTCGATCAAAGGATTACGCAACTTCCCCCTTAATTTAGGCTCTTTTCGGCTCTCCTCTTACGCTTCTAGCTAGTTCAGCAAATCGTGGGCACAATGAGTAAATTCTCAATCGCAAAGGAAATAGAACAATTTACAGTGCCCTTAATAAGCTAACTACTATTTAGCAACTTCTATATTGAAGCCCGCGTCCCGTTCCGTTCAATCGCTCGTCAGTTTTTGGTTGACTCGATTCAAAACTCGCCTACTTTAGCAGAGAAACTCGCTCACCCAACTAGTTCAACCCGGTACCAAACTCGGGTTCCAGCGCAACTCGCTCGCACAGCTATTTCAACCCGGTACTAAACTCGGGTTCCAGCGCAACTCGCTCGCACAACTATTTCAACCCGGTACTAAACTCGGGTTCCAGCGCAACTCGCTCACTAGCAATGATTGTTCTCTACTCTGATGAGAACCAATTACTGTTGATAGTAGCTAACACTGTTCTATTCTCTGATCGAGAACCAACTACTCTTGATAGTAGCTAACACTGTTCTCTTCTCTGACGAGAACCAACTACTCTTAATAGTAGCTAACACTGTTCTCTTCTCTGACGAGAACCAACTGCTCTTAATAGTAGCTAACACTGTTCTCTTCTCTGACGAAAACCATATACTCTTAATAGTAGCTAACACTGTTCTCTTCACTGTTGTGTAGATTTAGCGGATTTCTTCTCAAGTGGTCCCTTTGGCGGTGAACTCAGCGGGGCGACCGAGATTCACTACTATCTACAATCGCGAAAAGGTTAATTTGGTGGCAACTGTTGTGTACTGCTCTATGTTGCTTGCCCCTTCTGTATATTGCTCTTAGGGCTGTTTCGTCAATACAATCGTAATGATCTCCAAAAGTAAATTACTTAAATGATTACACGTCCAATTACAGAAGGCTCTGAATGGCCACGATATAATCTATCAGTCTAACCGAAGGGCAAGGGCTGAGATTTTTAAGGCAAATGCCTGATTGCAAGTTAACTTCCACTAATTTCCCTAACACTAAAATATTCTCTTTCTCTAGAGAATCTCAGATGAGAACCAATCATCTACTTTTTCTGCTATAATAGTTCTCTTACTCTGTGTGAGAACCAACAACTCCAATAACAGCTAACAACTGTTCTGACTCTTAAAGGCTCTCCGGTACCCTCCAATTCCTTATCTTTCTTTACACTTAGTTTTAGTTAAGTCAGCCCATTCCCTATCAGTCCTGACATCCGCCTAAATCACCCGTTCAAACAAGTTTAAGACTATATCACTCCTCCTGTCACTTCTGCCACGTGCCAATTTCGGTTTCTTTTATCAATCTTTTCACGCTTATTAGATACCCGGTATGCGGTAGCTGTCAAAATTTGACCAAGCAAACAAATGTCATACGATTCTAATTAACTAATTCTTGAACTCTGTGAACTTGAGCTCTCAAGTTCAACTCAACCTCCAAACCAGGCTATGTTTACTCAGTAATCCTCCCAAGGTCTTTATTTCAATTATACCGTTAACGTTCCGACCTCCCAAGGGTAGGGGGAGACCCTTTTCATGGGTAGCTAATTCATTTCAAGTATCTAAATTTCTATCTGTACTCTATTCCAATCCCGACCTTCTAGCTATCAGGGGAACGTAGTTCGTCTATTAGGGGTCAAATTAAACCAAAAAGTCACCTCCGGGAAGCCAAGTAAAATCCCCGTCCATTCATACTATTTAGGAAAATTAACCCTCATGCTATGCCTCTATTACTACCAGATTGCTCTGGGACTACTTTTCTTTAGTCTGATTGATGTGCTATTAATAGATCATTCGACAAGCTAAACTGACCCCATTATTTACCAAGTCCACTTAAATTAAATCCTCTACTCCATGGTTGCAAGCTTCCTTTATCAGCTTCTGCTCTAGTTCCCACTATATAAGTTTTTCCCCCAATTTTTAGCAAGGTGACCCATTCTCATTTCCAGGGGTTGGGCTGGGGAATACGCCACTTTCCGGTGTTAATCCCAAGGTTTTCTATACAAATTTGATCCTAAACGCCCAAAGGTCAATTTGAGGTCATTCGGGGTCACCCGGGATCAATCTTCCACATTCAGGTTTAGAATCCCATAGGGGTCCTACCTACCAAGTTTCATCCATATCCCGTTAACACATTCAAAGTTATCCCATTTCAAAGGTCCATTATCACTTTTTCCGGGAAAAGGCTATTAACACCAGAAGGAGTCGACGGAGGGGTTTCAGTCAGAAGGGGTCTTTTTTCGGGGACGAGGTGTAGTATCTGATGCCGCCATAAAATTTACGCTGATTATTTTGCGTAAATTGCCTACTTCCGGTCTAAGGGGGTGTTTTTCCAAGTGCTAATAGCTTCCGGTCCAACTGCCGGATTTGGTTCAAGTTGTAACACAAGATCCCTCCAAGTTTCAGCTCCCTGCAATCATTGGAGGCCGAGAAATGATTTCCGGAAGTTACCGGTGGGTTTGTTTGCTTTGGGCATAAAGCCGGAAGTGGGGGTCTGAGGGGTCTGGGTTTCTAAACTTAAGCTTCCCTCAACTATGTCTATAACATACTATATTTTGGTTCCATTCCAACCGTTAGTTACCGTGTTCTGATAGGGCCATTTACACTTCCGCGGACCGTTATCACTTGACCCCCAAGGGTCTGAGGGGTCCCGTTTTTTGTATGCCCTGGTCAAATCATCTCTAGTATCGCTCCTCTGAATTCCATAAACCTAGCCACTGTAGTTCCTATTTGGGGGGTGGTCCGCAATTTTACTTCACCTGAGTTTTCCGCCATAAGAGGGACTATATCTTTGAAGATTCAACTATTTCGAACTTTACCCTTTGTTTGCTGTACTACTTAACTTAACGACCAATCAATCTTAAGCTCAGGTTAATAAAGCATGAAATACAGTAGAATCACCAATTCTACAAAAAACATACAATCAAAAAGATTAAAGTGACCACCGCAGTGGCGGTAACGTGTTGTGAGCTTGCCAACAGAAGGTATCTAACTATACAAAACTTAGAGTCGGTCACCGCGGTGATGTTTTGCATGGTGAACTTACAAGCTATTAAGAACACATTTGTTCTTCATACCTTTTAGCCATAATAACACGTCAGACAATTGAAAAAGTTGAAAATTTGAAATATGATAAGAAGGAGAATAGAGCCGGATCTTGTATCGGCGATGCTCAGCCTAGAGTTTAAAAGAGCCGGCTCAGTAGTTTTTGACCAATTGAACCCTTTCATAACCTAGGTAACTGCTCTTTCATTTCAAGACCTACAATGCTGACTGTCTGCGCAGTTTCAAGCATTTATATATGACTGAATGATTCTGAAAGCACAATCTGAATTATTTATGCGCAAGGAAATATCCACCAACCATAATTGCTATCAAAAATGGAATGTAGCAGCTGATTGGTCACATTACATGGCATCAAATTATGAATTATTAGCCAATAGCAGATTTATGTGTCTGCAAAATCATCTGCAGCAGAACTGCCACATGTCTAAATGTTCGCTGAGCAGGTCTGTTCCAGATCTGCTATCTGCCTAGTTCACCATCAGCTCTGCTTCTACCGACAGCCGACTGGGCCTACTCTAAATAGCCTTCTTCAGATGCACTTCTATCGTGTATGTGTGGACCTCATCTACTATGAAATACAGTTTTCAAAAAATGAATTAAGTCAAACGAGTACGAGAAAGCAACCACATTGTTCGTCCAGTTAGACAAGTTCGTCCTCAACAACGCTAAACGGCTGCCTAGTTTTCACTGTAGATGTACAAAAACATCCTTAGAAAAACATTGAGAAAAATTCACATAAGCAAAATTTAAGTTTGTTTGGCCAAGAAGTCGAATCTATTCGTCACAGAGTGAAGAAGAAGTTTTCTCAACCAGTTAAAAAAACAGTTTACAAAAAATGCTTTTCAAACAGTTTTCAGGTATGGAAGAATGCTTATCATACAGTTTTGTACGATTCCAAATTGTGAGAAAAATTACGTAAGCATTTTTTCATAATAAAAAGTTTTATGACGACAAGCATTTTGCCTTAAACCAAAACCGTTTTGCCCTAAACCGTCAAACAATTTAGTGTTTTGTCCCAAAAAAAACAATAACGAAATGTTTTCTAACACAAGCAATCCCATTGGTAGAGGATATGAAATCTCACAGACACTCGCATTTGGGTAGTAATTGAATGAGATAATAGATCATAGTTCACTCAGTTTTCTGTTTGGCCAGAAAGTTTTTAGGCACATTTTTTTCCGAAACTCATGGCCTGATTTTTTTTCGAAAAACTTAAATATAAATCACAAAGTGAAAACAATCAAAATTTCAAATTATGATTCGCACAAAAATTTTCGGTGAAGTAGTTTCTTTTTATTAAGAGTTCAGCCTGGTCTGCGTTGTAGACAAAAATCACAAGTTTTACATGCGAATACTCATTTTCGAAAATTGCTTATTTCAGCAGAAAAGTGATAAAACGAATAAAAGTTGAGTGAACAATTTTTCCTTTAACTTGGATTTTGTACTTCGGAAACTTTTTTACGCTAAGGTAAAAATTGCTTATCATACAATTTTCATTTATGGCAATGGGATGATAAACACATTTTTTGTATGGTTGAGCTTTTTTCTGGCTTAGAATTGTATGATAAGCATTTTCCTGTTTGGAGATCTTCAATTTCATGGATCTAATCATCAAGTTTGTGCGTTTTTAGGTCTCTCAGGCGTGTTTCAAATCTACTAAGGCCTGGATTTTATTTTGAAGTGTCATCCCGCACTCAGTAAAAAGAGAAAATAATCGATTATATTACAATTATAATTGTACTTTTATCAAAATTATAATGACATATAAGCGCCAAATTTAGATGCTCAAAATTTTTTTAATCTATTACAATGATAACATTTTTCATGACATTATAAAAAGTTATAATCAATAAGAATTGATTATACGTTTTCCAAAAATTCTGTTAAAATCTCTTATAATCAATTATAATCTATTATAATAAATTATAAAACTTTTTTCTGTCAAAAATCTCTAAAAGTGAGATGTCTTGTCACTCTTTGGTTCATCGGAACACAAAGTTTTACCACAAAACAAAAGTTTCATAGAGATCCCTTCATAATAGTTGAAAGAATCCCTTAGTATGTGAAATATAACTCTTCTTTATAAATCATGAAATTAAAACAGTGTGCTGACATTTTGG
>NC_087062.1:1512117-1561725 GCF_963678635.1 Symsagittifera roscoffensis
GTAAAACAAATGGGCGGTGAAGCAGAAGAACAGTTGATTAAATGCATTACAAAACTGCTCAAGGGCCCTGAAGGAAAATGACCAGAAATAAGAATGAGGGCTGGATCGTAAATCTTTTCCAAAACGACAAGAGAGATGGCCTGGATAACTGCAGGAGTAAATGCGTCTTTCCTGTGGCCAGGCATGTAGAAGCAAAAATCTGTGCTACAAGACTGAGAGAATGATCAGAGACAACGGGTGTGGTAGGAGAGAACCAACCGGAACTCAGAAGGAGATACTCAACCCCAGTGGTCATCAGGATGGAGAAGGAGACACAAAGAGTACTCAGGAATGCAGCACCCAAGTCGGAAGACCTGGCCCTATTTTATTAGACATCACTATAGACTATACCAACTTAAATAAAACTAATTTTCAGTCCCTTAACTGGAAACTGCATATACTGGAGACAGTTTCCAGGGCACTAAGAGATCCGCATGAGAACACTATCTATAGGATGAAAAAGATACAGGAGGTCCCAGGGACTCATAGAAACCAGCAGGAGGACTCAGAGAGAGGTGTGCTTGTGCTAAGATCCCAATCATGTTCAACATCAACCACAGGCAGATGAAAAAGGGAACAAGAAGCAGACTAGAAACCTGGAATGCGGCCTCTCATGCAGTTGGTCTGAAGTAAGTAGCCGCCCATCGCAGGGCGTCAGATTATCGCTGAGAGGACCAAGCAGAACGCAGTCGAAGAAATGCCCTTCATTGATAACTCAAAAACAAGAAGAGGCACTTTGGAAGAGTTAAAATAAAACAAAGAAGTGAAAAAAAATTATCTGGCAGTATGAAGAACAAAGCACAGAGGAAAATAAAAGACTATAAAATTGGGAACAAAAAGTGTTTGGAAAACTAGAATGTAAGACAAGCGGATAAGAACGAAAATTGACGTGGACGCCAGACTGCACACCAGATAATACGCTTTGGGTGTGATTCGAAGATTATTTTCGTTATCAAATTTGAGTAAGAGCAACAAAGTCAGTAATAACTCTGACTCTGATTCTTTGACTGTATTGTAAACCCAAGAACCCAAGGAGATATCAAAAAACTGCAAAGCCCTTTCAAAAAATGACACCCCTCAGTCTGGAACAATGGAAAAAGACTTGCCCAACAAGAACACAGGAAGGGGGTTAAGTTTTACTGTGCTTGAAGAGAGCTGGATCGACAGTTTGAGGCTTAAAATAGAACACCAAAGAAGATTGGATGTCGTCTTTTGAATTTCAAACGGAGGACTTGAAAATATAGTGGTATTAAGAGAGTGGACGCAGAAGGCAGCCTTAGAAAAACACTAAGAGGGAAATCATTCTACTGGAAGCGCTTTTTCCGATAGACCAGAGAAGAAGATAACCATCTAAAAGAGACGACGAAAGATAAGAAATCCTGGAAATCGTTCCTGCCTCTTAAGAAGAGTCCGATTTATTCAAGGTTGAGAAGGGAAGGTTAATCTCGTTAGAAGTGGCGACACGAAGCCCATTGGAGCCCATTTAGAATCAGGGAGACAACAGTTAAGTGTGGAAGGGAAGCTAAAGACAGCGGTTGTATCACGGCTACAGGAAGTGTAGTGCATGCGATGAAATCCCACAGGGTCACAGATCTTACACAAGTGTCTGGAAGTGTCAGAACAAGAGTCTGTTGACAAACACGTGGAAGGTTGTCCAAGGCAGAGACCTACAGTGGACTGATCCAGGTGACAACAATGGAAAAACACGAGTTGCAAAGGTGACAAAAACTTGCTAAAGACCCGCCGAAAAATAACACGAAGGAGGAGCTTTAACCTAACAATAGAAACATGATAACAACCAAATGAAAATAATTTAAACACTCAAAAAAGGCTGCCATACATGCCACGCATGGACATCGGAGACCAAAATGACAAGGTACTGAATACGTGTGAGCAATAACATCACAGTAGCCAAGCCCGACAGTTGTCAAAGCTTTTTTGTTTTATCTAAAAGTTGGGGATGGGATGCTGCTGTTTGCACCTTTTTGCAAGACACTTTTCAAAAATTTCAAGAACGTGGTCTTCAAAAAAAGTATCAAGCCAAAATTTGTTTGCGCGTGAACTTAAATAGAAGCTGCTTTTGGAAGCTTCGAAGCTGCATTCAAGGTAGATCTTTTTTGATACCCAGAAACCGGACATTTTTTGCTTCCAACCAAACCTTTTCGAACTGTGGCCCAATTAGCTTGCATTTTTGGAATTTGTTTGATCAAACACGAAAGTGAGGAGCACAAACAAATATGAAGCTGGAATAGCTTTTGGGACGGTTGTCCGAAATTCGGAGAGCAGAAACAACATTCTCGACTCGATATAAGACGTATTTCACAAAGTGAAGAATCGAATACTACAAAAAAGTATCGAGAGCTCAATGAAAAAATTAACCACTTAAGAACTCATTTTCGGATGAGACTTTATCTTTGAAGAAGTGTTGGTAAGGTATGCTTTCTATTTGTTGAATTTCGTATTAACCATCTTCTAATTTTTCGGATTGAAGTCCCGTTGGCTTGAAAGTCATTTCGATTTGCAGCCCCGTCGGCCCGTTGTCTTAGACTCGTTTATTTATTACGCGACAATATATTGACAATTGCAGATAAAACAATCCGCCTTTTTCGGAACGCAATCTCGCCCGCTTTATTGCTCCTTCGGCCGAGTAAAGCCGAAATCTGTGTTTCGGCTGATAATGCCAAAATAATTCAACGTTCGAACCGCTCTCGATTTTAGAAAAATGGTTGGAAGCGTAAGTCGCGAACTTTGCCTCTGGATTATAAACGTTTACCTGAGTGTTTTGTCGTAGTTTGGGAACATCTGGTCCAGCATCCGGCTAACAGTCAGTCGCTGGGACATTTCACGGCCAGTGGAAAACTCCACATTCAGAAGCAACACACTTGTAACGCTAATTATCAAATCTAGAAGCATTTTGAGCCAAAACAACCTAAGTTTTTTGCTATTGCTTCAAATTTGTAAGTAAACGAAGTAACTGAATCAAGACAAAATAGTACACTTATGTTTGTTTTTACAATTATTGCTCATAAAATTGAATTGGTTTCTTTGTTTAATGTAACAAAAATTTCCTCTAATGTAATAAAAATGAACTAAAAAATATAACTCGAAGTAAATAAATCTAACAAATGTCGAGTATCGGTAAATTGGAATTTTAATAATGGTTTTCTGCTGGTTTTGTTTTTTTTGCAGAAAAAATTTAAATTCAGTGACTATTAATAAAAGTTATTAGAAAGTTGAGACATTGAGACTAATATTCAACTTTTAAGTATTAACACAAAAATATGTCAAAGAAAAGATATATCTGATAGTTCAATTTGCTCTGTCTGTGTTTGAATTATAAGCTATCTCGCACCGACAAAAACAAGATTATGATTTTTAGAAAAGATTTTGAATGAATCCAAATTGGATTACTGCAACAAAAATAAGAGCTGATTTGAACTTTGAATAGATGTATACAAAAAAATTAGGATCATTTTTAGCCCTGAAAAATTGAATTAAATTCATTTGGATAGCTTTTGGTTATTTGGTATTTAATAGAAAAAAATAATCTCACTGAACTTGGTTCTTAGGGTTACTTTAAGATCAATTTGGTACGTATGTATATTTTACTTTTGCTCCAAGCTTTGAGCGAAATTTTATTCTAAAGAAAAATCGTAAAGCGATGTGCTCTACAATAATTTGAGGAGGGGTGCTCACCGCAAACCATATTAGTTTCAGGCAGATCCAGTATTTTCTCGGGGGGGGGGATTTTCAAAAAACTTCTGTCGATTTTTTTAATGTTGACCAACTTGACTTTCGGAGCTCTCAGAACACTCAAGAGACCCGATTTTGACAAAACATTTTGCACAGCAGTCAAACTTTTGAAAAAACAGGTTAAAAAAGGTCGTTTTGGGCACTTTTTGGAAAATTTAGACCAAAAAATGGATTTTTTCGACGCGCATTCTTCTTCAAAGTTAGTATATATAGGCAACTAAGGCGCCTTCAAAAAAAAATTAGCGTTTGTCTCCTGAAATGGATGTTATAAAATAAATCCAAAAGTAAGACCCTTTAGTTGGCGAGGGGATCCAATTCCTGAGGGGAGGGGGAGGGGGGTATCCCCTCTCTAGAACCGCACTGGGTTTCAGGGGATCCATCTAAGATTTTGCAATCCTAAAATTCCCGCGGCAACAAAATTCTATTGGTAACCCCTAACTCCGCTCTACATATTTCGCATCTATAATTTTTATTAACTTTCCAAATTACTCATCATATTAATTGAGAAACGAACGAGTACATAAATTTGTATTTAAACTCTATTTAATCTGTATAAAAAAATTAGTAAAAAAAAGATAGATAAAAGAAAGTGATTTAGAATTCATTGATTTGACTAATTTAGCGTTAATATTAGATCAATGTAAATTGATTTAAAACCGATTATACTTGATAGTTTTTTTTAAAGCGTTATTTGTTACTTAAATCAATTTTTCCGTATTTTTCACTGAGGGATTCATTGTGTTCCCACCACCGAATGGGGGCCAGAACTCATAGTAGAATGTAGTTTCATCATTAGCTAAAAACTACTAACATTTTCGGATGAAGTTGAAGGATATATCATATCGAAACACGTTCAGTTGTGATTTGAGCTGCAATGAGTTCCAATGTTGAGAAAAACTTGTTTGAAAATTTCGCTTTTAAAACGATTAAGTTTCATTTTTGGAAGTTAAAAAAACGCTCTAAAATGTTTTAATTTTGATCGGATATAATTCACAAAACCTCTTTGAATTTCAACAGCAGACATTTTTTGTTCCAACCAGTTACAAGTTTTGTTTATTTTGGGGAGTTTTTGATATTTCATGTTCAAGTTTTCTCATTCGTAAATGGATCATACCAAAAATTCGAAAAAGTTTTTCCATTAAGGAGAAATTTGGCTGCGGTGGGATTTTTCCGGGCCAGAGTTCAGAGCAAATGAAGCACAAAGTTCATAAGTTAATTTTACGCACCCCTTAATTTACGTTTAATGCAAAAACTTGTTGATTCAAACCCAGAATAAACAATAAGACAATCTGACAGTTTCAAACAAAGTCTCCCGGGTGAAAAATAATTTAGAATAACAAACCATAGATTTTATCAGCCAGTTTGCCAGCCAAGTTCAATAAAACTCTAATCTGGTCACTATCGTGAATGAGCCTCAAGAAAATTTAGTGTCTAAAATACGGGAATTAAAGAGAATACAGAAACTCAGTATTTAAATTCTCTGAAAATGCCAGGGGCCAAATTGGCCAAGTATTTCCAAGCAAAATATGGACAAACATTGGGCGAAATATCGACACGTTTTGGATCACGCTGTTATAGCTTCAGATCTTTTTGCTCAATCGATTCTAGGATTTCGAAGGAAGGAAACAAATTGCAGATTTCAAATAAATTGTGAAGTGTTCGCTCTGGATTTGGGTTGAAATTAGACTAAATTCTGGGTGCGAGCTGGAATGAACCTAATGTGATATAAAATAAAAACCCACTTACGGCAGAAGTCTTTGAGCCCAATGGGATTGGAATTTCCATTAAGCACAGGTTATTTACACACTTATAACTGAAAGAGTGTTTGTTCTCAATTTACATACATATGTCTAGAATTCGAATTTCGCCTCTACAGAGCTTAAAAAATAGGTGTGACGTGTACAACCAGCGGCTATCTTTGATTCTATTTGAGCTTACCTTTATATCTTTTGATTGAGCTCAGACTAGTGAAATTAGGTTTAGAATATTGCGGATTAATGAAATTATTTTGCGTTTCAAATTTCATGTCGCCAATTGGTTTTATCTTTTTTGACTTAAGGGATATATACATTTTTTGGCTATATCAAACACGCCAGCAGCAAACTTTTTGAATGAGTTCCACAGTCATTTTTGAAAAGCAACAAGCAGCTGGAAACAAGGTGGTCTGCAGAAAAAATTGCCGGTCGCTGGGCAAGTAGCCTCGCAGAGAAGTTCCGAACACACTATCTTTGCAAGAAAACGTTGATTATTAGTGAAGCTCTATCGAAATGTTATCCTTGTTTCTTGTTCAACTCACCAACTTCTAGCTTCAAATCGGTCCGCTTTAAGTTTTTTTTTATTGCGGGCAATTGCAGATGCATCATGCAGACTTTTAATTCTTCTAAATTAATCATCACTCGATCTTGCTCTTGTGCGTGGTGTTTTTGTTCCAGCCATTTATAAAAACAGGGAGGAATTTTGTATTCGGGTGTGTTGTAGTTTTTTCTTATTTTTTTGTTTTCCACAAATAATCATTGGAATGGGCCGAGTGATAATCATATTAAATCCCTTTCAGTCGTAAAAAAAAAAACAGTTTGAAACAGACTACTAAATTTTTTTTTAATTTTTAGCCTAAATTTGAGCAAATACAGGCGAGCAAGCAGACGTAGATAGATAGAAGCCTGATTTAATTCGCGAAAGCTTAGTTTTCGTCGTGTAAGTTTCTTTTTTGGACTTTTTTCAAACACATTTTGAAATTTTTTTTGTGCTTGTTTTAATGACCTTTTTGTTGTTCAAGTTATTTTTCTACAAAAAGTGTTATTCAATTTAACTACTTTACTGTGACTGTCTAAGTTTTAGTTGTTTGTTCAGATCGTTTTATCACACCACGCAACAAAAAAAATCGATATAAATTTAAAAACTTTTTTTTGGTGTCTTCTAAGACAATGGTCGGATCATTATGTGCTATTTGGCTATTTACAGAGATAGCGGCTATCAGTGTTGCAGTTTGTTTTTTGTTGAGTGAAGGCAAAAAACAGCTGATTTTTTTCCACTTTTGATAGTCGTGAGAATAACGAAACAACGTACGCAGATGCGATTGAAAAACCCAAAGAGAGCTGTTGGGCATAGTTTAAATGGCGACAAATCACTTAGCATACAATTCATTCAACATACTTCAAGTTTTCAAATCGAAACTTATCATTCAGCACATTCTAGCTCAAAAACGTATCACTTCAGCATAGTTTTTTTGGATTTTTTTTCCGTACTGAGTGACCTACCGTACAATGGACCTTTCCGCATAAAATAATCATTTCAAACAAGCGCACTGAATATAATGCTGGAAAAAAATTTGAATGCTGAATAGCTATTTTGTCCTGTATATAGCGTAAATTTTTTATGATGATTTAATACCGGATCCATTAACTTTTTGGACTAATTAGATCGATTTATTTCGTCCTTGAAGTCAGTTTCTGACAACTGGAGTTTTATCCTCCCTAAATCGATTGGGGGGATTGCCCAACATTTTACCACAAAAATGGATCAGTTTCGACTTTTTTTTCAGTCAACCAAAAACTACTTAAAAAATACTTGGTCGATCACTGACAAAATTAATTCAAAGTGAGCTTCTTACTTAGCCTAACAAACTTTAATCATGGTATGCTCTCCGAAACGGTTTATACATTAAATTTTTTTTGATAGACAAAAAGATCGTTTTTACCATATAAAACTCCAATTTCTTTACTTAAAAACAATTTTTAAACAAGTTGATCAATTTTTTTGGAGAGTAAACCCTTCTTAAAGTTTGTTGGGCTACTTAAGAGGCTCACTTTGATATAATTAAGTCAATGATCAATCAAGAAGATTTGGTGTAACTTTTGATTGCCTAAAAAACCAAAAACTGAATCATTTAATTCTGCTGAAATTCTAAGCAAGTTTTGTCCTCATCATTTTTTACCTGAAGTCAACCCATTTTAAGAAAAACGCGTTTCAAGTTTCTAGCTTATTGCGTTTTATCCGATTAATTTAAATCAGCCCTGTATAACTAGTATGCACTTTCAACTTGTTTTAAATTTTTCGCGCATTCAGTCCTTCGAGGATGAGAAAAACTCCAAAGTTTGCATTAGCTACTAACAATACCCTAATGAAGATCAGCATCAAAAAAATTAAGCAGCTGAGGGTTTGTCTTTTAATCAATATTCTTATGAGCTACTCAGATTATTCAGGTTCTGAATCAATTCGCAAGCTTTGCTTTTAACAAATTTTTCGGACGTCTTAAATTTTTCAAATAACTCTGAAATCGAAACAGTGAAATCGCGTCAAAACTGCAATCGAATTATTAAAAGGGTACTTGAACTGACAAGAGCAATTCAAAGTGATTGCGCTTTTTGGTTTCATTCAACAATTTGCTATGTAATTTTTCAAAGCAAAAACAACTCATGCAATATCGACAGAAGGCAAACTCGAAACTTCATCGAAATACTTCAACTTGAATTAAAATTGATGGTCAGAAGTTTTTCAGAAATTTGTTAAGTTGTCCAGTGTTACAAGCTAAGAAATACAGCATCCAATAATTTTTAGCAAAAGGTTCAAACAGACAGAAAACATGAAAAAACAATCTGTCAATTTGGATCAATTTTTGCAAGCAAACCTGATTTTTTAAGTGACTCTGATACAAAAATTTGGTCTGAAAAAAAAACTTTTGCCAGCCAAAGTATTTTCAAATAGATTTTTTGCTGTTTTAAATCAATTCTGTCTGTCCGAACGTTTTACAACTCTCTATTTTTGACAAATTTTTGCTTTGAAAAATAAAGTACGCCTGATGTTATGATTGTTCGCGCTCCAGTACGTGGAAAAATATCATTCAGCGGAATGTGAATACAAAGTTAAATATTTAGCGGAATAAATTTTATTTAATAATTATATATCTTTTGACAGTTTAGTCAGTTTTTTTAACACATCATTCTTTGGAGACAAAAAACAAAAAAAAATTAAAACAGTGCTGATATATATTAACCGCACGAATCAAAAAAAATTCAAATAGGGTTGTTTTTTAGACAAAAAGCGACAAAATTAACTTTTTAGCGCAAAAAATTTTGAAAGATAATCTGTTGCAAATTTTTGCAATAACTGAACCCAGAGTTCAATAAAAAAAATCTTTTTTGAGCTTTTCTGTTTATTCAAAAAACGTTAAAACTACCAGAAAGATTGCTGAACATTTATATCAAAGTGAACCTCTAATGTAGCTCAAAAAATCTAGAAGGGTTTAATCTTCTATTTATATTGGGATTACGATCAATTTGAACAGAGACAGCTCAGTGGATTTCTCAGTATACGAGCTGAATAGCGATAATCCAGGTGCCTATTTCAGAACAACACGTGCTCGTAGTGTCGGTCCCCTAAATTTTTCTGTAATCGGGTCTTTGAAAACTTTGCAGATTCCTCCAGACCACAAGGATACTTGGCAAACCCCGCGTTAGTGGACTCAAGCGCGACAGAGAACATTCCGGCACCAGCAATCGTACATACATCTTAGAAATAGATCTTGGTTGGCGGAACGCTCGACATCATTTCCGTCTCTTCAAAATCAAGTACTCATGACATTTTATCAGACGCCGCAGAATCTAGCTTGAGAGAACAAGAAAACCTCAGAATTGGAAGAACTTTTGTTACCATTGGAGCCTATACAGGATGACCTAAAAAAATTGCATCGAATACGGAAAACCAGTTTTTGATTCAACTGGACGAATTCATCTAAGAAACTTGAGGGGAAGGCTAAAATTAAAACTTTCAAGAAAATTTTGCTGAAAACTTTGTACCTGTACTGAAGGCTAGAACTACCATTTTTCGATTCAGTACATCAAAATAAACCCATCTAAGTTAAAATTGGGTTATTTCCTAAATTAACTTCTTCGGATCACTTGGAACTAAAAGAAATTTTACCTCTTTCTTCAACTAATCAATTTATAATAGTTTTTTTTTTTACTCTAACACAGTTATTCACATTAACCTTCTCCAGATAAACCATGGGATTTTCAAAATTCAAATTTTAATTCTAGTTATAGTTTCTGATTGCAAATGGAAGCTGAATTTTGGTGCGTTTTACAGAAATTTGATTGTTGTGGTTTTACCTTTTTTCACAGTCGCCCGAGGAAGGGATTTATTCAGCTACTTTATTCATAATTAAAAATTCAATGTTTTTCCAAGAAAAGGAAATGTTGTGATTGCTCAATCAATTTAGTTTAAATAATTGTTTGGTATTGTCTGATCTTGAATGTGTACACTCCATTACAGTGAACCTGTCACCATTAATTGTTCATACTTTATAAAAACAACTTTAATTCAATTTTTTTGTATTTTTGTTATCTGAGTTTAGTTTAGCATTTAAGGGGTCATTTAAAAATTACGCTAGAACTACTAGCTTGATTGCCCAAAAAATTATATCATAGTGAACCTCTTATGCAGCTTGAAAAATTAGGGTTATGCAGATTGAACAATATTTCTATTGATACTCAGGTCAATCCAAAGTAATTTTTTTGAAAAGATTTAAGGCAGTCATGACTTTATAGAAAAAGGATTCAGACGATGGAACAAAAAAGGGGTTTTTCACTTTTGAAAAGATACTTTTTGATACTGAAAGTTTTCTGACGCTTATAAAAACAGTGTAACCGGAATATTGTATCAAAACGTATAATGTATTGATATAAGCTCTACGGGAACTCAGAAAAAAAGAAGCAGCTGTACCGAAACAAAAAACCTCAAGTCGACTCATTCATTCGTACCAAAATTGAAAAACTAAGAAAAGCATTCTTCGAGTAATAACTAATATTCTTTTGATTTCTATTCTAGGAAAAACCACTTCATGGTAGGGAAAAACCGCTATATTTCATCTTATTATTACTAGCAATATTATTTGATGGATTATCAAATAATATTGCCAGTATTCATAAGGTAAATTAGAACGTAGCCGACAAATCTGAAGCGGGAAACAGCAAATGACTCTGTGGCTATTCCTCATAAAAAGTTGCCTTGAAACCTTGAAACGGTTCAGTGGGATAATGACGAGTAGAAGTTGGGAGTTATAGTTTAGTATTAGAAAACAGCCAGAGTATTACTTTACCATTTTCCTTACAGATCACTCAAGTTAGAGCAGTTTGCTACATCATGATACTGCCCCAAAAAGTTGCTGGTCGTTTTTTTTAGATCTTTTAAAAAACAGTCCATGAAAATTTAAAACAATACAAACTTATTTGAAGTATTTCAAGCAAAGTAGCATAGGTTACGAACGATTAGAACAAAAACTTACACAAACATTAAATATTTTCGAATTGCGGGCGTTTCGACTTTTCAGAGCGGGCAAGTTGACTTTTTCAAGTGTTTGCTCTCTGTTGATCTTAAATTGCACTCATGATCGCCAAAAATAGAAAATGCCTGTGTCTTTATTTAAAATACGGAATGAAATTTTCATTCAGTGAAAGAGAACATTTGTATCACCATACATCTACAGGCAGGCGCGGATCTAGGAATTTCTCGAGGGGGGGGGGGGGGTGGATTTTCAAAAAAAAAAATGAAACTTTTGTCGACCTTTTTTTAGGTCGACCAAATTGATTATCTGAGCTCTCCCAAACCACTATAAAGACCCTAATTATTTTTGAAAAAAGGTCAAAAAAGGCGTTTTTAGGCACTTTTTGGAAAATTTCGACCAAAAACTCGCGTTTTTTCGGCGCGCACTCTCCCCTCCAAATTAGTATAGATTGGCGCCGAAGGCGTCCTTAGAAAAATTTTGAAGTCAGTCAGCCGAAAATGGATATTTCAAAATAGTACAAAGGGACGACCCTTTGGCTCGGCAGGGGGTCGAATCCCTGAGGGGAAGGGAAGCGTCCGCCCCCCCCCCCCTAAAACCGCTACTGTCTACGGGGATATTATCAACATACGAGCTATTCAACCCAATACCTTTTCCTATCTTAGACCACCATCTACGAATTAGCATTTTTTCATTATCTTTTTAGGAATATGTTATGTTTCAAATTACTATAGAATCAGCGTTTAAAGCAAGCAGAACTTTTTAACAATAAATTAGCGATGGATTAATGCTAAATTTGGATATATCAAAATCAAGCAAAATAATTATCCGAGGCTCTCAAACCAAACCAACTTCATGGAAGCAAAAAAATTTAGCTTTCCTCTGTAATATTTTTTAATTAGCTCTATCCTTTGTGTGTGCGCAGGGGCGGATTTAAGGGGGGGGGGGGGGCTCGACCCCCTGCCGGCCCAAAGGGTCCCCCCTTTGTACTATTTTGAAACATCCATTTTTGATGACATGAATTGGTCACTTTTGGTGATAAAATTGTGAGAGATCACAAGTCAACCGATGTAAATTTCTATGATTTATATCATGACTCAACGATAAAATTCACTGGGAGACTACAGGATCTGTGATGGTTTATGGTGAGGTTCAATCCAATTTTGAAAAAATCAACATCAAAGCAATAATTTTTTTATTAAATTTAATAGCTCAAAATATAGTAACTCAACGTAATGATAAACATCTCAACATCTGCATTACCTAGCTAAACAAAATCTCAATAAAATCGGACTTCTGTGAAAAAAAAATCTGGAAACTAGCTCTAAGTTTTTCCCCGGTGGCGTGTCCCTCATGCTTGAGGGACCGAACGCTTGAAATTAATTTTAGCTTACTTTCAGCCAATCAGAATTGAGTATTCAAAATCCCAAAATAAATCGAGAAAATGTCAAAGTAGGAAAATAAATCCAGGCCATTAGTGTTAATATTGACCCATTAGATAATGAGCAGATGAGTTTTCAAAACTAAAAAAATTCTTATGAACTTGAACTCATAAATCTTGATGTTTATCTGAATAGTGTTGCGGTTGTACCCGCAATTTAAAATATTTTTGATTATTTTCCACTGATTTAATGCATTTTCTGTTAATATTGACTTATTGTGAGAAAAGCATTCAGCCAATAGGAACGCTTAGTGATTTTGATTGGTTGAAAATTGAAAATGTTCAAGCATTCGGTCCCTCAAGCATGAGAACCCTCCCCTTTTCCCCCGTCAGTTCAACAATTTCGAAGCATTTTCATTAGATAGTTTGTGCACAGACATCATGTGCTTCTTGCAGCTGCTTTTGGTCGCACATTTCTGTTGACAAATTGAACAAATAACAGCCAAGCCTCCACCCCCTAAGTGCTTCAGCTGGTAGTGCGTTTTCAAGTGAGATTTCCTGGTTGCTTTATATGGACACAAAGTGCATTGAAGTTCATCCGAATCTCCAGGAAATATATTCAACTTTTTGTGAACCGACCCGACATCTTTGCTTTGAAAAAACGATGACGCCGGTTTTGAGCTTATCGCGAATTTCGCTTTTTTTTTAGAATCGGTGCTTTGAAATTCCAATGTGCGTTTCAATGGACCAAAACTTTTCAGCACCGGCGAACTGAAATCGGATATTTCACAAATCCTTTTGGATGAAATTTCGCCGGCACCTATTAAATATCCGTCTTTTCCGTCAGTAATACAGAATTTCAGAGTTGAATTTATCTCCAAAAAGAGCATGTTCAGAACACTTTCTTCAATCGATAGGTTGACACAAATTAATTCCAGAAACTCAGCCATTTCGACCTGCAAAAGCTTAGCTATCTATCAGTAGTTGTCTACACAGTTATTTTATCCTGGGATATAAAATTAAGTTGAAAAATTACAAACAATGGTAAGACTTACTACTAGCTTCAGGGCAAAACTCTAAATGTTTCGACTGCATTTTAAGGTATATGGAGCAAGGTTAGCTTTAACAAAGGATGAAATTTTCTTTAAAAAAATAATGAACGTAATTTCATATATTTAGATTTTTTCAATCCTCGCCTCACGCGCTATGTTAAGCACACAGTAATATATTTCGCAAAAAAAAAAGTTTTAAGCAGACCAAATAGCATGCCTCTATTCAATTTGGAACCCTTTCTAAGGCGAATCGAATTTCCGCTTGAGCGTTATCAGCACGAAATATATCATGGGTTAATTATCCTAAATCTTTAAGCCCAAATAACTTTACAAAAAATGATCACAAGGGAAATATATTTTTTAATATGAGCTCAAGACAATGATGCATTTCAAATGATAAAAAGCAATTCCGTCAAAAAATGCTGGTTAAAAAAACACCACTAGCACAAATACTCCGTCACTTTCAAAACAAGCGTATTTGGAGGAGAGCGAAGCGCACACCTCCCACTCATAAATTAGACGACCAACAAAAAGTCCCAATTTTTATTTACTTTTTCAACGTCCATTTCGAAGGGCGCCTTTGCCGCAAAGTTTTTTAAACATGTACGTGAGAGCACGCTCCAAAAAATGTGAATCATGATTTTCTACATTTTCCAATCAGGCAAAATGGGGTCTTTTTATTGTTTTCAGACTAGCTTAGAGAATGAGCTTATTTTGATTATTTAAATTTTGTAAATACTGAATTTTTGATAAATGTGAGTACTGAAAATCTACTGCTAAACGTAATCCCAATTACAAACTCATTTCTTTAACTGAAATCTCACTTGCACTTTCACAAGCAACTATTGGATTAATTTTCTGGAGCTTGAAATTATCTACAAAATCAGAATAGCTTAAATCAGCTCAATAATTTGGAAGCATCTTGACTGGAAAGTTGATGAACAGTTATCATATGTTTCTTGCAGCTACTTTTCGTAGCAAACTTCTGCTGACAAACTGAGCAAAGTACTGCCAAGCCTCCACCCCCTAAATGTTTGAGCTGATAGTGCGTTTTCAGATGACCCTTTTGAGTTGCCTTATATGGACATAAAGTACACTGGAGGTCGTTTGAAATTGCAGGCACCAGGTTCAAACTTTTGAGAGCTGATCCAACGTCAAGGCTCTGAACACCACCACGTCTATTTTGATTTGCAGACATTCTTGAAACTTTTGAAGGAGGTCTCGGCGTCGAATTAGTATAAGAAGGACGTTTGGGAACTCTGATTTGATTTTTAAAACAACAACTCGGTATTTTGTCGTCAGAAAACCTGATTTGGCCGATAAGCTTGCGACTTTCTGTTGCGTCGAAGATTGCGCCAAGTGTTCGTTTAGACCTCAAAAATTCTTCATCAACCGAGATTTTAACTTGAACAACTTCAGATAAAACAGACATTTTCCGCTCTTAAACACTTCTAATGAACAGAAAATTGATCAAAGTCGAAGATTTTTAGCAAAAGAGCAACTTTAAATCCACATATAAACCCGTGTCTTGAAGTTTTTCATATAAATTTCCCAAATCAATTGTTCCGAAGTGAATCTTAGCTCCAAAATACGCTCGTCGGAATTAAAATCATAAATGCAAAACTCAACTTTATTAATCATAGACAAAAAACTAAACCTAACAAAATTACATAGCCAATAGAGGTCTAGTAGTCGATAAAATTTAAATTAAAAAAAGACCCAACAAAAAAACTATGAGTCAAATCGAAATTCGATTACGTTTGAATACTAAAAGTCTAATTTTTACCCCGATCTAAAACGCAATTTATTTCTTTCCTCTGCAAGAGTTAAACATCCTCTACGCAATCCGATTCAAAATCAGTTCAATAATTTGGAAGCATCTTGACTGGAAAGTTGATGAACAGTTATCATATGTTTCTTGCAGCTACTTTTCGTAGCAAACTTCTGCTGACAAACTGAGCAAAGTACTGCCAAACCTCCGCCCCCTAAATGCTTCAGCTGGTAGTGCGTTTTCAGATTCGATTTCTGAGTTGCCTTATATGGACATAAAGTACACTGAAGGTCGTTTGAAATTACAGGCACCAAGTTCAAACTTTTGAGAGCGGATCCAACATCAACGCTCTGAGGACCATGTCTAATTTGGCTTGCAGACATTCTTGGAGCTTTCAAAGAAAGTTTCGGCGTCAAATTAGTACTTAAAGGACGTTTAAGGCCAGAGATTTGATTTTCTAAAAAACTACTCGGTATTTTGTCTACCGAAAAGATAATTTGACCGACAATCCTACGATGATCTGTCGTGTCAAAGATCGCGCCGGTTGTTCGCTTAGACCTCAAAAACTCTTCATCAACTGAGATGCTAACTTGAAAAACGTCCAGCAACAAAGACATTTTGCGTTCTGTAACACATTGAATCGGATTTCACTCTCAAAACTTTTGAAATTTCGGAGCACCAGATTAATTTTAACTTAACATTTGAACCTGCGTCTTTGATTTTTTTGATATCATTTAACTGCGGTTAATTTTTTCGAAATGAATAGAAGCTGCGTGACAAGTTTATCCATTCAACTAACATCCAACCTCAATAATGTTTATGTCAATTTATAAAAAGTCGAAAAGATTAAATTTAACATTACTTAGCTAACAGACATGTAATAGCCAATAGTGCTAAAATTTAACACCTAACTGTAAAAAAAATAGATCGCCCATTCATTCCTCTTCATAAGACTTTGATTAAATGAAGTTGCTTCAATTTGTAACACAGCAAAATTCAATTCAGATCTTCTGCTGGTCTCAGTCAAGTAACTTGGAAGCATGCTCACTTGACAACTGATGAGAACTTATCATGTGTCTTTTTGTGTTTTTCTTTAGAGAAAACCGTTGTTTACAAATGGGACAATCCACTGCCAAACCACCGCCTCCTAAATGCTTCAGTTGGTAATGAGTCTTCAGACTGTTCTTAGCAGTTGCCTTATATGGACACAAAGTGCACTGCAGATCATCAGGCACTTCTGGAAGTATGTTCAGTTTCTTCAACACAGATCCAACATCGGTCAAATTGGTGGCCAAGTTTTTGTTTCCACTGGAACTTAATTTTGACTCTTTTGGTCTCCTTCCAGAATCTAGCATGCTGTTTGTCAATGGACGTTTGCTAGCGCTCAAGCTTGTGAAAATAGCTTTTGTGGTTGCCGGGTTGTTCAAATTTTCAGTTTTTAGTTCTAATTTCAAACTGCCAACTGATTTCTCCGCTGCTGGATCCAAAATAGGAAAACTGATTTGGCTCACATTGAAAAAGTTGACAGCAAACTCTTCGATAGAGAACGTAATTTTAACCGCGCCTTCATCCACATACATTTTCGAACACGAAATATTCTACTGAAAAAACTACACGAGAACTATACAAGAGCACAATTTACAATTTTTTGTGCTAAGTTAAGACATAAAACTGACATGCAAAAGAAATGAACACAAACATGAACTGCATTTTTATACGAACCAAAAACAAGAGGCTAGAGAACTGCCGGCTGCAGTGCAAATAGAACAAGTTCCGACCAAATTGGTTTAGGGAAAAAATCCAATCTTAAGTTTTTTTCAATATATTAAACACAGAGGCGAAGTGGAGCTTCGCACCACTAACGATGCAACAAAAACATTTTGAAAAAAAAAAATGTTTTTTTAAGTTAAGAAAAAAATAGTTCTTTCAAAATTTCAACCTTCTCGATATGTCTCAATTCAATCCAGGCAATAATCAAAGAAAATTGCATATAAAATTAGCTACGGAATTTCCAAAGAGTCAACAAAGTCGACAATCTTGGAGCAGACACAAGTTGATACGAAAAAATAGGATTTTATAAAAAAAAATCTATGAAAGAAATCTTTGTTAATCACATCTGAGACTATAATAAACAACACTTGCATTTGTAACTACATTGAAAGTCTCTTACAGCACAAGAAAAATCTGTAATGTGGCAACTAAGCCGACAATTTTTGAGCAGACACCAGTTAAGCCGAAAAAATTTGTTTTCATGAAAAAAAATTCAAACATTTTAAGTTCTCCCCTTATACTAGAACGAGCACCACTTGCACTTCTATGCAAGTTACTTACAGCACAGGCAAAATCCTTGATGTGGCAATTTAGCTGACAAAATTTGAGCAGACAAATGAAAGTCCGACAACTCAATTTTAACCGATTTTTTTTTCAATTGCATACAAACTGAAAAAAAACAAGGTCCGGCCGAGAAGCGAACCCCAGATCTAAGGATGCAAATGCGACAGCAATACCCCTAAACCAATTGGAAGGAAATTTGCAATTTTTCAAGGCTGAATATCAAAGACACACAAGCGAAGCCATAACACATAAATAGCATTGCAAGCTAGCAGACAGGAAAGGAAAGCCACTAAGCCCAATGAAAAACGGGAACATTTTCGGAAAAATCACACCTAAAAAACTTTGAAAATTTTCTGTAATGATGTTTTATTTGCGGGAAACACGTCCAGGTACACATTTGATAGCATTTGATTAAAATTCAAAAAATATCGAATGAAAACAAAATTGTTGCCTTGAAAAGCTAAGAATTCTGAATTCTATAATCCGATTTTTAATGTTTTTTGCGTCCGGCGGAAAACACGCAAATCATGGTTCACTCAAATGACCTAAAATTAGGTTAGTATGCCAACAAAAGAGAATCTAAAACCATTTAGGCCGAAATTTTTTTAAGCGAAAAAAAAAATAAAATATACGAAGTCAACGCTTGTAGCATCACAAACTGATGAGTACATGAAAACATAGAAAGCAACAACAATAAACTGCATGCAGCAAAACAATTCTAAGATGCGGCAAGTATGCCGCAAACACAAAAGCAGACAATAATAAGCCGACAATTTTTTGAAATGGAATATTTGCTGTTTGAAAAAAAAAGCCCTGCGGATATGCGAACCCAGACCCTCTGCTGTCCCAGGCGAATTCGTTACCTCCAGACCAAGTGTGCCGCATACGTTTTGCAATTTGCATTCTTTATTAAGCAAGATACTAAGTAATTCTGTTAAACAAGTTGTTAACCTTAAAAAAAGTCCATATTCCGATTCGACCACGTTTACTAATCGTAAGAGTAATAAATAATTTTAAATTTGCAATTTTTGTAGTCTGACTTTGCATCTATTTTTTTTGGAATGGGCAATTGAATAAGATACGAAGTGAATAAGAGCGCTAACTATAGTTAAACACAGAGGCGAAGTTGCTGGGAAGAGCTGAATGAGTAGAACTTTGCGTTTACAAAATTTCATAAGTGACGCACGCCAAATATGAGTCTTCATAATTGCTATGTGACGCAAGCCAATTATGACGCATTACCAGTACCAATAAATTTGAAAAAAAAAGAAACTTACCAACTAAGATGCCTCAATTAAAGAGCGGTCGCATTTTAACTATTATACGAAAAAATTCATTAAAACATCTGACCCTGCCCAGGTTCGAACCCTCTTCTGGTTTCCTTGCTCCTGGTCGCAACAATTGCATCGCAACAATACTTGCGACTTAGGTTAGAAAAAAGAAATTTTATACTATAACACAAGCTATGCTTTTGTAAATAACGTTAATGGTCTAGTAAAGTTAAACTTCGGAGGTCAGCTTAGTTGTAAAATTCAGAATCATTGAAGTACAGCTAATACCAATCAGCTGCTGAAAAAAATTGTCGCCTTTCATAAAAAAAATAAACACAGTTGATTAAAACAAAGATGATTATAATTCATCAGTTTCAAGTCCAATTTCTTATCTACAAATTCTAGACCAATGCCAGCAAAAAATGTAATTCAATATATGTCTACATAACTAACTATTCAGACTCAAATTCAGCCCTCTAACTCAGAAAACTAGCAGCATCTTCTTTTGATAAATTGTGCGCTCTCAAAAGATGGCTTTTCAAGTTGCCTTTAGTCGTGCACTTCTTTTGACATAGTCTGCACAACACCGTCAAATCAGCACCTCCTAAATGTTTCAACTTGTAATGAGTCTTCAGATTAGACTTCTGAGTTGCCTTATAAGGACATACAGCACACTGAAGGTCATTTGGAAGATTTGGAACGAGATTCAAGTCTTTGAAAACTGCAGAAATGTCTTTTTTGTTCGTCGGATAGACTTCCGAATTGGAGCATGGCAATTTTGCAGTTTTTGTCTTTTTTCCGCCATGAACACTTGCAGGAAAAGAATCAGCTATTCTTTTGGGCGCCATGTTTAAGCGATCAAACTTCCTCGCAAAAGGAGCTTCTGGAATTATTTCGCAGGTTCCGAGCAACTGATTTGATACAGAGTCAATAATGTGGCAAACTTTATTCAAAACAGCCGATTCGCTTGACTTCTCTATCAGACATGCCTCGAATTTGAAAATGAAACCGAAAGAAAAATCCGCCATATCAAAACTGAAAGCTCAAAAATTGCTCAACGTTTTATATGTTTCCCAAGGTAATTAATTAATGAACTATTACAGGCAGGAAAAAAAGTACAACCTGAAGGTTCATTTTCTTCTTGTAGTACAAATAGAATAAACAAACTAAATTAAAGCCAACATCCTTACAATTTGTCCAGAAATTATTTCTTAGCTAATTTCATTTTTAAAACTGGTCATGATAATACATGATAATCAATTTTCAGCTGAAAAATTTGCATCTTTGCTTTTGTTACTAATACTCCCGCTGAACTCCATATTATTAGAAAAATCTAAGTTTTTAGCAACAAAAAATATTACATTAAATCCTAAAAACGAACTTAAGTTTGATTAAATTGGACTAGCCCAAAATTACATAAAATTCTTTTGAAGAAAAAATCGAATTTTCCACGAAAAATTTTCTTTTCATCACAAAAAATACTATGTGTCTTGGTGCATTATGTGCACATTCATCGAAAAATTGTTCGTTAGCAGCTTTTCAACAGAGCCAAAAATTGATTATCCTAGCCACTAGAGCAATAATTTACCTTTTGAAGCCACATTACTTAAATTCAATTCCTACAAGAGAGCTGTAACTTAAGCAAAGATCAATTTGTTAGAACAAAAATGAATTGACTAGGATTAAAAATATAGCCCCTGATACTACCTGTTAGAAATATAATGTTTTCAATTGAACTCGAAAATATAACTTGTCATCAATTAATGAAGAAAAGTTTCGGAGTCTTCCTTGGAAAGATTGTGGACAGTCAAAAGATGTTTCTTTAAGCTACCTTTCGTGGAGCACTTCTTTTGACACAATCTACACAGCATTGTTAAATCAGCGCCACCTAGATGTTTTAGCTTGTAATGAGTTTTCAAGTTTCCTTTCTGAGTGGCCTTATATGGACATAAAGCACACTGGAGATCATTTGGAGTTTCAGGAAGAATGTTCATGTCTTTCAAAATAGTACCGATGTCTTTTTTCTGCGCTTGATTGGCGACCAAATCAGCACCTCCTGTCAACGTGACCATTGTTTTTGGTTTTTTGGAACGGGGCATTGAGGCAGAATTAGATTCGGTTAACCTTTTAGAAATCAATTTCGGCTGATTAAAAATCATTTCCGATAAAACTTTTGGCACTAGATGGCAAGATCCATAAACAACTCTTGACACTGAGTCAACGATAATAAGGAACGTCTCAGAAACATTCATGCTATCGCATTTCTCAAAGATGGCCGTTTCGAAGTTGAAAATGAAATCGAAAACACTTGTATCAGACATCTAAAAGAACTGAAATTCACTTATTTCAAAGCATTATTCTTAAATGACAAGTTCTCAAGGTACCATTTTTAGTCAACAATTGAAGAGAAAAAATTGAAGAACTAATTTTGACTTTTTGCCAACATCAAATAAATCTAATCTTAAATAAAGAACTTGTTTCTAACAAATCTGAGTCAATTATGATTTGGAATATAGTTCATAAAAATTCCTGTTAGTTTTATAGTGTTTCATTTGAAGCCTGACGTCACTTTCATTAGCGGAGAAAAGCATCAACGTCTTCTTTGGAAAGATTGTGTACTTTCAAAAGATGCATCTTCAAGTTACCTTTTGTAGCACATTTCTTTTGACACAATCTACACAGCATAGTCAAATCAGCGCCACCTAGATGTTTCAGCTTGTAATGTGTTTTCAAGTTTCCTTTCTGAGTGGCCTTTTATGGACATAAAGCACACTGAAGATCATTTGTTGTTTCAGGAAGAATGTTCATGTCTTTGAAAATCGTACCGATGTCTTTTTTCTGCGTTTGATTGGCGACCAAATCAGCACCTGCTGTCAACGTCACCACTGTTTTTGGCTTTTTTGCACCAGGCATTGCAGCAGAATTAGATCCAATTGTTCTCTTAGGAATCAACTTCACCAGATTAAAATTCATCTCTGAGGAAATTCTTGGCACTAATTTGCAGGATCCGTAAACAATATTTGAAACTGAGTCGACAACGTTTAAAAGCTTCTCAGATGCATTCAAGCTAGCGCATTTCTCCAAGATGGACTTTTCAAAGTTGAAAATGAAATCAAACAAAGTTGCTTCCGACATTTTAAAGATCTGAAAAATCATTTATTTGTTAGCAATTTCCCACATGTTTTCAATGCAAAATTTCCAGTGATTAAATGATGATCAAAACATTGAACTTATCTAAACTAGTAAGCAATTTTCAACAAAGCTATATCTACATTGGAATAAAATCATCTAAGGGACATCTTTACATCTAGTTAAAGTTTTTTTTTAAATCTTTGACTTTCATTCTAACAACTTCTCGGCCTTGTCACTTGACAGTTTATGCACCGCTATCATATGTCTTTTGGCGCTTTTTTTCATAGAAAATGTTTGCTCACAAATTGCACAAGCTACTGAAAGTCCCCCTCCCCCTAAATGCTTCAACTTGTAGTGAGTCTTCAGACTGTTCTTAGCAGTTGCCTTATATGGACACAAAGTGCACTGCAGATCATCAGGCACTTCTGGAAGTATGTTCAGTTTCTTCAACGCAGATCCGACATCTCTATTTTGCGTGAAAGTCTGTTTTTTCATAGACTTGTTGGAAGTTTGATATGGCTTAGATTCTTCCACTTTGCTAAACTGTCTTTTATAAGAAACATTGCGTTCAATTAGATTGAAATCATCGAAATAAGATTCCAAATTAATCATTAGCTCGCCGATTGGCTCATTTTCATCTCTCTCAAAAACATCCAATGTTTGGGACCTCACTTCCATCAAACTCTGTATTAACTTTCCATTCAATGCAATCGAAAATCTCATAGTGTCTTGCAAGCAAGCCATGAAATCAAACCTAGAAAATATTTTATTAAGATACTGTCAAATATCGCTTTTAATCGTTTTCATCGTAGAGAGATAAAATCACCAGTAGAACTTTCATCATCTCGACTGGAACCAAAACATTACATTATAAGTCAGCTTGGCGTATGTTATCTAATACTCCAAGATTATTGAAAACGCAAACTCTTCCCCATCATAAATCTCCAAGCCTAGCACAAAAAATAGCTTTTAGAAAAAAAATAGACGAGGAAAAGTGGCATTTTCAGACCCGGATCAGATTGGTAAGTCATTGAAAACAAATGTTGATAGTTTCTACGAGGGCACCTCTGATAATTTTCTCTAGTTCAGTGTAGAAAATTTTACTGAATTTCGAAGCAAATGCTGTTCAAAATGTACATTGAAAACAGGCATTTTACAGAATAAAATCCTGAATTTGCCTTTAGTTTTGACCACTAGTTTAAATAAAAGTCTTCACTACGTTTATCGACTCTTAAAAAATCTGCACTTCCCCAAAACCTTTTAAACTCATTTTACCAGGTGAAGTCAACTGAACTTAAATGAAAAAAATAATTACATTGTTAGTACAAGCAAAAAAAACATCATTTTCTGTGGGCGGCCAAACTTCTGATCAAATATAATTCTGATCAAATCATTTTGTGGCTGTTGTGAAAAAATTGAAACCTTCTGCAGTTGAAACAACAAAACGACAAATTTTGATCCAAAAAAAACATGAAAACAGGCAAAAAAGATAAGTGGGATCTTCAAAACAGAAGAAAGAAGGGTATTCTTATGATGAAGGGACAATATGATGAAAAATTTTCAACCAATCAGAATCGTGAGAGGTTCTTATTGGCTAAAAGACAGTTGAGGAAAATCAAACTCATTCCAAACAGAAAATGGAATAAAGCAGTACAGCAGTATGACAGTTCGTTTAGCTATACAATAAACTTTTATTTTTTTTTTCATATATAATAATTAGTTTAAGATTGTTTTCCAATACTCGTTCTCAATTTCGATTTCGCATTTTCCAGAATATATGCAACTGCTTGTTTTCTAATCGGTCAAAATTAATGGCCTGGATTTATTCTCTTTCAGTGAGATTTTTGAACACGCACTTTTGATTGGCTGAAAATAACTGAAAACTAGCCTGTAACTTACAAAAAACAGCATAAACTGGAAACAAGATCAGCACCCCTTGAGTGTATTCCGATAACATCCAATTACAGCGTTGGTAATTTCAAATTTTGTTAGATTTTTATTCAAGTTTTTTAAAAAATCAAATTATGTAAAACCATAAAATTTTGAAGTTTTCCAAATCTAAGTTATTTGAAAAACTTTAAAATGACATAAAAAACGTCACATCTCTGAAACTAAAAGCAATTGAGCAGTCGCAATTGGACGCAAGATTTGCAACTCCCGCGAGCACTCTCACAGTACCCAACTGAAACGTTGGGAATTTCAAATTTCGAGAAACTTCAAATTTAGGTTATCTAAAAAAAAGTTATGAAAAAACCATAAAAAACGTCATATCTCGAAAACTAAAAATAAATGAGCAGTCATAATTGGGGGCAGGATTCGCAAGTCCTGAGAGTATTGTGACAGCCCCCCATTACAGGGTTAGGAAATCATCTTTTTAAAAAAAAGTTTAATTTAAATTTTCTGGTAACTTTTTTAAAAAATCACAAAAAACATGATATCTCGAAAATTAACGGGAGTTGAGCAGTCTTATTCGGAGGCCAAATCCACAACCCCTGGAACTCTGACAGAGCCTCACAATAAATACCTCAAATTTTGGGATTTTTTTATATCTAAGTTCTTTGAATAAGTTTAAAAAACATACAGCAAAACTCATAACTCGGAAATTAAGAGCATTAGAGCAGCAATTTGGACTCAACATTTGCATGGAACTCCTGCGAGCACCCTCACAATATTCCACAACAAGTGTGGGAATTTCAAATCTTTTTATATTTTTTTAATTTAAGTTTTTGAATCTTTTTTGAAAAATCACAAAAAATTTTTTTAGGAAAACTACAAGGATTTGAGCAGTCACATTTGGAGGCAAGATTCGCAACCACTGAGAATTCTCTAGCGAACAGTAGAAACCTCATATTTTTCGATAATTTTGATAACTAAGTTCTCAGAACAATTTTAAAAAGACGTAACAAACGTCATATCTCAAAAACTAAGAGCAATTGAGCAGTTGCATTTGGACGCAATAATTGCAACATGGAAATCCTGAAAGAATCCTCACAGTACTCAACTACAAGCTTGGGAATTTCAAGTCTTTTAAAAATTTTTTAACTTTTTTTAAATCACAAAAACGTCATACCTCGAAAACTACAAAGAAATGAGCTTTCATAATTGGAGGCAAGAATTGCAACCCTTGAGAGTAGCCTGACAAAGCCTCACTATAGAGTGAAGAACTTCAATTTCTGAAGCTTTTTATATCTAAGTTCTTTGACCAATTTTAAAAAGACATAGAAAACGTCACTTCTCGGAGAACTCAAAACGTTCCAGCAGTCACATTTCGACTCAAGATTTAAGACTGCTAAGAGTACCCTTTCAGTACCCAATTACAAGGTTGTAAGTTTCAATCTTGTGATTTTTTTAAATCTAAATTTTCTGGAAATTGAACAAATAAAACTTAAAAATAGTCAAATCTCGAAAACTACGAGGATTTGAGCAACTATATTCGGAGGCAGGATTCGCAAATCATGCGAGTACCCTAATAGCACCCAACTACAGGATTGCAAATATCGAAATTGAGGCATTTTTTTAATTAAAGCTCTCTGAAAATTTTGAAAAAGTTTCAACAATTGTCGCATCTTGTAAGCTTAAAGGATTTGCGCATTCACAATTGGAGCTTAAATTCGAAACACCTGGGGCCAACCCTGATAGCATCCCACTATTGGGTCGCCTTTTTAATTTCGGTGAAATAAGCACTGAATTAAAAGTGAAAAATCGGAAAAAATTCTCAAACATTGCAATATACGATATAGCTTAAAATTGAAAAAAGTCTTTGATTGAACATGCAAAATCATTTTGCTTAAACATGGGAGATAGCTGTCACACGCATTTAAATATAGCAATTAAAAGTGAAAAATCGAAAAAATTCACAAACATTGCAATATACGATATAGCTTAAACGTGAAAAAAAAATCTTTCGTTAAACATGCCAAATTATTATGCTTAAACATGGAAGATAGCTGTCACACGCATTTAAATATAGTATAGATAGATAGATAGATAGAAAGATAGATAGATAGATAGATGAAATTCAAACATTCGGTCCCTCCCTCAAGAGGGACGCCACCAAAAGAAAACACCTAATTCATTAAATAAGCATCAAAAAAGTAGCCCTTTACCTGATAAGAAACCCTACCCTCGTAGTTAGAGTCTTATGTCTTACCAACTGGGCAACAACGCCTAGCTGACTTGAAAAAACTAGCCACTATTAAAACGGAAACAACACATGCTGTTCAAATGCCAATACTAAAATGGGATGCATCTAAAATGCAAATTTGTTGAGCACTGATTTGTTATCGTTTTGATTTGAAAACAAAACTTGACTCATAAAACAAAAAGCATTTGCTGGTGAGAAAAAGGGAAAAATTTGACAAAAATTATTGCGGTACTTCACAGTTTCATCAAAGTTCCGGCGGCGATTCGAGCCATAACTGACAAAACAAGAAGAAACCCACTACCCAAATGATTAAAAATATCGAAGAACTGACTTTCAATTGATTAAAAACACTTAAAATTACAGGGTCCAGAAAAGAGATTTTGCTTAAAATTACTATTTGGGGAAAACGAAATCTAGTACGCAATCGAGAAAGCAGTTACTCACAAACTAACATTTCAGTCTACATTCAAAGAAGTAAACACTATAACACTCAAAGCGAAACTCAAGTACCCTGAAGTTGAACGTATCGCATGCTATTAATCGAGGAGTTTCGATGCGTGCTCACTAGAAAGAGCATGAGAACTTATCATATGTCTCTTCGTGTTTTTCTTCTGAGAAAATCTTTGTTTACAAATGGGACAATCCACTGCTAAACCACCGCCTCCTAAATGCTTCAACTGGTAATGAGTTTACAAATTGACCTTAGCTGTTCATTTATAAGGGCATAATGTACACTGCAGATCATCAAAAACTTCAGGAATTAGGTTCAACTTCTTCAGCGCGGAGCCAACATCCCTAGAAGAAACCGGATGGGGACCCGAAATTTTGGAAAATATAGAGTTGAACTTAGTGTTCAGTGAAGCAGCGTCCAATTGACGTTTAGTGTCAGGCGATACTTTGAATTTCAGCATAGAACATGCAGGCCAGCTCTGGACTTCGAAGGAGAGTTGGATACTTCCCTCCGACATTTGATCCTTTCTCTGAATCCAGAATCAGACATGATCGCAATTGTTCAGAAACTGTTCATCAATTGTTAGAAAAACCCGCATCATATCTTTGATATCTTTGGGGGCATCCATGCAATTTTCAAACCTGAAAATGTAAGAACATGCAACTTTCTAATTTCTACGCTAAGTTATACGCTAAGTTAAATGTCACAATTTTTCATTTATGCAGAGCTACCCATCACTTGCGATAGGATAATTGATTTAATTTAATTCTCAGAGGAGACTGCTTCTATCAAGTGAAAGAACTGAATGATCTGACTGCCCTTTTAGGCACCTGCAGTAGTTTTCTTTAGATCTTTTAAAATCCGCTGGTAAGTAGCGCGTATTAATCGCACCGAACTGGCAATTTTTAAACAGCAATAGAATTAAAACTTGTATCAGGGCGAAGCCTTGATTATTCCAAATGCCCTTTAAACAGATTGAAAACATTCAGTTGTTGGTTAAAATGTATAAATATTTCAAAAAAATGAACTATTCTGATTTTTTTTCTTAATTTTACCCCCACACGCTATCTTAGAAACAATGTAATATAACTTGCGTCTGATCAACTTTTATTAAGATGAAAGTGGCCTCAATTTGATTTGGAGAACATCCGATAATAATAATATCAGATCAAGTGTCAGGCAAACGAAAAACTTCTTTCAAGCGCCTTTAAATTATCTAGTGCACTATTTAAGGTTGATTTCAGAAATTCAATTTGCATAGTATGGGAGCTACGTTTGATAGCATGACAGATTTTTAGTGCGTTGTTTCTTTTTAGCAGACTCAAAATAATCAGCAAGTCAGAAATTCATACGCTGCATTGACAAGAAACAGCCACTTGCTCCGCTTCGCTATGCTGCGTTTTCATTCGGAAAAAATGTATTGTCGATGTAAACCAGCGTTTGCTGTTAAAATAAATTATTTTTCCTTGAGTTTTGTTGGTGAACCATGAAATGATTGCCTCAATCATGAAAACTCAACCCCAGTCCACGCTCCTGTTCACTTTGTTCGATCAGCTAATTGTTCCATCTACTAAACTGTTAAACTCTGCCAGAAGAACTATATTTCATTTTTATGCTAAAATTCGTTCTGCTAAAAAAAACCAATCACCCATAGTTTTTTTGCAAGTTTCGCTTGGCTAATGAAAGTGGCCTCAATTGTAAGTGGCCTCAATTTGATTTGGAGAACATCTGATTATAATAATATCAGATCAAGTGTCAGGCAAAAGAAAAACTTCACTCAAGCGCTTTTAAATTATCTAGTGCACTACTTAAGGTTGATTTCAGAAATTCAATTTGCATAGTATGGGAGCTACGTTTGATAGCATGACAGATTTTTAGCGCGTTGTTTCTTTTTAGCAGACTCAAAATAATCAGCGAGTCAGAAATTCATACGCTGCATTGACAAGAAACAGCCACTTGCTCCGCTTCGCTATGCTGCGTTTTCATTCGGAAAAAAGGTATTGTCGATGTAAACCAGCGTTTGCTGTTAAAATAAATCACTTTTCCTTGAGTTTTGTTGGTGAACCATGAAATGATTGCCTTAATCATGAAAACTCAACCCCAGTCCACGCTCCTGTTCACTTCGTTCAATCAGCTAATTGTTCCATCTACTAAACTGTTAAACTCTGCCAAAAGAACTATATTTCATTTTTATGCTAAAATTCGTTCTGTAAAAAAAAAACCGATCACCCATAGTTTTTTTGCAACTTGCGCTAGGCAACGATTAGGGTCTTTTGCACAAAACGAAAACGGCCCAAAATTAAAATCTTTATTAGCTATAACTACTGCGGCAGAATTTGATTGGCTAATATTAGCCAATCCAATTCAAGCAACACATAGTGAAACATGTCAATAAACTGTTCCAGCAGAAAAAAAATATCAGCCAAGCTTACTGAAAATGTGAATCTTAATCAAATAATAAAAATGATTTCATGTTTCTTATGAAATTATACCTAAACGAAAGAAGTTCATTTAAATGTTTTCAACGCGAAACATTTTTTTTATCGTTTTGGTCATTTCGGCCAAAAATTTTATCTGCTCTAAACTTTAGTTGAAATGCCGGACCGTGATGTTTGCATTTGATTGGCTAATGAACCAAACAGATTGAACCACATATTAAGATCAAGATGTAGAAATGCTTATTTTGGGCAGTTTAGTGCATAAGACCGAACGATTCTTTAAGTTTAGTATAACAATTGGGCAAATCAGCTGCGCATATAGCAATTTATAAATGGCAATTTGATAATTTATACTACTCATACAAAATTATGGATTTTGTTAACAATTAACACCCACCCCCCCCCCCCCCCCCTTATTGCAATATGGGAGAAATTGTTAACAAGGTACAAAATTCGTATATGCTTAACTATTCAATTCTTCCTTTATAGCGGGGGATTTTCTTAACAAGGTACCATAGAGGGGGGGGGAATAGTTAACAAGATCAAAAAACACTAGTGATACAATTCCGAACAATGAAAAAATGCTAGCCATATTTTCTCATAGTATGAGAAACGAAAAAAAATTGCCAAAAGCTTCTATTTAAAAAAAGTCAAAATATTAATAATAAACTGAAAACGGAAATATTAAAAAAGAATCTTCTCTTTATCTTCTCGATTTTTTAAAGATTGTTTATGGCATTGTTTATTGAAATTCAACTTATACTTTCAACAAAATTGAATTTCAACAAATCTGATCACTAACTAAAATTAAAAAAACTACGAACAAGTTTTACAAAAACAGAAAAATAAGCAGAAACCAATGAAGTTTTTCAACAAACGAAAAGTGAAACTACTACCAACAAGAGCAATGAGATACAATAAAATTAGAAAAAAAAACACAATCTTCCTATTCTAAGATTGTAGAAAAAGTTACATTTTGCAAAAATTACAAGTGCAAAAGTTTGCAAAAATTACAAGTACAATTTTTGGAAAACTACAAGGATTTGAGCAGTCACATTTGGAGGCAAGATTCGCAACCACTGAGAATCCTCTAGCGAACAGTAGAGACCTCAAATTTTTCGATAAATTTGATAACTAAATTCTCAGAACAATTTTAAAAAGACGTAACAAACGTCATATCTCAGAAACTGAGAGCAATTGAGCAGTCGCATTTGGACGCAATAATTGCAACATGGAAATCCTGAAAGCATCTTCACAGTACTCAACTACAAGCTTGGGAATTTTAAGTTTTTTAAAATTTTTAAACTTTTTTTTAAATCACAAAAACGTCATACCTCGAAAACTACAAAAAAATGAGCTTTCATAATTGGAGGCAAGAATTGCAACCCTTGAGAGTAGCCTGACAACTCTGAGAGTAGCCTAACAAAGCCTCACTATAGAGTGAAGAACTTCAAATTTTAAAGCTTTTTATATCTAAGTTCTTTGACCAATTTTAAAAAGACATAGAAAACGTCACATCTCGCAGAAATGAAAACGTTCCAGCAGTCACATTTCGACTCAAGATTTAAGACTGCTAAGAGTACCCTTACAGTACCCAGTTACAAGGTTGTAAGTTTCAATCTTGTGATTTTTTTAAATCTAAATTTTCAGGAAAATGAACAAATATAACTTAAAAATTGTCAAATCTCGAAAACTACGAGGATTTGAGCAACTATATTCGGAGGCAGGATTCGCAAATCATGCGAGTACCCTAATAACACCCAACTACAGGATTTCAAATATCGAAATTGAGGCATTTTTTTTCAATTAAAGCTCTCTGAAAATTTTGAAACAGTTTCAACAATTGTCGCATCTCGTAAGCTTAAAAGATTTGAGCATTCACAATTGGAGCTTAAATTCGAAACACCTGGGGCCAACCCTGATAGCATCCCACTATTGGGTCGCTTTTTTAATTTCGGTGAAATAAGCACTGAATTAAAAGTGAAAAATCGGAAAACATTCTCAAACATTGCAATATACGATATAGCTTAAAATTGAAAAAAAATCTTTGATTGAACATGCAAAATCATTTTGCTTAAACATGGGAGATAGCTGTCACACGCATTTAAATATAGCAATTAAAACTGAAAAATCGAAAAAATTCACAAACATTGCAATATACGATATAGCTTAAACGTGAAAAAAAAATCTTTCGTTAAACATGCAAAATTATTATGCTTAAACATGGAAGATAGCTGTCACACGCATTTAAATATAGTATAGATAGATAGATAGATAGATAGATAGATAGATAGATAGATGAAATTCAAACATTCGGTCCCTCCCTCAAGAGGGACGCCACCAAAAGAAAACACCTAATTCATTAAATAAGCATCAAAAAAGTAGCCCTTTACCTGATAAGAAACCCTACCCTCGTAGTTAGAGTCTTATGTCTTACCAACTGGGCAACAACGCCTAGCTGACTTGAAAAAACTAGCCACTATTAAAACGGAAACAACACATGCTGTTCAAATGCCAATACTAAAATGGGATGCATCTAAAATGCAAATTTGTTGAGCACTGATTTGTTATCGTTTTGATTTGAAAACAAAACTTGACTCATAAAACAAAAAGCATTTGCTGGTGAGAAAAAGGGAAAAATTTGACAAAAATTATTGCGGTACTTCACAGTTTCATCAAAGTTCCGGCGGCGATTCGAGCCATAACTGACAAAACAAGAAGAAACCCACTACCCAAATGATTAAAAATATCGAAGAACTGACTTTCAATTGATTAAAAACACTTAAAATTACAGGGTCCAGAAAAGAGATTTTGCTTAAAATTACTATTTGGGGAAAACGAAATCTAGTACGCAATCGAGAAAGCAGTTACTCACAAACTAACATTTCAGTCTACATTCAAAGAAGTAAACACTATAACACTCAAAGCGAAACTCAAGTACCCTGAAGCTGAACGTATCGCATGCTATTAATCGAGGAGTTTCGATGCGTGCTCACTAGAAAGAGCATGAGAACTTATCATATGTCTCTTCGTGTTTTTCTTCTGAGAAAATCTTTGTTTACAAATGGGACAATCCACTGCTAAACCACCGCCTCCTAAATGCTTCAACTGGTAATGAGTTTACAAATTGACCTTAGCTGTTCATTTATAAGGGCATAATGTACACTGCAGATCATCAAAAACTTCAGGAATTAGGTTCAACTTCTTCAGCGCGGAGCCAACATCCCTAGAAGAAACCGGATGGGGACCCAAAATTTTGGAAAATTTAGAGTTGAACTTAGTGTTCAGTGAAGCAGCGTCCAATTGACGTTTAGTGTTAGGCGATACTTTGAATTTCAGCATAGAACATGCAGGCCAGCTCTGGACTTCGAAGGAGAGAGATTGGATACTTCCTTCCGACATTTGATCCTTTCTCTGAATCCAGAATCAGACATGATCGGGCTGTCTGATCGCAATTGTTCAGAAACTGTTCATCAATTGTTAGAAAAACCCGCATCATATCTTTGATATCTTTGGGGGCATCCATGCAGTTTTCAAACCTGAAAATGTAAGAACGCTGCTTGATTTGAAGACAAATTCAACAATAACTTGGGTTTTACCGGGCTGCCCAACAAGCTGGTGATTTTACTCATATAGAATACGTTTGACTATTGAAATCAAAGCTCTCCCAAAACACTATACAGACTCTATTTTGACTAAATTTTCTGCGCCGCGGGCAAATTTTTGAATAAAAACAGACCGAAAAAAGCGTTTTTAGGTACTTTTCGGAAAATTTTGATGCGTTGAGAAACGTTGATTAGAATGTATTTTAAAACAGACCAAAAGCGACAAGTCGGTTAAAAGCAACCTGTTGGAAGCCCTGAGTCGAATCAAGTTTTCACTCAGACTAACTTAAATACACTGCAACATGAAACTTTCTAATTTATCAGCAAGCTTCCCAGTTAATAACCTTCTACGAGGATAATTAACACCACAGAATTTAATGTATAATTGTGCAGCAATCCTCTATTCAAAATGTTGCCGATAAACTTTTTTAACTACTAGCTCAAAACTCCCGAAATTGAAAGTTTAAACGAACAGTTGCTATCAATACTATTTGATTTAGGTTGACACACAAAATAGAAACATTTTTACATTTTTGTTTCATGGCAACACGACAACTCGCAACAAAAGACAACTTGCAAAAAAAGACAACTTGTAAAAAAGACAACTCGTATAAATTAGCAATTACTACAACTCGTAACATCGTAAAATAATCCTTTAATTACCCCTAAACTAAGACCTGTAATTCCCCACTAAATACAAACATCTTTTCAATTACCAGCGCAATTGTCAGAATTGTGCACATATTATATGATGGAATGGACCAAGTTAACATCCACCCATCCCCGCCAATGCGTTTTAGGGAAGAGATCAGGGGTGGATTTAGGGGGGGGGGGGGTGGCGGTGGCGGACGCTTCCCCTTCCAACCTCAGGAATTCGATCCTCTCCCGAACCAAAGGGTCCCTCCTTTGTATTATTTTGAGAAATACATATTTGGTGATGGAACCTAAAAATTTTCTTAAGGTGCCTTCGGCGCTAATAAATACTTATTTTGAGGGGGGAGCTCGCCCCGAAAAAGCACAATTTTTTGGTCAAAATTTTCCAAAAAAAAGCCTAAAAATGCCTTTTTTGGCCTGTTTTTAAAAATTTTGCCTGCGGCGCAAACAATTTGACCGAAACAGGGTCTTTATAATTCTTTGGGAGTGCTCGAAAAATCAATTTGATCGACCTAAAAAAAACCTAAAGATTTGATCGACCTAATCCTAGAAGTAAGTAAAGAAGTAAGAATAAAAGTCAACTTTTTTCTAAATTAGGCAACATAAGATGAGTTTTAACAAATATATATATATATAAATATGCTGATTTGAAAAAGTAAATCTGAACATCTAACATTTCACTAAAAAGATACGCATCGGTAGTTAAATAACAAATTCAGAACAAAACCCAGAAGAAAAAAAAACTTTTAAGACATCAATTTAGAAGCTTGTTCTCCAGTCAAGTTGTGAGCTGAAATCATGTGCCTCTTTAAATTACTTCTAGTTGAACGCTTCTCTTGGCAGAGAGTGCAAATGGCCGAAATTCCAACTCCACCTAGGTGCTTCAGTTGGTAATGAGTTTTCAAATGTGTTTTCCTTGTTGCCTTATAAGGACATGAAATGCATTGCAGATCGTCTGGAAGTTCTGGTAGAATATTCAGATACTTCAAAACATCGTCGACACTTTGGTCTTTAACAGACGTGATCGCATCTTTTTTTGTTGCTTTCGAACGTGGAGCAATGATTTTGTTTTTATTCGGCCGTTTGAGCTGTCTGCAACTGGTTCCTGTTTGATTCCCTCCAACCTCTAATGAATCCCTGTTATCCTCAATCCACAATGACCCTATCTTCAGTGCCTGTCCGACTTCATATATTGCACAGATCACTTTCTCACATTTGAAGACAAAGTCGTAATTCACAGATATCGATACTTTTAATTTGTCAGCTTCGTCCATCCAGAACTGAAAAATTTTGAGTCAAACCTGCGGTATTATATTAAATCATCGATTTTAACCGAAATACCAGTTTTTGAATTCGCTTAATTAAATTAAATTAGAGTACGCTAAGTTGTACGCTGAGTTAAATCTCACAATTTTTCATTTATGCAGAGTTTCCCATCATTTGCGATAGGATAATTGATTTCATTTAATTGTAAGAGGACACTGCTTCTATCAAGTGAAAGAACTGAATGATCTGACTGCCCTTTTAGGCACCTGCAGTAGTTTTCTTTAGATCTTTTAAAATCCGCTGGTAAGTAGCGCGTATTAATCGCACCGAACTGGCAATTTTTAAACAGCAATAGAATTAAAACTTGTATCAGGGCGAAGCCTTGATTATTCCAAATGCCCTTTAAACAGATTGAAAACATTCAGTTGTTGGTTAAAATGTATAAATATTTCAAAAAAATGAACTATTCTGATTTTTTTTCTTAATTTTACCCCCACACGCTATCTTAGAAACAATGTAATATAACTTGCGTCTGATCAACTTTTATTAAGATGAAAGTGGCCTCAATTTGATTTGGAGAACATCCGATTATAATAATATCAGATCAAGTGTCAGGCAAACGAAAAACTTCTTTCAAGCGCCTTTAAATTATCTAGTGCACTATTTAAGGTTGATTTCAGAAATTCAATTTGCATAGTATGGGAGCTACGTTTGATAGCATGACAGATTTTTAGTGCGTTGTTTCTTTTTAGCAGACTCAAAATAATCAGCAAGTCAGAAAGCTAAATTCAAACGCGGCATTGACAAGAAACACCCACTTGCTCCGCTTCGCTATGCTGCGTTTACATTCGGAAAAAAGGTATTGTCGTTGTAAATCAGCGTTTGCTGTTAAAATAAATTATTTTTCCTTGAGTTTTGTTGGCGAACCATAAAATGATTGCCATAATTATGAAAACTCAACCCCAGTCCACGCTCCTTCGTTCAACCAGCTAATTGTTCAATCTACTAAGCTGTTAAACTCTGCCAAAAGAACTATATTTCATTTTTATGCTAAAATTCGTTCTGCTAAAAAAACCGATCCACATACTTTTTTTTTGCAACTTGCGCTTGGCAACGATTCGGGTCTTATGCACAAAACGAAAACGGCCCAAAATTAAAATCTTTATTAGCTATAACTAATGCGGCAGAATTTGATTGGCTAATATTAGCCAATCCAATTCGAGCAACACATGGTGAGACATGTCAATAAACTGTTCCAGCAGAAAAAAAGTTTTAGCCGAACTTACTGAGAATGTGAATCTTAATCAAATAATAAAAATATTTTCATGTTTCTTATGAAATTATACCCAAACGAAAAAAGTTCAGTTAAATGGTTTCAACGCGAAACTTTTTTTAAATCGTTTTGGTCATTTCGGCCAAAAATTTTATCTGCTTTAAATTTTAATTGAAATGCAGGACCATGATGTTTGCATTTGATTGGCTAATGAGCCAAACAGATTGAACCACACATTAAGATCAAGATGTAGAAATGCTTATTTTGGGCCGTTTAGTGCATAAGACCGAACGATTCTTTAAGTTTAGTATACCAATTGGGCAAATCAGCTGCGCATATAGCAATTTATATAAGGCGATTTGATAATTTATACTACTCGTACAAAAATACGGATCTTGTTAACAACTCCTCAAACCCCCCCCCCCCCCCTCCCCCCCTCCTATTGCAATAGGGGAGAAATTTTTAACAAGGTACAAAATTCATATATGCTTAACTATTCAATTCTTCCTTTATAGCGGGGGATATTCTTTACAAGGAACCATAGAGGGGGGGGGGGGGGAGAATAGTTAACAAGATCCAAAAACACTAGTCATACAATTCTGTACAATGAAAAAATGCTAGCCATATTTTCTCATAGTATGAGAAATGAAAAAAAAATTGTCAAAAGCTTCTAATCAAAAAAAGTCAAAATATTAATAATAAACTCATAACGGAAATCTTACAAACGAATCTTCTATTTATCTTTTCGATTTTTTAAAAATTGTTTAATGGCATTTAAAATTAAATTGAAATTCAACTTATATTTCCAACAAAATTGAATTTCAACAATTCTAGTGATCACTAAATAAAATTAAAAAACTACGAACAAGTTTTACAAAATCAGAAAGATAATCAAAAACCTATGAAGTAATTCAACAAACGAAAAGTGAAACTACTAGCAACAAGAGCAATGAGATACAATAAAAATTTTAAAAAAAAAACACAATCTTCCTTTTCTAAGATTGAAGAAAAAATTACATTTTGCAAAAATTACAAATTATATTTTGCAAAAATTACAATTGCAAAATTTCTGATTAGAAATAAAACCAGATTTTTTTTTGCAAAATTTTCAAGATGAGACGAACTTTCAAAAAATTAGGCTGTATCATTTCTTTCTGCTGAAAAAAAAGGAACTGATTGTTTTTCTTGACCAAGTTTTGAGTGAATACCGCACGTGGAATGAAAAGTTTGATTTGTCAAACATTCCAATGAATGCATAAAAACGATATTTACTAACATTAAAACATCGGTTCAAAGCGTACTCAGATTCTAAAGTTTTAGCCGAGCTGAAATATATGAAAAAAAAATTACCATATATTAATTTCAAAACTGCCGCACCCCAAGCGCTAATGCGACTATTGTATCTACTACACGCGGATGCAACTATTGCATTCCTACTAGTTTTAAGTTGTTAATAGTATTTTTACTAGTGTGAGATTTTTTTGGTCTCTGCCAATAAATTTTTCCTTTCGTCCAAAGAAGGGGAAAAACCCAATGCATTTAATTCCAACTTTAAGAATCTTAGTGTTTTTGGCAATCAGTAATTTAAACTGTTACAAAACAAAAATCAAATAAAGACAATTTTTTTTAAATTGTCTAAATAATTTATCACCACCTGATGATCTACAGAAAATATCAAAACGCTGCAAATTGTTCAAGGTAGGCAATAATATTAGACAGAGGCGAAGCAGAGCTAGTAGTTATGCCAAACAAACATATTATTGCAAACCTGCAAACTGAAAAATAAAAAGCTACCAGTTCAACAAAATTGAAAAAATTTCAAAATAACCACATCAGCAAAAACTTCCAAAATTTTGTCTCGAATGATGTTCAGTTTGAGAAAAATTTGTCCAGCAACAAAGCTACCGGCATTTAGCAAATCAGAGTCTGTTGAGCCGAAAACAAAACAGTAGGTTGTCATGCATAATTTTGCGATATTTGAAAACCAAAGTTTTACGTCCGTGCCAACTCCGTAAAAACAGAAAACACTATTAATCTATTTCTACTTTCAAACACTGCAAAATGAGTTCACCGAGCCAATAAAACATAAGTCCAAACCCTTGCATTTGTTGATGTGGCAACTGAGCCGACAAAACGTAAGCAGACAAACGATCGGCCCGTAATTTTTGTGAAATTGAATACTGAAAAAAGAATCTCGGTCGGATTCAAATCTAGGCCCCTACCTGTCCGAGGCGTAGGCTTGAATTTATTAGTAACAACTTCGACTTCAATAGCAACCAACTAAAAATTCAACTACTTTTGTCATACTATTTGTAATCCCTATAGAAGTCTGCATTCCAATTTCATAACCCCTGATGATTACAACCATAATTAATAAAGAAGGCCAATCAAGAAGTATTGAAAAAATACGCTATTTCTCGAAAACTTGCTCGATTTTCGATAAACTTCAAAATTCGACTCTTAAAGAATTAAAATATATACCCTTAAAGTTCTTTGAATTTCACGATAGTGAAAGGGACTAACAGGCGAAACCAAATTTAAAAAAAAACAAAGATAGTCAAAAAATTCGATTCGAAACTTTCGAACTATAATGTCAGCGTTAAATCACAAAGCTGATACGATTAAAATTTAAAAGAAAAAGTATAATTAAATAAGCCGACAGAATCAAAGCCGACACATCGAAAGATCTTGCAAGTACTGCCTACACAGCAGCGTGCACGAGCCCAATATGGGTAATTACGTGAGCATAGTTCATGAGAGTGTTAAATTATCTCTTCCATATTTAAGCTCTTCTGTGAACGAAGTTATTTATGGAAAACGTCTAGTACCTGGTTGCATTAACTTGCTGATCGCAAAGGTAAACATAGCCCATTGACGGTTAAAAAATCAATTAACGCAAGGAAAAAATCGATAAACTTCAAATTTCGACTTCGAAAGAATTAAAATAAATGCCGTTGAATTTCACGATCAAATCATCATTGGTGCTGTTTTGATCAAATTAAGCCAATTTGAGAACACTCGATCAAAAATAAAAACTTTATAGCGCTTGGAAATCTAATAACTGCTATGGGATCGTGAAAACTGGTGTCCTTCTAACAAAGGAAAAGCATTTTTGATTTAAAAAAATCACCAAGACCTATATAAGAGTACACACAATGTTGATAACGCTTAATAGTCTGAATAGTTAAAAACCTTGGAATTTGGTCTTTATAAAAAATACCAGTTCTAATTTAAAATCGCAAGAAGGCTACCAAAAATTAGGCTATAAAGTCAGCTGTCAAGGTACGGCTAAGTCTACATCATCTATTCGATCAGTTCTTTTACAACATTGCGTAAAACAAACACTGCTTTGAGGAACGTCGTTGTTTTCGGTAAATGCTCCTCAGAAAACAATGACTTTGATTCTAAAAAAAAGGAAACAGTTTTTGATTCCCAAATCATGAGGAACCTCGCATCATTTCAAGACATCAACTTCGTAGCTTGATCACTGTTCAACTTGTGCGCTGATATCATGTGTCGTTTCAGACTTCCTCTAGTTGCAAACTTCTGTTCACACATAGTGCACGTAGCCGAAACTCCCACCCCGCCTAAATGTTTCAACTGTACGTGTATTTTCAAGTTGCCCTTCATAGTGGCCTTATAAGGACACATGACACATTGGAGATCATTTGGAATGTCCGGAATGATGTTCAGGTCTTTCATAAACGAGCCGACATCTTTTTGAACGGCCATATTTGAAGTTGAAAACTTTTTTGCACATTTTCCGCTTCGGTTAACCGGCGCTGAATTTTGCGATCGTTTCTGAGCACAAATTGGCAAAGGGTGTTCAATAATAGGCGATTCTATTAATTCAAGTGAAAGATTGCCTACTGTTTCGCTTTTGAAGAAATCGACTATAGCAAAACTTCGGCCTTCCTGAAAAGCGGGTAATTTTGATTCGTATAGAGAAATTGAAAATTGAGCAATTACTTCCACAGATGAAACTTTCGACATTTTAGAACCGGAACAGTATCTCAAATAAACGAAAACTAGCGCGTCAATCGCACCTCCGGTGCTACAAAACCATGTCTTCAGAAAACAGACAAACCAAAAATCTAGAAAAAGAAAAAGATTTGAGCAGTCATACTTGGACTCCAGATTTGCAGCTCCTGAATGTATCCTGACAGCACCTCACTATAGGGTTGAGAAATTGAAGTTCAGTTAATTTTTTTTACATCTAAGTTTTTTTATATCTAAATTTTTTGAAAAAAAAAAACATGAAAAAATCATAAAAAACGCCATATCTCGAAAACCAAAAAGATTTGAGCAGTCATAACGGGACTCCAGATTTGCAATCCCTGATTTTACCCTGACAGCACCCCACTATAAGGTTGAGAAATTGAAGTTCGCTTAATTTTTTTTATATCTAAGATTTTTGAAAAAAATAATAATAAAAAAAATCATAAAAACGCCATATCTCGAAAACCAAAAGGATTTGAGCAATCATACTTGGACTCCAGAATTACAACGCCTGACAGCACCTCACTAAAGGGTTGAGAAAATGAAGGTCGGTTAAATTTTTAATATCTAAATTTTTTGAAAAAAAAAAACTGAAAAAAAAAATAATAAAAACGCCATATCTCGAAAAATAAAAGGATTTGAGCAGTCATACTTGGAAGCCAGATTTGCAACCACTGAATATACCCTGGTAAAACCCCACTATAGGGTTCAAAACTCAAGTTCGGTTGGGTTACTTCTTTCTAGGTTTTTTGAAAAAATTAAAAAATCATAAAAAGCGCCATATCTCGAAGAATATAAGGATTTGAGCAGTCATACTTGGAAGCCAGATTTGCAACCACTGAATATACCCTGGTAAAACCCCACTATAGGGTTCAAAACTCAAGTTCGGTTGGGTTACTTCTTTCTAGGTTTTTTGAAAAAATTAAAAAATCATAAAAAGCGCCATATCTCGAAGAATATAAGGATTTGAGCAGTCATACTTGAACGCCAGATTTGCAACCCCTAAATGTACTTAACAGCTCCCCACTCTATAGGAATGTATAGAACGTATGTATATATAAAATTTTCAAATCTTGCAATTTTTCGGCCTTTTAACAGACCAATAGACTTAAACAGGAGCCAAATGAAATTTCTTAAGCATTTCAACCTACGGTATAGCTTAAACGAGCAAAAATATTTTCGTTAAATATGCAAAAAATAATACGTTGAAAAAACTTAAACATGCAAAAATAGGGACTTCTTAAACCCGTCAACATAGGGACTTCTTAAACATGTGTCACGTGAAACGCCAATTAAATAATGGATAGATGATTTTTGAATAACTGCATAAATGGTACGCCCCATTCATATAATTTTAGCTTAAATTTTAACGAAAACAATCTACATTGTTTTTTTATCTTAAAATGTATAAGCCTCATTTAGACACAATATCAAACTTACATGACCAAGAAAAATATTTGCAATACAGAAAGCCACCGAATCGTAAAAAAAAACGAAAAACTCATCATCCAAAACTTCTATATGTCTGTCTCGAAATGAAACTCATTTTGATAAAAACCAGTAGCGAAACAAAACAACCAGCATTGAATTAGCAAGAAAATCTACCGAGCAGCAAGTATGCAGACAAAACTTGGATTAATGGTCCTAAAAATCCAAACGTGGGATATTTTAAAAGCAGGAAAAACTTCTGATTTTTTTTTGTCAAACCGGGCATTGGCTTGAACCGGGTAGCAACAAAAAGTCTCCGACATCACAAAAAAATGAGCAAAAAAGATGCCCTAAACTAAGTTTAAACAAACAAAAACAAAAAAATTATCCAAAAGAAAAATGCTGGCGAAAAAAAACTGTCGTCTATATATTTTTTTCACTATCATTAAGTTTTGGTAGATAAAAAAAAACTAAAAATCTAAATCATATTAGACTGCTTTGACTTCAATAGCAAATGAAAAAAAATACTATCTAGAACAGGAGAAAAACATTAAGTGAACAAGAAACAAATTGCGAAAATAAACCAAATTTGTTATTTTGAAACAAAAAAAATTCTGAAAACTACAAGCTAACTATGAACAAAAGCTATTGAATGGCAATTTGTGATCTGATAGCACTTAAAGCTTCTTGAATCCGAGTCTCTTGCTTAGAGAAGTTATAGTGCACAAAAAAAATAGGCTAGAAAGCACTTGAAGCAAAATAAAATTTAATTGACGAAAACATTGATTGAAAATTTTACCTAGAAAATTGCGAATGAACGCATTATTTCAATTACCTTTGCCGATAACAAAAATGATAAACACAAGAGGCAGCTCAAGAACTACCGAGGAAAAAATCCGAACAAGCTTTCCTGAAAAGAAAACTCAAAACTTTTTCAAAGAAGTCCGAGATGTGGTATCGAATTTCAAACATACCTTATCAGAGTTGAATTAACATAAAAAAACGTTTGGAAAATTTTTAAAAAAGAATAGAAAAACAAGCCGACAGAATTTAAAAAAAGTATTTTCATAGAAAAAATCACAAAGATTTACATCTACCAGCTAAGATGCAAGCCCTGTACAGGCAAAACAAGTACGCGGCATATATATAAATTCACCATTTCAAACATCTATCTAAATATTTACCTTTTTGTGAAAAAAAGTTATTTACGGGAAAAAAGTAGTAACCGGATGCAATACCCTTGCTTATCGTAAGGGTGATAAATCATTGTAGTAATTGTTTAAACAGCTAACTGTATGCAACTACCTAAAAACAGAGACTTCATATCTAAATATTTCCTCTATCCTTTAAGATAAGTTTAGCAGACTGCTCTCTAGTAAGTTTGTGCGCGTATATCAAAAACAGTTTCAGTCTGTCTCTAAAAGCAAACTTTTGTTCAAATTCCCACTCTACCTAAATTTTTCAACATAACTTAATTTTTTCAAGCTCCCCTTCTCAAAAGCCTTATATGGACATATAACATATTGGAGATCATTTGGGATTTCAGAAATTCAGTTTAACTCCTTCAAAAACGCACCGACATCTTTTTGAGCAGCCGTATTTGGACTTGAAGACGTTTTTGCTGATTTCACACAGTCTGTCTCTGTACTTTGTAAATGATATACTTTGTGCCAAGTTTCCATTAGGCACAGAATTTAGTGTAAACTGTAGCTTAATAGAAGATTAAAACATTTCCGGGAAAAAAGTTCGCACTGTTTCATTTTGGCGTAAGTCGGGTATCGCAAAATTCTTAACTTCCTGGAGCGCTGGAAAACAGATTTGTGGATAGAGTTTTCTATAGGAGCAAACTGGTCCCCTGATAACGCTTTTCCCATTTAAATACCAAGATATATCTTAAAACAGCAAAACGAAACTTTAATGTCCTAAGTTAACTACCAGATGAACTTCAATACTTCGCTGATAAACTGAACTTGAGCGATCAAATAACCTGAACTATTCCCAGACAAAATGATAACTCAATCAAACTTGAATCCCATCTAATTCTAATCTAACTACTTTTTCAACTTGGAAGCGAGACATCAGGACATCATTTCTGACGCTTGATCACTCGGCAACTTATGAGTGGATACCAAATGTCGTTTCAATTCCTTTTAGTAGAAAATTTCTGCATGAATAAATAGCAATTGGCAGAAATTCCAATGCATCCGAGGTGTTCCAGTTGAACATGCGTCTTCAAGTAACCTTTCTGTGTAGCCTTATGGAACCTGATCTAGACTACATTTTATGATTGGATAATTTAGATATTTTACCAATGTAAAGTATTTAATATTAACCAATCATGATCCATCTAACTAACAACCCACTTATTTGTAAGTGCTGAAGTTACTTGTAATTTCAGCACCAGAGAGATTTGAATTTAACTTAGAAATTAGTTGGACTCTCCCGAGCACTTCAACAGCCGCAATAAACCAGTATACCCTAGATCTATTGAGCCTAGCAGAGACTAGTTAAACAACCTGAGACTAGATAGTATAAGAGTAAGATTAGGATCGGTATTAGACTAAGAAGTTGCACGAATCTATCCGGCCGAAAATAAGATAGCGTGACGAGCAGACGGTGTACCCTATCCGAAATTACTCTATGAGTTATACACTCCAGTCCTAACTCACTTATAAGGACACAAAGCACATTGCAAATCGTCGGAGATTTCAGAAACTATATTCAAATTTTTCATAAACGTACCAGCATTTGGCTTCTTTTCTATAGGAAGCGATACAACTGTATCTCGCTTTTGAATCTTAGATTTGCTGGGGTTATCGAATGCGAACGGTTCTGTGGAACGTTTCAGGTCATTAGAAAACGCACAGACATCATGAGTCGTCAAACTTACTATTTCGATGGCTAGTAATCCGCCAGTTTTCGATTATTGGTTGTCCAGGAGATTCAAAACTGTCTTTTTGGACAACAACGGTTCCACGACATTTGCTGACAGAAATAATGAAATACGAAAAACTTCAGAATTAACAGCCATTTCGTTTCTGGAATTGAATTAATAGAATCTTTGTGCTCCAAGAAGTACAGTTCTATATAAAAGCAAAACAGCAATTGCAGTCTAAATAGCAAATGAGAAGCCGAACTCAGCCCTGTTTTTTGGCAAATGATTTAAATACTCTTTTTTTTCTACAAGTAAGCGGCAAAACTATAATGGCAAATATCAAAACGAAAAGCTATCCAAATTTCTTGCAACAGTTTAAATCAATCTAGAAAAAATGCAAATACTCAACTTGATAATATGTAACGAAATCGCGAAGAAACTCGGTTTGTCTAAGAAAACTAATAAGATCATAACTAAAAACAAAATCATGAAAACAATTTCGTAGCTTGATCACTTGGTAGTTTATGAGCTGAAATCAAGTGTCTCTTCAAATTTGACTTAGTAGCAACCTTTTGTTGACAAATAGAGCAATTCACAGAAACCCCAATGCCTCCCAGATGTTTCAACTGAACGTGAACTTTCAAATTCGCTTTCCTGGTCGCTTTGTAGGAACACATCGCACATTGCATGTCATCCGAAATCTCTGGTATTATGTTCAAATTCTTCATAAAAGTCTCAACATTTTGCTGCTTTGCAACCCTTTGCTGCACAGAAGGTCTTTTCAGTACCTTAGGATTACTACAATTGCTATCTAATACACTACAATCTCTAATACGCTTCAGGGTTTTACAAGCTACAGAAATACTAGAATACGAATTATTGTCAACTTCTATCGAAACTACGCCACAAATTCCGGCTACTTCATTGCTCGTGACGTCATAGACTACTTTTCTAGCAGACAACAGTGGCAGCAAAAGCTCTTCAGGAAGTATCATGTGAATACAATAGTCTTCGGAGATCAGGTTCATGCTTGTTCTAGAATGTTAGGAACCTTTTCCAATAAATTTTAAGCTTAATTTTTTGCGTATTTCTAAATCAGAAAGATGTTTGGGTCTGCAAATTTAACTAAAAATTCTATCATTTGAAAAATTAAGTATATTTTGTTTTTTTTTGAAGAAATTGATTCTTTTAATTTGGCATTGAACACCTAAATTAATCAAATAAAAAGCGCCGGCCTGATTTTTACCTTACTAAGGCCTGATGTTATGTTTTGTTACAAACAATGGCATGAAAAAACAGCGTAAGACTATCGTGTAACGCACCTCCGGTGCTTCAAACAAAATATTTAACGTGAAATATATAAAACGAATTTGAAAAACAACGAACGGAATGCAACCGTAAAAAGACACGAGCGCATCAAACAACGCTTTTCATTTAAAAATGGAACAAAAAAATTCAACTGAAAGGTTTTTAAACTAAAATGGTTTTTAAACTAAAATCTCTGAAGCTACTGGGTTTCAGAATGGCTGACAGCATTTAAGTGAACAGCATTCCATATTTAACAATTTCGTTGGCAAAATCACTGAATTCATGAATGGAACGCCAGTTGAACTTAATTCTTTTTTATTTACAACAGCAGATTTTTTTTCCTAGTTGAACTGATAGTTAAATGGAAATTTTTGAAATAACATTAAAAAACGTCAACTTCATTAACTTGAATAAACGCGCAATAAAATACAGTGTAGGCCACATCTGAAACTGCCGGTAGTAAACTGATTTCAGCCCACCAACGAGTCGACAATTTCAAATTTTGAAAAAAAAACTTTTTGGAACTTAAAAGTGATTCATAATTCAACTCTAGGAACGTTCATAATTCATATATATCAGAATTCATATATAGGAACGTGAAATGCGTTGAGTAGTCATCTTCAGAGTCCATATAAATACTTCCCGAGAGTACCTCGACACACCCCATCAAAATTTTGAGAAGTTCAAACTTAAAGTTTTGAAAATTCATCAAAAATGGAATATCTCGCAAACAAAGATTATTAAAGCAGTCAAAAACTTTTAAAAAAACAATTGCAACCTCTGAAAAACTATGAGATCACTCCATTATAGGGTTGGTAATTAAAAATTTAGTAAAGTTTTTTCAAATCAGGTATTTTGAAAAATTTTATGAATTATTGAAAAAACATCATGTCTCAGAAAAAAAAAATGATTTCAACAGTCACGCTTGGAGTGACGATTTGCAATGTCGGAGAGTACCCTCACAGAAACTGACACTATAGAGTTGATAATATCAACTTTTGTTGAGTTTTTTATATCCAAGTTATGTGATAAAAAAATCTTAAAAAACGCCATATCTCGGTAAGTAAAAGGATCTGAGCAGTCAAACTTTGAGGCAAGATTTGGAACCCCTGAGAGTACCCTGGCAGCACCCTATTACTGGGTTGAGATATCAAACTTTTGTCACATCGTAATATAATTTCTTAGAGAATTTTTTTTTGAAATCATCATAAGTTTTTTTGAAAATTTAAAAAAAAAAAACATCAAATCTCGGAAACTTAAAAGATTTGAGCGATCATATTTGAATGCACAAACTGCAACGCCTGAAGTTACTCTGAGAGTAACTTACATCATAGAGTTGAGAATTCCACTTTTTGTCAAAATTTTATATAAGTTCTTTGAAAATTTTAGAAAAACTCAAAAAAAAAAACGCCATATCTCGCAAACTAAAAGGATTTGAGCAGTCAAATTTTGAGGCAAGATTTGCAATCTTTGAGAAAACCTTGACAACACCTAACTACAGGGCTGAGAAATTCAATTTTCGAGGAAGTTAAATAAAAATTTTCGAAAAAATCACAAGAATCTTTGTATCTCGTAAACTAAAAAGATTTGGGTACTTTTATTTGGAGGCCCAGTTTGCAACACCTAGGGTAACTCTAACAGCCTCCCACTGCTGAAAAATTAAAAAAAAATCTTAACCATTGCAATATACGATATAGCTTAAAAGTGCAAAAATTCTTTCGTTAAACATGAAAAAATAATACGTTGAAAAAGCTTAACCATGGCGAGATAGCGAAGCCTGCATTTAAATATATATAATATGTTTGAGGTAAAAGTATCATAAACAAGGCATGGGAAGAAACGACCTGTGCGGACACCGGACTATTGATCTCTAGCACCGATTGCTCACTAGCTTGCTCACCGATTGCTCACTAACTTGGCCGATTGCTCACTAGTCAGATTGTGTGTTTTCATCATATGTCTCTTAAGACTGCTTCTGTTGGCACACGTCTGTTTGCAAATTGTGCATATTTCAGAAATTCCAACTCCGCCCAGATGTTTCATTTGGTAATGAACTTTCAGATTTCCTTTCTGAGTTGCCTTATATGGACATAAAGCACACTGAAGGCCATTTGGGAGTTCGGGAAGAATGTTCATTTCTTTAAAAATTTGATGTATATTGTGACGTGGTGAATTTGGATCTTTCACATTCCTTGAAAGCTTCGAGACCTTTGCCTTGGCCAAACAATGATCATTATTTACAATCGGACGCTTCAGGGTTTGAATTGATTTTTGTTTTTCAAACTCCGACTTGTATTCTTCGGATTGGGTAATTTGTTCAAAGCAAATGGATCCGGTTTTCGTCCCCAAGTTTATGTCGAAAAAGTCACATTGGAATGTTTCAGATAGAAGCGGATTCAGCGCAGACTGCTCGACAGAAATCGATACTCTGATCAAGTTCATTTTGATATCAGTTCCAACCTAAAAATCCTAAAATAATTTGCATGAAGAGATTGAAATTGGAATCTGCTAAAATAATATCCGGTTCGACTATCAAAATAGAAAATAAGCTACAAAAACGTTTGTACTTAAAATTACTCAACTTTTTTCGGCGTGTTAACAACTTGTGAAGAGAAATTCGGATCATGTACTTTTTTAAATCCATAAACTGGAATTTTGGAAGCTTGCAAGGAAAATCATTTACTTTTTTTAAATCTACTAACTTATATAAGTGCGTTCTGACTGATATAAGTGCGTTTTTTTATAAGTGCGTTCTGACAACAATCTATCACTGATGGTAAATCTATGAGTAATTTTAAACTATTTTCCTGATGACGATGATCTTCTATGACATCAATTTAGACGCTTGTTCACTGTCTAATTTATGTGCCAATATTATGTGCCGTTTCAGACTGCCTCCAGTTGCAAACTTCTCTTCACACATGGTGCAAATAGCCGAACAGCCTACAACGCCTTAATGTTTCAGCCGATGAGTCTTCAAATGGCTTTTGTAGTTCGCTTTCTAAGCACACAATGCACATTGAAGATCGATCGGAATCTCAGGCATAATTTTCAAATTCTTTAAAATATTTCCGACATTATTTTGCTCGAAGTTGGCGGAATCATGGCAACATCTTGCTTTGTCCTTTCAATAATTGCCGAAGTATTCGTCTAATTAAAATGTCTTTTACTAGAATTGTTAACTACAAGATTTGAAATCGGCATGCTACCCGAGAAGACGTTTTGGAATGAAAAAATACCGGCAGAGTGTTGCCTGTCCATCTGAACAATTTCACAGAAAATCATATCTGAACTCTGTTGAAATGGCATCAAAAGATCAGAGTTGACATTAATTGATACTCTCGAAGACTCAAGTTCCGACATATTCGCCTATAATATTTTGAGTGTCTAAAAATAAATACAGTTCGAAAGCAAGGATTAACAAGCATTAATTAATGCGAAGATAGAACAACAAATTCTTTTCGAAGGCAAGTACAAAAAGTATCAAAATGGAATTATATCTAGGAAGTTCAAAACTTACAAATGAACATCTTTCGAGAAAATATTTATGGCTAACTTATCGCTAATACATGACCTCATCAACTTAAGTAATTTAGCTCAAAACCCACGATTGCAATCATTCATTCAGTGTATCAGTAGTTTACCCGACCAGTAAATCAAGCTACCAAACAATTAGCGATGGATTATGCAACATTCACTTAACAAATTGCATAATTTCAATTTCAAAATTTTATTTGACTGCACGTCAATTTCGGCTTACTGATCAATAACTTAAATTTCTAATTTCTGATTTGGTCCGCCCATTTTCAGTTTACTGATACATCGGTTTAGTGGACTACCACTAAAACATACGCCTAACACATCAATCAAGACATCAATTTACTAGCTTGTTCACTGTTTAAATTGTGCGCTGACATCATGTGTCGTTTCAGACTGCCTCTAGTTGCAAACTTCTGTTCACACATGGTGCACGTAGCTGAAATTCCCACTCCGCCTAAATGTTTCAACTGTACGTGTCTTTTCAAGTTGGCCTTCATAGTTGCCTTATAAGGACACATGACACATTGGAGATCATTTGGAATGTCCGGAATGATGTTCAAGTCTTTCATAAACGAGCCGACATCTTTTTGAACGGCCATAACCGAAGTTGAGAAC
>NC_087062.1:1561925-1842071 GCF_963678635.1 Symsagittifera roscoffensis
CTACAACAAAACTACAGGACCGCTTTCCTCGATCATTTTGTGGGTCTTCATGTCAGATAACTTTTCCTTGATATTTTCAGTTACCATCTTGGACAGTCAACAGATACTCCTGTGTTTCTAATGCGCTTTAGTTGGCATTGGATATCCAGCTTTGACATCACACTGATTTAATTTTGATATCACGCTTCACTAACTTTGGAGTTACTGAAATTACAGCTGGTTTCTTAAATCTTGGTTCTTTTTCTACATTTGGCTTATTTCAAGCTACTACGGTTCTCTACGAACGTTTTCTTCCAATTTTCTTTTCGTTTTACTCGGCTGATTTAAGTTTTTTCATAGAATACAAAACAACATTCGAAAATATCGAAATGATCTTCGGTTGACTTTGCTATTAAGCTTGAGTTGAATTAAAACAGAACAGAGTTGACCTTCATGCAAATCAGATTTCATTCACACTGAAATGTTAGCAGTTTCTCATAACAGAGTTCTCCAAAGTCTAGTTTCGATTAAGACCAACAGTTGAAATATTATCTCTGATATCATATCCTATCATCCAAAAGAAGATGAACAATATATGATGTTCGGATTAGCGAATTAACAAACGTTAAGTTTGAAAATAATATTTGAGTAGTGAAAAAAATTCAGAACGCGTTTTTTCTGCTAGCATCTTCATTGTACTTTTTTATACATCTCCAAAAAAATCGAACCATCAAATTTTGAATTATTTTGATCTGCTCAATAGTGAAAATTGCTTTCACAATCTCCCAGAAGTGTAAATTTGTACAGCGATAATCGAAAACAGATATCATTGCAATTTACACTCATATAAATATGCAACTCGGTCATCTCATGCATGTCAGAGAAAGTAGTTTAGTTTGAGACAACTCAGTTCATTTGGAAAAAGCTTTGGTGTAATTTGAGATGCTTCATAGACCGGGCATTCCAGGCATGCCCCCTGGCATTCCCATGGAGTCCCCTCCTCCCCCGCCCGCTGACTGTTTCTCGCGCGACTCAGTCCACGCCTTCGCAATGGTCCTCTTCATCTCATCGTCGCCCTCGTCGTACATCTTCTTCATCATATTCATAATGGAGGAATTCGGGTCATTGCTCTCACTCTTTTTCTCTTCCCTAAAACAAATGCATCAAATCGGAACTTCAGCTACACATTTTAATCAACAAAATTTATCAACCGCACAACTTTTCCGTAATTTTTTCAGCATAATGTAACATGTTGGGATGCGTGGGGCGAAAATTCGTAACAGTTGAAAATCTAACTGGTGACAATTATTGACTAACAGTTGATTAAGCGGCACATATTGATTCACACGCACTATACCACTTGTGAAGAAGGTAAGCGCAGCGGAGCAAACCGTACCGACCTTGTCTTGATATGAATTGTCGCCCAACGGTTTTACTGTCAATTAATATAAATTAGTATCATGCTTTTAAAAATTTGACCACTTGCAATTTGGTTTCATATTTTGCCTTATTTCAATAGTACTAAAATGAAAAGCCGCGCACCTTTTTAAAATAACTTCGCGTCCTTTAGGTTGTCATTTATCTTCGTTATGTTCATTGACACTTAATCACATCGTGTTTTAACACTAATAAATAAATATATGATAAGGTGAAAACTAACGCTTCCTTCTTTTTCTTCTTATCGTCGGCTTCTTGGTCACACTTTCTCAGATGCTTCCATGCCTTTTCCTCCTTCTTTTTCAAGGTCACGATAATTTCATCTCCTTTGGCCTAGAATAGAACATAATAACCACGAAGCTCCAAACTCAAAATGAAGATGGGAAAAGGTTAGTTCAAATTGACAGTGGCACTGACCTTGACATTAGATTGTTCAGGTATGATGTCAGCAGCTAGTCCAGTTACTGAGAAAACGTAATTCGAATTATTAAAGTCTTCCACCTTAACCTCCAACGACCTAAAATAGACTAGAATGAGTAACGTCCAAGATGGCCACATTCAGTAGTCCTGTGAAAACACTTCTTCACGGGAAAACTCTTAAATCCGCTCAAAATACTCTTGCGTTATCGCAACAGTAATGATAATTAATTTTTCTTTCTTAAAAATCGTCCAAAAAGGAAAAAAATATATTGAATTGAAATAAATTGTTTTTACTAGTACTCAGTTGCAATAACCTTGCTTATCGCACAGAAAAAAGCTGTCAGGACAATCTACCCTATTCCAAACTCCCCTATACCATTCTACCCTATGCCATTATACCCTACATAACAATCTACCCTATACTAATCTACCCTATACTAATCTGCCTATATACCAGTTTAACTTGTGTCAATTAGGCACAGAATTTATGTAATCTTTCAAAGTCCTAATTGGAATAGGAAAGATAACAGCACGTGTTAATTCATTTGAGCCCAAATTTTTGGACTCAATTTGGGTCTTTCACTTTAGGAAATTCTTCTAAAGACTAAATCGCAATTAAAGCCTCAAAAACTGAAACTCGTCTCAATTAACAGGTTTTAATCCCCATTTTTCAATATAACGTACAAAAATGAAACAAACACTACGTCATTAAACCAATTTTCCTCGGAATAACAATTATATCAAAATGAGTCGAATTTCTTGGGGTCTATCCCAACAGAATCGGACAACGCTTTAATCGGTGGCCACGAGTTTACCAAAAAAATAAGAAACAAAGAATGGAAACATTCACTGGAAGTGTTCAAGGTGGGAGTCTCATAAATGCAAAAGGGCAGCAATAACCCGAGATTACGATCTTACTTCCTGTAGAAATGAACACACTCACGAAATACATCCTGGTCGTTCAGATGCAAGGCTTCTCGTGCAGAAAATGAAACAGGACACAGAAATTCAGCAAGTACCAGTCAATAGAATCATTATAGCAAACGGTCTGCAGTCTGTGTCCGAAGAAAAATCCGTTCAATTAGCTCTTTCTTGCCGGTCAGCGATTATTCGGGCCCTCAATCGAGAGAAGGCAAATGAGAGACCCCGAATGCCTCAAATAGTCCAGACATTTTGAGGTACCAAAGCAACACGAGGATTTTTGCGTCTTCAATAGCGGCATTGAAGATCCAGAAACGGTGTTGATATTTGGAGATCGTGACAACATCCATAGTTTGACATTACATCGAGATGTTTGGCTGTGTGGTGGAACATTCAAAGTTTAATTTTATCAACTTAACACCATCCACATTCAACTCACTGGATTTTATCCCCCTGCATTTAAGCACTGTTTTGCCGAACAAAAGAGCACACTTATAAAACGATACTGAAGGGATTATCAGCCATCACCGAAAACACCAAGCCTCACCGCATTTCCTTGATTTTGAACGTGCAGCACTAAATGCTTTCGCTAGTAATCATACCGGCGCGTTGCTTAAAGGCTGCTAATTTCATTTCCGTTAAGTGTTCAACCGGAAAATAAACGAAGTGGGCCTAAAACGGCTGTATGAAACTAATCACGAACTCAGCTTTTCGTATTCTTCGAGGTCAAGTTTCAGCTAAAAACATTAACATGCAAACTATTACTGCGATGAAAAAGCAAACTTATGATTGATTCGCCTGAGAAATCAACTCTGAAAGTTGGGTCGCACCAATTTTGCGAGCTTACAACGCAAATGAACAAACTTAATAATGGGACATAAAAGTTGCAACTTATAATTGAACGAAAAAGTTTTCACGTTTCTGCAGCTTTCTCATCAACTACTATAAATTCACTTTGGATATTTTGACTTACGACGGATTAAACTGATTATTAGAATTTAACCGGATATACAATCGTAGCAAATTGGTTTTAAGACATCGCTTGATCAGTAAACTAGAAGTCGCCAGAAGCTCAAAAAGGAATATAGCTTTTCGCAATTTTTTAGAATACAATGACACAATTTTAGCTGGCTCATCAATTTTTTTTCATCATAAGGACAATAACGATTTATTTGTGACAGAAAAAATCTTCAAAGTTTGCCCTAATCAATTTTATCATTTTTACACCATCCAGATTCAACTCGCTGGGTTTTAATCCCCCCCCCTGCATTTATGCACTGTTGCCAAACAAAAGAAAGCACACATACAAAAAGCTACTGAAGGGATTATCAGCCATCGCCTAAAACACCTAGCCTCACCGCATTCTCCTCGATTTTGAACATGCAGCACTAAATGCTTTGGCTAGTCATCATACCGGAGAGTTGCTCAAGGGTTGTTATTTTCATTCATGTCAAGCGTTCAACCGGAAAATAAACGAAGTGGGCCTAAAACGACTGTATGAAACTAATCACGAACTCAAATTGTCGTTGCGCTTAACTTCAGCTCTAAGTTTTGTACCAGTTGAAATGGTCAATGCTGCTTTTGACTTGGTTATTGAGGAGATCGAAAAAGTCTCTGGCAAATTTGGTCTCGACGACAGCATCACTGAGAAACTTGATGAGGTAGCCTCATACTGCCAACGCACCTACATCAAAGGCAAAAGCATCGGAATTCTCGCGAACCTCTCTTTCCAGTAAACCCTTGGAATCATTCCGAAGAAGCAGCTGCTGGATTAATAAGGACAACAAACGCTGTAAAGCTGGAATCTTGACGCTGTTACTCTCTTTAAAGGCAACCACCCATCCATTCACACCTTTCTGGAACTAATCAAATTGGATGCCGCAAACCAATATAATGGAAGCAATGGGGGTAAGAAGGAACCCCAGTCGCAAGAAGTAAAGGGAATTGAATGAGAACGTGAAAAACAATTGCAAAAATTTGAACAAAGATTCTATTTTAACATACTTGTATTCTCTCGCGCAATTAAGTCATTCCTAATTCTGTTCATTTTATCAAACTTTGAATTTCTTAGAAACATACACTTTTTGAGGTTCCCTCGCCCTGCCCCCCAGTACCGCCTTGGCCTGGAACTGGGGGGTCTACCCCTCCTTTTGTGATCAACTAGTCAAACCTTCAGTAATTTTCGAATTTCGTTCAAAACTTGACTTCTTGGCGATTTAATCTTTCGAAATTTTGATTTAAAAACACATGCATTATCCGCTAAGCTATGTCGACTTGATGTGATATGACTTTTGCTTGTTTAAGAAATAGCCGCAACGCATTTCTATAGCAAAATTGGATTAAAATTTCTGTTCGTTCATGCTTTGAACTCATTTCCATTTGAACAAGCAAATTTTACGTTGCTTTGATATTTTGTTCACATGCGTTAATTATTCTTTGATCACAATTAATGGTTCTTTGATTTGTTCGGAAATTTAATGTTTCGGATTCTTCAAGAGGAAGGGGGTAAGTTTCAATTGCTTTACTTATAGGGTAAAATGTTATACGGTAGATTGGTATGTAGGATAGAATAGTATAGGGTAGATTAGGATAGGGAGCATGTCATGGATCCGAAAAAAGACATAGCCAACTGACAGTTAGAGAAGAGTAATGAATGCAAGAAAACTGAAAAAAAAACCCGACTTGTTTTTTTCAAAAATTTTCAACTTTTGAATTTCGAAGAAGAAAATAGATGGTCTTAAAACTCTTTGAATTTGTAAAACAATTTATGATGGACACTTTTTTTAAATTAACCCAATTTGAGAAAACTGGATCAATAAGTAAAACTTTTATTTCGCTGGAAAATCTGATAACTAATTTCCATTTTCGGAATAAGAAGTCGATCAAGTTTTTTGTGACCTTTACAATTTTGCGCATCGATAGTGGAGTTTGCTTTTTAACAATAGAATGGCACTGAACTTAAAAAGAAATCACAAGTCAAACGCGCGAAAAACCAAAGCTGAGCGTGAAAAAATTTTAAGACTTTTTCCTGAAAACAAAAAAATCATTAAGACCTATATAAAAGTACTCACCAAGTTCATAACTCTTAAAAACACTTTACAATACTGTTAAAATGATATCTAAATGAGCTAAATTACGCCAAACAAAATTTCAGCTATGCCGATTAGTTAATTATAAATACAAATTAGTTAATTACTTTCCACAGATTTAGATGATTTAGGTTGAACAAAAAAGGCTATAAAAATGGTACACCTAGAAAACACATGAACTGTCGAATATTGCAGTGAAATTAATTGTAGAGAAAGCGATTTAACGAGTCAGCAACTATACATATTTAACCAGCCTGCTTCATTTCTGCGCCAAATAAAAAAATTGTGTACGAGTTAGATAGCAACTCTCAATCCTTAGTGTAATAAATGAACAATGCAACCAACTTCATCACTAACCTGGTGTCAAAATTTGAAAACAGCTTGGATGCGTCGTGAGTTCCGATTCCTTTTAAGTTGACATAAATTTTAGCAGTCTTCAATGATGAACCGTCATATCCTTAAAAAGCGCAACATTATCACCTTCCTTTTATTTTTAATCTTCTCCTTAATAATTGTAAGCATAACCTGAAAGAATAGACCACTACAATTTGGGTTTCAAAACTTAAGACCAGATTTCGGGTCCAAAAATTAATCAACTCACCAAAACTTTTAATTGGTTTGAAATGTTTGGCTGAGCCACCACTGTTTGTGTTTGCATTTTCTTTGGCAGCTAACGGGGTAGCAGCATCTGATATAGATTGAATAGTAGTTTTAATAATGGAAATATCTTTCTCCAAATGCGTCTTGACTCTAGGTCTAGTGGATGAGGAAAGCAGCTTTTCGTATTCTTCGAGGTCAAGTTTCAGCTAAAAACAAAACATGCAAACTATTACTGCGATGAAAAAGCAAACGTATGATTGATTCGCCTGAATAATCAAGTCTGAAAGTTGGGTCGCCCCAATTTTGCAAAAAGTTTACAACGCAAAAGAACAAACCTAGTCATGGGACATAAAAGTTGCAATTATAATTGAACGAAAATGTTTTCACGTTTCTGCAGCTTTCTCATCAACTACTATAAATTCACTTTGGATATTTTGACTTACGACGGATTAAACTGATTATTAGAATTTAACCGGATATACAATCGTAGGAAATTGGTTTTAAGACATCGCTTGATCAGTAAACTAGAATTCGCCAGAAGCTCAAAAAGGAATATAGCTTTTCGCAATTTTTTAGAATAAAGAAAAAACAATTTCTTTTCTATGGCGTAAATGAGAACCGTAACGGTTTATTTATGACAAAAAAAAAATCTTTTACACAGAGGCAAAGCGGAGCTTCGCATCACTTGCGATACCACAAAAAAAAGCATTGCAAGCTAGCAGACAGGAAAAGATAGCCACTAAATCCAAAGAAAACGGAAAAACTTTCGAAGAAACTACAACTAAAAAACTTCAAAATGTTGTCTGGAATGATATTCTTTATGCAAAAAACACGTGCAGAAACACATTCGACGGCTTTTACTGAAAGTTCAAAAACAATTCTTGAGCGAAAATAAAACTGTTGACAAGAAAGACTTTGAACGTTACATTCTATTCTGAGATATTCGACCTTTTTCTGTGCGATCCGAAGGAAAGCATACAAATTACGGCTTCCTCGAACGACCCAAAATTAGGTTGAAGAGCCAATAAAACAAGCCGAAATCATTTATGCCGAAAAAAAATTTTTAAGCGAAAAAAATATTTATACGAAGTCAAAGCTAGTAGAATTACAAATTGCAGGAGTAAATGAAAACATTAAAAGCAACTACAATGAAAGGTGCGGTGCGTACATGGAAAAAAAACTAAGATGCGGCAACTATGCCGCCAACACAGGCAGACAAATAATCATCCGACATTTTTTTTGAAACGGAATATTTATTCCCTCTTAAAAAAACAGGTCATGTTCAGATTCGAACAAAGGACCTTTGCCGTTCAAGGCGTATTCGTTTTCCAAACTTAATATGCCGGAGACGCTTAAAAAATTGAATTCATTATGAACCAAGATTAAAGTTGTCTGTTACGCAAGTTGTTAGCCCGAACAAAAAGTATATATTCCGATTTGACAACGCTTGCTAATAGCAAGTGTAATTATTGTAACAGTCGCCTACTGAAGTCACATATGAGGTCAAAGAAAAATAGGCCCTATAACCATTGGCTCAAGAGTCAGGGACACTATCTCTTGTGTTTTTCTACCTCCAAGCGGTCGGAGCCAATTCGGTTCACTTGCGACATGAGACTAAAAACCGCGTTACAGCTTAAAGGCCACTACCAAAATACCCCCCACTCTAGAAAATAAGAACGCCCCCATACTCAGGTCTCAAAATACCTGAGATACGCGAACGCCGTTAAAAACAGGGTCGGAACCTTGTGTATAGTTACTTTTTATTAGACAGTGGACCTTTGATCCATTTCAGATGGATCAACCTAAAACTCTCCCTAACTCAACAAAACAAAATAAAACACACTCAAGAAAATTAATTTAGGATCAATGGATTGAATAATACTTGTTTTAAAACAAAACTTTCGAAACGTGAAACATTTATGAAATACAACTGCCGCTTCTAACTACAATTTTTGTACGCCAGCACACTGCCGAATTTTCAATAAAAAGCTTTAGATCTTACCTCATTAAGAGACGTCATGGCATAAATCTGAAGAAAAGTTAAAGATTTCAAGATGGTATATCAAAATTATACCAATGAAACCCAGAACACCTTTAAAAATAGTTCAATATTCAACAACGCGTCTGAAGGACAACAGGGGTGATAAAGTGCTTGATATCAAAACAATTCAACGAACAAAATTCTAAAAATTCTAAGTGAAACCGCTTCGGAAAATCGCACTACTTGAAGCAAAGCTGATACAAGGTTGAGGGGGATAAGTTCTATATTCTGAGAACAGAAGACGCTGGCAAAGATAAATTTCGATATTAAATGCGAAGAGCAAAAACCAAATCTGGGTAACTTTCGCCCGAATAGCACATACGACGGAAAGTAGAATTTAACCCTTTGATTGGTAAAAAAAAACTTAGAGCATTTTTAGACATGTTTGTCAGTTTTTCATATCTTTGATCGTTTTGCAAATATTGTTTAAAAAAATTAATCCTGATGATGCACAAAATGTGCGAAAACGTTTGAATTAACCTTTTGAATTAACACACGAACCACCAGGAGAAAGGAAGATTCCATAATTGGATACCCCCATTCCAATAAATGTAACAATCGTCTACTGTAGTCACACATGAGGCTTAAGAAAAATAGGCCCTATAACCATTGGCTCAAGAGTCAGGGACACTATCTCTTGTGTTTTTCTACCTCAAATCAGTCGGAGCCAATTCGGTTCGCTTGTGACATGAGACTACGACCCGTTACAGCTTAAAGGCTACTACCAAAATATCCCCCCCACTCTAGAAATAAGAACGTCCCCATACTTAGGTCTCTAGATACCCAAAATACATGAACGCCGTTAAAAACCGGGTCGGAACAATCCGTTAAGTTACTTTTTATTAGACAGTGGAACTTTGATCCATTTCAGATGGATCAACCTAAAACTCGCCTTACCTCAACATAACAATCATAAAACACACTCTAGAAATTTAAATTGGGTACTCACATCGTAGCACGCTCAAGAACTGGGAGTAATTAAGTTAGTAAACAACTCGAGAATTAAGAGAGAGAGAGAGAGAGAGAGGAAGGCTTAATTTACCCCGTGGGGAGTTTACAATCACAAATAATGAAATGCAAACATAAAACGAAAAAAAAAATATAAATATATAAAATAAACTATGACCGGCAGAAGGTACAGCAGCACTTTCCATACCAAGTACACGGAATGTTTTCTTCGAATGTTTGACGTAGCTTCGTATCGTAGAACTTCATAACTTCACGCTTGTACCGGGGGAATGATAGACGGACATCAAGCTTCATGAAATTCAATAGTCTAGGAATACGGTCAAAATAAAAGGACTTTGTCTTCTCGTATTTTCGCTTCTTTAATTTGAAAGAGTATATATCAACACTCCGTAATGATACAGATGGGTCATTTATATCAACAAAATCGAAGGGGTTTAAATCGTACTTGTCCTGAAACAGTTTATGGAAAAACAGAAGATTTGAGATTTCAATATGATATGGCAGAGGATAGATTCCTAACTTTATCAGTGACGTTTTATAATCACCTGACAGACCGATCCATCTCACACATCTTCTGTTGAAAGCTTCGAGCTTGGATAAGTCGGTCTTGTTAGGTATCCAGATAGAAGAACCATAAGTAAGCACAGATAGAATACATGCTTTGTAGAGCCGAACCTTCGTTTGTCTCGGAGTACTGCTCGGAACATTTCGCTTTAACATAAAGTACACTTTGTTGCACTTGAATAACTTTTCAGAAACATGGTGCGACCACGATAAATCAGAACTGAAAATGATCCCAAGATCTTTGACGTCTAAAGATTCATCGATTTTGTGATCACCAATATAGAGATCTGGGTTTTCAGAGCTGTGGTTAAAAAACTTCAGGACTTTACATTTGTCAGGATGTAAATCGAGAGAATTTTCGCCACACCAATTGATAACAGCATCTAGATCGCGTTGAAGTACGGGAACAGAGGTACTGCAGCATTTCAGATCATCAGCAAAGAGGGATGGCTTGGATAAGAGATAATCAGGAAGATCGTTCACAAATAACAAGAACAATAACGGCCCCAGAATACTACCTTGCGGGACACCACTCATAATGCTCACAAAATCAGAGAGCACACCATTGATTCGCACACGTTGAAAGCGTCCAGAAAGATAACTTTTAAGTAATTGGAGAAAGCTAACATCCAAACCGAAATCCGCAAGTTTTTTGAGCAATTTATGGTGAGGAACCGAGTCAAACGCCTTTTTGATATCCACATAAAAAACAAAAGACGAAATACCAAGTTCGTGATTCCTATAAAGCTCATCACAGAAGTTTAACAGTTGCGTGACAGTTGAACGCCTTGACATAAAGCCGGATTGGTATTTCGTAATTTTCGGCCTAATGCTAGTGTAAATGTAATCAAATAAGATACGCTCCAGACCGAGGGAAAGTTTCGGTAGCAGGCTGATGGGACGATAATTGGACACATCACTGTGGCTATCCTTCTTGTAAAGAGGAGTTATGTACGCAGTTTTCCAAACATCGGGCCACTTTTTTCGCTTTAAAATGTCTTCATAGAGAGCAGCCACTAGAGGACTCAGTTGAAATGCACAATGTTTTATGAAAGCCGGCGGGACATCGTCACAGCAGACAGAAGCAGAGTCATTTGCCGACTGAAGAAAATGTAAGACTTTTTCATGACTAACAGACACCTTGCACAACTCAATGGTAGAAGAAGTACTAAGGCTGGTAATCTGAATCTCCCCGGAGGTCTTGAAGACAGACGCAAAAAAGTCATTAAAAAGATTTGCCTTCTCAATAGTAGTGGAAGCAGATCTTTTTGCAAAATGCATTGTGCCTGGGTAGGGAGAAGAATTGCTCAAGCTTTTCAAAATCTTGAAGCAAGAATTGACGTCCATAGTCTCATAGGATTGCAGGAAGCAGACCTTGTCAAGTTCCATTGACACATTTAGACTGTCTACAAGAGTGCTATGATCGTGCATGGGATTGCGCTTTTTCTGGGTGCCAAGTTTATTTAAAAGGTGGACCGTATGTGAAGAATAATAAAACGGCAGATTTTGACGTTTGAGTCTTTTACGGTAGGAAGAAACACGCACACTCTCATTTAGAATTGAGAAAATCACCACGCTGAAGTCATCATACAAATGGGCATACTGCAGAGCATTATAACCAGAATTAAGCATCACGGAGAACGTAGTATAGTCAAAGGAGGATTTGGAGTAGGCTACTGGTCGAATTTCATCGTCTGATTTAGTAGGAAACGTAATGCTGACAGGCTTGTGATCAGAGAAATCGGACTCCAAAACTTCAATATCACCAGGATTAGCACGGTTAAGCAATAGGATATCGAGAATGCTCCCACTGCAATGTGTTGGTTCAAAGATGTGCTGCTCTAGATCATAATCATGAAACAAAGAAAGCAAGTTTGCGTCATAGCTCGAGGAGCTGTAGCAAGAGTACCAGTCAATATTGGGAAGATTCATATCACCCGAGACAAGGAAGTAGCTGTCGTGCAGAGATCCGCGCTTAGCACATTCAGATTTGAATGCAATATGTGCAGTTTCCAAAAACTCACTAATGCTTATAACGGATAATCTGAAATGCGAAGAAGCGGGAGGATTATAGATGACAGCAATGCAAATAAGGAGCGAAGCTGAAACCAATAAAACTGCACAGCCAACAGGGGATTCGCAAACAACCGGTTGAATATGGAACGTAGAAGGAATTGAGCCCTTTATAGCAATAAGGCTACCTCCGTGTTCACCATTTTTACGATCAGAGCGAGCAAGAACAGTGTAATCAGCATACGGGAAAACAAACGATGATTCAACCGTGCTGGTCAACCAGGTTTCAGTCAAGCAAATAATATCACAATTCCATTTGTATAACATATTAACAAACTTCAATCTTCTTTCCAAAGAGAGCATACTTTGGCAATTGAAAAAGACAATCGATAACTTTTTCTCAATTTTGCTTTGGCTCAAGTTGTTGCAACTCGTCATCAAGATAAAGCTTCAGGTCACGAATTTTGATCTGCTTGCGATCATAGCCGCCTTCGATTAGTTCACGACGTCGTTTCAGGAGCTGCCTTTCAAGTTCCTGGCCAGCTTTGGTTAGGGACTTGGAAATATAGACAGCATCACAATACTCTTTCAGATTGTAACTCTTGCTTAGAATCTTCCTTGTAGACCAAACAGAATTGAATTTGATTATAACAGGTCTCGGCTTATTTGGATCCGTATTGGGTTTTCCCACGCGGAAGACCTCCTGAATCCCCGTAGAAGAATTTGCCTCGAGATATTCAAGTATATCAGTCACTGATTTCCCATCATCCTCAAAGCGCTTGTTAGCAGAATTGGCAGAGCTTTCAGGTATGCCTTGAATCCTGATCTCGTCCAACTTCTCAAGTAGCTCCGGTGACGAAACAGATGAAACTTTGATTCGGGGTAATTGGGGATCGGTCTTTTCAAGCTTCTCAACAACAACATCAAGTTTCTTTTCAATAACATCAAGACGTTTATCGGCATCTTCCCCTGCATCAACAGCATGAGTACAACTATTTTGATTATACTTAGCTTCCCGAAGTTGCGTAACAGCTTCGCGCAACAGGCAAAGTATGCTGTCTTTTTTCAGCTTTCCAGTCAGCTTTCCGAACGTCTCAGTGCCGTCAGCCCGAAGTAGATCATCCACGGTTGGGTAGTAGTCAGCGGTCACAAGGCCAGATGTGGAGTTGAACCGCTGGGGGGCAGGCTGTGTTCCCTCAGGATCAGTCATAACATATGAAACTATTTAATAAGTTTATCACAACAATTAAATAATGTAACTAAATGAGTTTAATGTTTGTTAGTTTCAATAACAGGAACAAGTCTGAACTCTAGAGTATAGTTTCTCGTGAACCATTGGGACACTCAAGCTGTCCACCTTTCCATCGAAGGTTCACTCTAGTCCAGTTTGAATGATAATCCAGTCGAGCAATAATTGTCCAATTCTCGGGAATACGCTTCCTTCTGTTTCAGATAGGACAGCTCTACTCTAGTTTTATTGTGACGGAAATTGCGAATGGCAATTTCCTACTGCTTTATCTGGCAACTTTCCCGCGATTGTTACTCGATCGTTCTGATTTCTCTTTTTCGGTTTTCAGTTATCGCGAGAGAATCGTGCATGACAGGCTCCATTCGAATTTTTGAAAAATCAAATTTCACTCCAAAATTAAGCGTTCTTGTTTTTCTCAAGGTCAAACTTCCAAATAAGACCGACTGGCACATACTCCCCGGACTCAAGATCGATGTCCTCATCGCGTGCTGTCGTCTGCCAGTGAGTCCCAGAAAACCGAGTGTTGCTCAAGGTACAGTGCCAGTGGTCATTTACAGAAGTTTGCAGCAGACTTAAGATTATCTATACCCCAAAATTCACGGCCATGTAAAATTTTCACACTATCGCTAAACAGCAATCAAAATCTGCACACACCTGCACCCTTGAATTCTCGCTTTTCAAGCCAATTATTTAAAATTTCTTTTGTCCCATTCAATCAGGAAATTGTCATGCAGCATTTGGATTTATATAGTAAATATAGCATATTAATAACAATATCTGATTCGTTAAAATTTCTTTTTCGTGAACCCAGGTTTCATCCGGATTCACACTCAAGCCCCCCTTTCCCTCTCAAGACTCAAGATCTCTTCGAACCATCCGCTCATTTTGCACTCTTCGCCTTGGAGGTGCCGTCCCCTGAAGTACTGGATACGGCAAACTGTCTCAACAGTTCTTCTTCATCATCGGAGCTAATCACGATCTCCTCCCAAGCCTTCAGCTGTTCATAGGATCGCATCCATTCCCTTTGCTCCTGCAACCTCTTTGCCTGGTTGGGTAGTGCCTTCACCCTAGATTCCCGGTTCAAACAAAAGGAGTTGTGCAGGCTCAGGCTCACGTTCTTCGCCAAGTCCTCCTTAGTATCGATTCCCTCGCTTTGGTATTGTCTCTAGACATTTTACACACTCTTTTCCATCCTGTCGTGATCACATTTCGATGGGTCAACAGGGGTCTCTTGAAAGCTTCCGGCCCAATCTCGGCCTGGAACTGTCGATACTCCTTTTGATGCTTTCTCATGTGATCTTTCGTTGTCATGTATAACCAAGACGTCAGTGTCGCTCGAAACCATGGAAAGTACCTCAAGCGGCTCCATACGCGTCTGACTTCCATTGGTATGGCGAATACTTTGCATGCAGTCTCAAACAACTCGAGTCTCCTGCTGTAGTCTATCGCATCTATTGACTCAGCCGTTGGCGTCTTCGCTTCCCGATACTTCGTTATATTCTCTTCTATCCATCTCAGAGCCAGCATCGTACTTACTACTAAGAGCGTCACCTTCTGCCGGTGATCCGGTAATCCGATCGACCGAATTTCTTCCATATCCCACACCAGGCAGAGGTTCTTGTGATCTGGATACCACACCGTTTGTGCCAAACAGTGGCATGGGCATTCTCCATGGGTGATCTCAATGCTCCTGAGGTTACGCTCCCCCGAGGCTTCCAAGAGGGGCTCAAGCTCCATCATTTTCTCATGCATCGTGTCGTTCTCTCCCACGTTTGGAGCACCCCCCACAGGTTTTCCGGTCACGTTTTGTCTCTCGTGATCGCTTGTTTTCTCACTTTCCAATTTCAAAAGCTCTTCTCCCCAGATTTCACTCAAGTCATCTCTCAACTCTTTCGGTACTGTCCCTCTGATTTTCCTCAACAACTTGTGCGAGTGATGCGATACCCGAGCCAACCTCACGCACTTGGGCACTGAGAAGGCCTTGTCCACCAATACTCTCTGGCTGGATGCTTCCACCATCGCCATGTGCAGTGGGTAGTGGCTTCCGCACAAATTGGCCATCATTGACCCTATCAGGGATTTTGCGTTCAATGGCAGGCCATAAGCTTCGCTCATGGGAAACGCCATTTCCGCCTCGATGCCAACCTTCCAGCTCCGGATATGTTTTTGAGTCACCTGCAACACCCCAGGCCATGATTCCACGCTCAACGCAGTCACTAAATGGTGTTCAGACTCTAGCCTCTCCAGTGACTGCAGACTACACATTCTCGAGAAGAATCCAAGAGCTGTCGCTATGTTCACCGTAGTTCTCGCGTAACACTCCGCCACTATTTGTACTTCACTTTTCTCCCTTTCCGTGATGTCTTCAAACCAAGTAACCAGATCTTCTTTTTGAAAGGACAGTATCCTGACACATGATCGTCCATCGCAGGTGTGCTCTCCACTCCCACACGTAGAATCTAGACAGCTACCCGGCTCTATCTTCTTTGCTGACTCGAGATTGTTCGTCTTTTCGCCTGACTCCTTCATCTGAGGTAAGATCAGTTTGTGCACCACGCTCAACTTTGCCAAATCTTCATCTTCCGTTGGTGCTAACCTCACCCGCTCGGTGGTCTCCTCGATCAGACTCGCGTGGGGATGTGGGCACCAGGAGGGTCTTAGTAACTTCCATACCACTCCCAAGTTCGTGATCAACAAGCCATTGCCATCACCCATGTTCACTTCAACTCTCTTGTTCGAGCGCGGTATGCTCACCACCTCCGGTGTTTTCTCAAGAATCAGGCCCAGGCTCGGCCTCTCTTTCTCCACCGCGTCTATTTCCACTATTTTTTCTGTCCAAAACTTCAGCAGCTCCGCTACCTCGTAGTTCCTGTGAGCGCCTCCAGTTTTTGAGTCTAAGAAGGGGTTGTAGGCTATCCCCATCACTCCAGACACGTATTGGTATCCCCCCTTCTCACTGAGTCTCGAGTACTGCTCTGGCGAGGCCAGGTTACGGTGAACATCATGTTCTTCTTCGAACTTCTTATTGTAAAACCTCCGTACCTCGTCCAGCTTTCTGTGGTTCTATAGGGATAGTCTGGAACCATCTTCCTTCTCTATTCCAGTACTCTGATATACGTTTAATATGATCGATGAGACTCTCTTTTCCACGGTTTTACTTCCGCTTTGGTAGCACGCCAAGATGGTGCTATCAGACATCATTGACATTATCCATCTCAAGAAACATGTGGCATCCTTCCTCCTAGCCAGGCTCAAGCCTGAATTATCCCTGGCCACGTGCTGCATCAGTGCTTGATACACTTCTAGCTTCTTGCATCCCAACTTCAACCTGTCATACGAGGTCAATGTCTCCAACTCTATTCCCACCAGACTCCAGGTGAACATCAATTGTCCTGCGGTTCTAACGAAGCGATTCGCCATCAATGGCGGTGCTGATGAGGGTGTCCTCATTGCCTCTTCAAAATGATCCTTCAATAAGTTCTGCCAGGACCTCTTCAACTGGTTCGCCAATTCTATCTTGTTAACCTCAGCCTTTTGCTGGGTGGCCCAATTGCGTCGTTTGCGAGCTACTCCACTGTCCAACTTCTTCAAGCAGCCTTCCATTTCCTTCAATGTCTCGAGGGCCGCCCACCATGGCCGGGAGGTAAGTCTCGTCTTGCTCCTCTCCAGTGGATCACTCGTCACTTGCTTCCCCGTGGCCTGGTGTCCCTTCGAGACCCATTCCTCGCCGACATCCACTTCCCATGTCCTCCGTCCGTTGGACCTCTCTTCACGTTTATCTTCTGGGGCTTGAAGTCTTCCTCCGATGTCGAACAGGTGGAAGCCTCTATTTCCCTCTCTACTTCTCGAGCTCTTTCTTTAGAACACCAAGATCCGGATATGCCTCAGTCGTCTAATGCACTCGCGTCATCAATGGCACCTTACTCGAGCTCTGGCCTGTCGATCTCGCTGATGGCCTAGTTGGTAGTGGGAATTCTCCTGCGCCATATTCGGTATTGTTACTCAGGCCAGGATTCCTTGCCAAGTCAAAGCCCCTTACTCCTCCATCCACATTCCAAGACAACCATCTGGTCTGTTCCTGATTTGATATTCCCTCGGTGGTGTAGCCGACCATCAAGACAGCCTCCGTCGCAGACTCCCTGCACTCACCCTGTTCTTCCAACTGGAGGATGGCATTCAACATTACCGCCATTCTCTCGTCTATCTGGGTATAATCCAGGTCCCTCAGGCGTCTGTACAGCTCATCGAGAGTAGTCTTCTTCAGGGCCGCGGGAATGGATTTCCAGAACCTGTCTGCCATTTTCTGTGACTTCGGGATGTATTCAAGTGTTAACCAGCTCAAGAACTACCTTACCAACTCAAGAATTGACCAACTTAAGAATTCTCTAGAAATGTCTCCTTGCAAATGCTTGCAGCAGGTGTCGATTATCTCGAGTTCAATCAAGATTTCCCTTTCTGTCTCTCGCTTGAGTATAGTTGGGTTTTCAACTTTGTTTATCAAACTTGATCTGAAAACAGAAACCATATTAAGACTTAATATGTCATGTTCCTAACCTAGAAACCCCCCTTTTACCAGTATGGTTAAAATCTTATCATTTTCATTCCACTTAAAACAATTCATTTGGAATTTCTTTAAAAGCATGCAGATTCATTTTATGTTTTAGCACCGTTAATCCTTCTAAAATTCAATTGTCATGCCAATCGCGTCTTAAGATCCCTTTACTTGTGCCGCACCCCAGTACCTAACTCGAGACTCCTCCCTCACGCCCAACTCGAGACCCCCGTGTGCCCAACTCAGGCGATGCTCCAGTAGTATTCCTTGTGAAGATACACTATCATCTCCGTTTCCGCGAAGACTACGTGTAGGATAGCGTACAATTCCCTTGAGCTCAATTTGCCCCTGTTTGGGTCATACACCGGCATTGAGACCTCCGTTATTCCTCTTTCAATCATGAAGTCTCGTAATCTTGTTAGTGCCAACATCACGTGTTCGGGATCAATTGTGTTCCTGTCATTGACCCTCGTCACTAGGAAGCACAGATATTTGCCCGGGACTTGTGCTACTGATGGTGGAAGCGCTGCCATCCCTCCCAGTCCTGGTCTCTGTCTGAACAGAAACTCCACGTTCTGGTACTCTCTTTTGAAGTCAGCTTCCAATCCTGATTTGAAACTCATGTCCGCCGTGATGCAGATCGCGCTAGTCCTGTTTGACAGGATGAAGTCGCTATCCGTTATCATGATGTTTTCCGAGTACTCATTGGGTATTTCAAATTTCGTTTTGAAATTCCGACCTATGGTAGGCTCTGGCTTTTCTTCTTCCAGTTCTAATTCGCTTGTTTCTCTCACTTCCTTGAGCTTCTTTATCATCAAATTTTTGGTGTGGGTAAGTCCTACCCCCACTCCCCGGACAAAAATATTTATCGACGTCCCCGTCGATGTTGTCGGGTCTGAATTGTCCGGAGGAATGTCCAGCGGCCTGTCTGTTGCCGTCCATCCAAAAAGAGGGTCCTCTGTCTTCATAAAATTTGCCGATGACACGTCGACTTGTTGAATGCTTTGTCCTTCGTGGCTCTCGTCTTTGACATCGCGCATCCACTCTAGTATCCTCAAGTTCGTGTTCTCCCTCCTCTCTATCTCACTCTGTTCGAGATCCGTCTCCAATTCTGGTGTCGAGTAGTCTTCCTGCGGATAGTGTCCACCATCGTCAATGACCTGCCATTCCTCTTCGGCTTCCAGTTCGCCTGTACTCAGTAGTTCCTCGCCCAATTTGTCTGGCTGTATCTTATCGATCAAGAAGTCATCCCCGTATCTGTTGTACCTCATGCCGGTCCGTTTACGATTGCCAGTCCTGGTTCCCGGTGGTATTGGTCGATCTGGCTCCATCCACTTCGGCACCTCATCTTGCTCCGGGTCGTTCCAGTCTTCTTCTACAAACGATCCTGCTTCAGACTCCACCTCTATCTTTTCATTGTCGTCCAAACTCAAGTTCTCATTACCATCATTTTTCTCTCTGGTGCCTTTTTCATTCACTTCACACGCTGGCTCTACCACCAGGTACTCGAGACCTTCCATGTCCTTAGGTATGCACCAGTCCTCCGGGGACGGGACGTGAGGCTTCAGATTTTCATAATGTGCTGCTCGCCCAGTACTCAAGCGGTAGAACCGTCCTTGTTGATGCACTTCCGTTATCATGAATGGTCCCCTCCACTTCTTGAGTAGTTTCTTTGTTCCTTTGGGCGGTATGACATTTTGGAAGACCCACACGTATTGGCCCACTTCATATGGCTTTGCTTGTAATAATTTTTCGTCATATTTTCTGCGTTGTCTCATTTGCGCTTGCGCCGTGTTCCTCCTGCATAGCTCGTTTAGCTCCTGTTGTCTTTTGATCGCTTCTTTCACGTATGCCTGAGGCGACGTCCTTTTCCCCTCGTATTCCGGGTAGAAGAATGTCAGAGGCATTGCTCTCTCCCTGCCCGTCAACATCATGAAAGGACTGATGCCCGTCGTTGAGTGCTGTGTACTGTTGTAGGCCCCTACTACCTGTGGCAGGTATTTATCCCAGTCCGTCATGTATCTTGAGCAGTACACCCTTAACATGTTGACCAGTGTCCTGTTCTGTCTCTCTACCAACCCATTGGTCTGTGGATGGTAGGTCGTCGAGTGTGCTTGAGCAATGTGCGATCTCCTCATCAATTCTTTTGTCAAGTCCCCCACAAAAGCTTTGCCGTTGTCCGACTGGAAAGTCATTGGACAATCATACCGCGATATCCAATGCGTTATCAGATGATCACATGTCTCCTCGGCCGAGGTTGTCTGGCACGGAACCGCTTCCGCCAATTTTGTGAAGTGATCTATTATAACCAGTATCTGGTTATATCCTGACTCCGTCATGCAGATTTTTTGATGATCTATCTGCACCACTTCATTGAACTCTGAGCTCTCGACGGACTTGAGGGGGAACTTCAACTTCCTTGGGTCTTTTACCTGGAGGCATGCCAGGCAGGCATTCACCCATCTCTCGCAAGCTTTTCTCATTCCTGGCCAATCAAACCTGTGAAGTATCCTTTGTTGTACTTTATCTATCCCCTGGTGCCCCATCTGGTCGTGCGATCTGAAAAGCACCTCCGTTTGATACAATTGTGGTAGTATGATGAGGTTGTGTTTGTGTAATATCTTCTCCTCATCTTTCCTCTTGCATGCTACCACCCCATCAGCTGTGTGGTAGAGTAAGTCTTTCTTTTCTTTGTAGAACTGGCTCAAGATCTTGTAGCTGTCTTCCTCGATTTCCCCCTTCTCCTTGACCCCCGACTGGATCCATTTGGATAGGTTACTTGTCATTTTGTCATTCTTTTGGGCTCTTATTAGGTCTGACAGCCTATATCTTGCCTTGACATGCTCCTTTAGCGCCATGATCTGTCCATTCATCTCACCAGGGTTGTGGATGTCATCACTCAGCTTCACGCATATCATCCTTTTCACGATTTTCATATCATCTTCTGGCACCAGATTCGTTCTGACGTTTGAGTTGCATGATAGTTCCCTGAATGGCTTCCTTGAAACCGCAATTTTCTCGAGTTCTTCACCACCTCGTATATCCTGTATGTCCAGATTGTACGTTCCTGAAGATGGATCCGTCTGTAACTCCCTGTCGTGGTGCCTTATCTTCTCTTCCGCCAATATCATGCACAGACTGTCTTGGTTTTCGCTGCTCTCATCCGAGTCTTCATCCCATTCTTCACCGGACAATTTTCCTTCTCCGGTTTCTTCTTCCGTGAACATGGACCACTCCCCGGACTCTTGACCTAGTCCCAGGTGTTCAGTATCTTCTTTGAACGCCACTTTCTTTTTCCTAACCTTGGTCTGCTCGAGAATGTTTTCGGGGATTTTGTCAACTAGTGACCGCACGACATCTTTGCTGTCAGTGACGCTTCCTCTTGAGGAGTCAGTATTGTTCACTGTTTCTTTTCTCCGAAGTATAGTGACTTCCGCTTCCTCTTGACCCTTCTCCTGGATCACGGGCCTATCATCTGATAGTTTCTCGAGCAACCTCATTAAGTCATCATCTATCTGTGCAGTTCCCGCTTCTACCTGGTTAAGATCATAGCCTTTTGCCTTGAGCGTCTCCCTCACGATCTTCGACTTGAGTATTATCTCTATCGGAATCCTTCTGCTCTTCTTCAAGATGGTCTTTCCTGGAGGTTCTTTGGGTAATTCACGATGATCTTCAATCGGTTTGCCTGATTTGTCCAGCCATCTCGTGAGTGGAAGACTGTCGTACGTTTCCTTGTCCATGAAGGAGAAGCCATCTTTGATTTCAGGTCTGTCTGCCTCTCTTTGCTCTTGTCTCTCATAGAACTCCGTCTTCTTACTCAAGCTGTCGGCATTCTGATGTTTATCTCGTGTTCTATGCTCAATTATCATGTTGTATCCGTCCAGGCGAACTATCCACCTCCCAATGTAACTTTGGTCCATTGAGTACGTTTTCAGCCAGCTCAGTGCTCTGTTGTCGACTCGCAACTTGATTGGCTCACTGCCCAGGTATGCCCTGTATTTCTCAACAAAGGTAACCACCGCGAACATCTCTGCTTTCGGTGCTCCGTACTTCATTTCCGTGTCACTTAGGACTTTGCTCCCGTACGCTATTGGTCTCAAGACTGTCTTCCCATTCCATTCTTGTTCTTGATGGAGACTTCCAGAAATCGCGACTACCGACGCATCCGTGTCCAGCACGTACATCCCTTTCTCAGTCGGCATACCCAGTACTGGTGCCTCACATAGCTCTTTCTTTATTCTCTGGAATGACTCTTCTGCTGCGTTGTTCCACCAGAACTTCTTGCCCTTGTGTCTCATTAATTGTTGCATCGGGTATACCTTGTCCGCATAGCCTTTGATGAACTCTCTATAATAGTTAGCGAAACCCAGGAAGCTCATCAACTGGTGTTCTGTCTTCGGTGATTTCCAGGTTAGGACTGCTTCCACGGCGTCCGGATCAGGTCTGATGCCGTGCTTGTCTACCATCCTGCCCAAGTATTTTATTGAGTCCTTGAGTATCTCGCACTTTGATGGTTTACACTTTAGCCCCGACCTTTTCATGCATGCAAACACTTCGTCAAGTCTCTCAATGTGGTCTTCTAGTGTGGGCGTCGCTATTACTACGTCATCCACGTAGCTTATTACCAGATTGCCATACTTCTTCGTCACGCCTATCAGCGCGTGTGCCATCAACCGCTGAAACGTGGCTGTGGCATTGCAAAGTCCAAACGGCATCCGTTTCCATTGAAACAGACCCAACTCGCAGGCAAACGCTGTCTTGTCCCTGTCCTGCTTCCTTAGTGGTACCTGCCAAAAGGCCGAGCCTAAATCAAGAGTCGTAAAAAATTTTGCATCACCTAACTTCGAGAGGCTCTCATCAATCCTAGGTATGGGATAGGCATCCTTCACCGTGACGGAGTTCAGGTATCGAAAGTCACAACAAAACCTCAACTGGTCGCCTTTCTTTTTGGCCATCACTACTCCACACGCCCACGGTGACTTGGATGGTTCTATCATGTCATACTCTAGTAACGTCTCGATTTCTTTTCTACACGCCTCCGATTTGTGTGGGGTCATGCGCCTCGCCCCCTCCCTGTGCGGTACCGCGTTCTCCTCAAGTTCTATTTCATGCTCAACGAAATTACAACACCCGATATCCGCTTTATGCCTCGAAAAAACTTCTTCGTTCCGCTCTAGTACGTCCTTGATGGCTTCGAGCTGTTCATCTGTCAGTTTGCCTCTCAAATGTTCAATCTCCGGCAGAACCGGTTTATCAGTTTGCATTTCATCTAGTGTGGGCCGCTCTGGAAAGTTCGAACAGTTCGACAGCCCATCGTCCGTCTCTGACTTAAGTGATTTGACAAGACTTGAAGAATCTTTTATTTTCTGCAATCGTCTCAAGATACAAATTTTGTCCCAATGATTGGGACAATCAACAACTTCATTTTGTTTTGAGTTCTCAGTTGTTTCATATCGGGTTTTAACCGGTAAAGCATATCCCAGTTTCCTCCCTCTCTGTATCGTGATCGGTATATCAAGAATATTCAACAAGACACTGACGCAGAGGCCGCTCTTCGTTATCGAGAAGGATCTTCCTAAAACAGCAGCACTTTGACTATTAGGATTCGGAACTATACACACTTGCTTGTTGTCACTTAGTTCATTGTAATTTTTCATCCTCAAGCCTACGATTGCCGCTTCATTCACCTTTAACCTCACCCTCCTACTCAAGAATACCGGTGCTTTGGTTTCATTTGCCATCCACAGGTTACGTTCCCCCAAATTGAGGGCTATTATCGGCGTCCTGTCCAGCACCCGAAGGGCCCCTTTGTTTGCAGCTGACAGCCGTATTCTCGAGTCTATCAAATCACCTTTGTTAAAGCCCATTCGTTCCCAAGTTTCGATTGGTATGACGCTCAAGACTGCTCCCGTATCAAGTAACCCACGTAACTGAGTCTTTTTGCCTTTTATGTCTAGCACGTGCCCTGTCACATCTGCCTCCGTCCCGATGTGCATCGGATCTTCTTCAAGCATGGCTTAGTGTCCAATCGATCTCACTTTCAACTCTTCTTTCCCTACGTAGATTTGCCCAATTAGGTCTTCGTCACATGTTATCATTGTCTTGGTATAGATGTTGATTCCATCTATATTTAGCATCACCTCGTGTGGACCATAAGCTTCAGTATGCCTGTTATCAACACGTACCGACTTGCTGCCCCCTCTCGTGAGTAGTGCTCTCAACGCTCTAGAAGTCGTTTGTGGGCTTATACAACTCAAGTAATCTGCGTACACGTCAATGTGCATTATTGTCTGGTCGCTCGGTTCGCTCAAGTTTCTGGTTACCTCGTGGCCGCCCACTGTGATTATCGACATTATTCTAGCCCCAATTTTCGATATGCCGAATGGCTTTCCCGTCACCATTTTTACAGTGTTACAAATCCCGGTCTTTGTCGAGCCCGGTACAGCCTCTGGTGTTGGCTTTGATCCAGTTAATGCTTCGTTGAAATTCTGTCTTTCGATCTCCTGCTTTAGTCATTGCTCTATTTCTTTCGCAGCCAGATCCTGTTTCACTTTGGTAATTGCTTCCGTCGCCGCTTTCTCATAATTTATCTGTAGAGAGTTCCCGGCTGCGGATTCTATCGCACCATTAACATGTATTACAGCTTTCACTGTTTTCGTCGGCAATTCCGTGCTTGGTGCTCCTAATTTCCTAGATTCAAATTCGTTTTGTCTATTCCGCTGATTCTGCACCGCCGCTAATGCCAACTTATGTTTGGGGTGACTCTGGTCCTTGACCGCTTCCCAGAACAAGGGACAATCCATTCTGAAGTGCCCTTCTTGGTTACAGAAGAAGCATCTCGCGCCTATCTTGATGATTAAGCCACTATAGTACTCGTGTTCCTCCATCTGGCTCATGTCCTCCTCATCCGGTGCGTATCCTAGACTCTTCATGCCTTGTTTGTATGTTGTGCAGTCAGCCACGTTGTGATCCGCCGACCCGCAGTTCGCGCATGATCTGCGCTTGTCCATGTCATCTCTAGGCTTGTACCATGACGACCTCTGAGGTTGGCTTCCCCCTTGCGTGTTCCTGTTTTCTGAATATGAGTATTTCTTGGGCTTCATCAGCATGTATTCCCTTGATTTCTGTCTCATTTCTTCTGGGGTCGGTGCGCTGTCTTTCGACAATGTGTAGTATGTTGCTAACATTGTTCTTAAGTCATCACTTTTTACCCCATCAATGAACTTCGAGGCAATGCTAAAGTTTCTTCTGTTTGTCGACTCCTCTGGGTCACTCCTTCTTCTCAAGCTCTCAAGGTCATCTAGGAACCGATCAATTGACTCATCGTCCCTCTGCCTTCTCTTTTCAAATCGCATCATCGCTTGGTGACCCTTCATGCCTGACCCGAATCGATTCAGCAATGTTTCGAAGATTTTGTCCGCGGTATCGCGTTCTTCTTCTTTCTTTGCAACCACGCATTTTAATGCCGTGCCTTCCAAATTGCTGAGTATGGCTGTGCATGCTTGTCTTTCATCATTTAAGTTATCTTGCTCTAGGTGAAATCTCATCACTTCCACCCAAGTGTCAATGCATCCATCGGAGTCGTCTTTGAATTCTTTTGGCTTCTTGAAAGTTTTTCTTGATTTTCCGTCTCTCCTATCGCTCGAGTCAGTGTTCTTCGTGGCGAAGGCCTCTAGGGTCCTGTTCATCATCTCCCAAGTGCTTGCCCACGTCATGGCATCCGGACCTGCGTTGCTGTTAGCTGTTGAGTCCCCCGGACCAATCATTGTGTTTGATGTTCCATTTTTCATGATTGTTTTAGCAGCCGTTGGTGCTATACTTACCGCATCCCGGTTTAAAGGCAACGGTGTCGATTGCCGTTTGTTCCTTTGTGGTTCCACAAAGTCAACTCTGGTGCCTTGCGTGCGATCCGCTGCCGGTCTTTCTTGTGAGGTAGAATTTCTCAAGATTGCATCCAATTTCGCCTGTATTGCACACGAACTTTCGGCCTGATTCCTGTTCATTGTGTCCATTCTCTTTTCCAGGCTACCTAATTGGCTTTTGACATCATCATATCGGTTTTTCAACTGTTGCATATCTTTTTTGATGTTCTTATCTCGTTCTTCATTGGTGGCATCTACCTTGTCCGACATCTGCTGGAGTCTCTCGTCTGTCGCCTTAGCCAGGTTAAAATAACTATCCAGATACTCGTGTTTGTTGTATTTCAACTCTTTCCTTATTAAGTCTCTATCTTCCTCACTGTACTTTAGTTTTTTGTCGATCTGATTTAGTTTTGTCATCAGGTCGCCAAGCTCAAGAGTAGCTGTTTCATGATCAGCCGTTGTCTTGTTTTCGGCTGTCGCTTCCGTTCTGGCTTGTTCTTCCTTTAGGTCGGCTTCTGTCGCCTTCGTGCTCACTGTCCCAAATGTTCGTGTTCTTTCAGTTTTTGATTCTTCGGCCGTGTTGTCTCTCGATTTCATTCCGACCATCATCGCCAACTTTTCTGTAAAAGATGTCTTCTTTACTTGGGAGTCGCATTCACCGTTTCTCGGGTATTGCCTGTTGTGTCTTCCAACGCGTCTATCGGCGAAAACTCCACGGTTTTTGGATTTTGATCTTCCATATGGGGCATCGGTGTGGATTCCGTTGTCTTCTTCTCCACTTCATCTACGCTCTGGTCTGGTGTCTCTAGATCGATTTCAATTGTGGGCTCCGCCTGTCTTTAGCACCTTCTCTCGTCTTGTTCTCAGTACTACTCCTCGTGCTGACCATACTAACTGAAAAGTTATCTTTTGTCTTCTTTTGGCCCATTGATGTCGTTCCGCGCAGCGACGAGTTATATTTCGTGTTTGATCCAGTTGACCTTTTTTCGAGCACCGGTACCCTACTCCGTCTCATTATTTCTATTAACAATTGCTCCTATTTACAATATTACTATATACACAATTCTATTCTAAGGATAATATCTTTTGTGGAAAAATTATTAAAAGGAAATATACAACGTGATAAAAACGATGTTCCCAGTTCTCTTTCAAAACCTTTCGAGAAACTTTCTTTATTTGTGGTCACAACCGTACTGGGTTCCGACTAGTCTTGTTCTGTTTTAATTCTGTCTTAAAATACTTATTGTAATTTTACTCCAATTTTTATACCGTCCCAAGACTTCCAGTTACCGTCCCTACTCTTCTTTGTACCATCCCAGGCTTCTTTCTACTGTCCCAAGAATGTTCGGTACTGTCCCAGTACTTTTTGTCAGTTTCCCAAGACCCCTGTCCCGAGAGTACTATCCCAGGACCACTGTCCCAAGACTGTCCCAAGACTACTGTCCCAAGACTAGTGTCCCAAGACTACTGTCCCAAGACTATTGTCCCCAGGCTAGTGTCCCAAGACTACTGTCCCAAGACTACTGTCCCAAGGCTACTGTCCCAACTACTGTCCCAAGACTACTGTCCCAAGACTACTGTCCCAAGGCTACTGTCCCAAAGCTAGTGTCCCAAGACTACTGTCCCAAGACTAGTGTCCCAAGGCTACTATCCCAAGACCAGTGTCCCAAGGCTACTGTCCCAAGACTACTGTCCCAAGGCTACTGTCCCAAGACCACTGTCCCAAGACCACTGTCCCAGGACCACTGTCCCAAGACCACTGTCCCAATACCACTGTCCCAAGACCACTGTCCTAGGACCACTGTCCCAGGACCACTGTCCCAAGACCACTGTCCCAAGACTGTGCCGTCCCAAGACTGTACTGTCTCAAGGCTGTACTGTCCCAAGACTGTACCAAGACTGCTCTGGTCCAAGACTATCCCAGGACTGCACTGTCCCAAGACTGTCCCCAGACTGCACTATCCCAAGACTTCTTTGGCACTGTCCCAAGACCTCTCTGGTACTGTCCCAAGACTTCTTTGGCACTGTCCCAAGACAGTTAACAAGTGTTTGAGCGGTGGGACCTCCTTCTTCTTCGTTGTAGGGACTTCTTGATTCACTGTACCTTGTACCACCACTCAAGCTCTAGTAAAATTTTCCCCAAAAACCCTCTCTTAGTGGCCAAATACTGACCCCCCTTTTTTAGTTACCTCTTTTTCAATGTTCCAAGCAACTTGAAACCAAAACCTGTGCGCAGGTATCTTGTGATCACCTGTTCGTGTAAAAACCAAACAGAAATCCTTACCAAAATGCAACAAAAATCTAAGCAAGAAAAAATAATAAAAACAAAGAGATGAACCTAAAAAATTCAAAGGTGACAAATGTCTACCTTCTATCGAAAAAATGTCTGGTACTTAATTGCCACGCGTTTTCCTCCCCCCTGCTAGCGATCTTATGGGGTATCACAAAAACTGTCTATGTCCGTTCCCCCCTACCGATCCGACCAGGGTACCTACCTTAACCTGATTCTAATTTTGGATATCCGCTTCCTATGACCAACGCGTGTAAATATGTAATGTAACTAAGTCGACGATGCCGAGCAATTAGTTACTCTAATGTGTCCCCCCTTTTTACAAATTATAACCGCCAACCTCTAACTTAACCAGCCCCCCTTCTAACCTCCCCCCTTTTTAGCCCCCCTTCTTAAGCCTAAAATTACCTTAAGCGCCGGGTGCTAAACCTCTCAAGAGAAAACCGTATACCTGTCTCCAGGCCTGCTCAAGTAAAAACGTTCCTCAAAACCGGGGGATTTCGCTTATCCAATTTTACACTTATCTCCTTAATGTAATGTGGGTTTTAACGATACCCGTTCTGCCCAACTTGAGAACTCGAGAACTGCCAAATCCTTCTTGGCTACTTTCCCACTCGACTGGTCACCTCTTCCAGTCCAGTCTCCTATTGGTTCAGCTCAAGTGCTCATGAACCACTTTCCCACTCGGCTGGTCACCTCTTCCAGTCAAGTCTCCTATTGGTTCAGCTCAAGTGCTCTTGAACCACTTTCCCACTCGGCTGGTCACCTCTTCCAGTCAAGTCTCCTTGTTGTCCAGCTAAGTTCCAAGCTATCTGAAAACCCTTGACAACGCGCCACACTCGGGCATTTTATTGAGGTTACTGGGTTAAATTGCTAGGTTGATCGAAACGATCGAACTTGTAAAACAGTATGGGTATACTATTTAATTAATATAAAGGTTTGATCCAACTAATCTGGTGTCAAAGTCACTGTCTTTTTTCGTTTTATGGTTTTTGTTTTGCTTTTTGTCTTTTTGCTCGTGTTTTTGTCCCCCTAGTTGCCCCCTTTTACTCGGTTAGCTAAGCCTCGTTCGGAGAGCGTACCAGGAAGTTTTCTCGAGTTTTCTTAAAAAGCTATCACGGTACAACCGGAAGGTTTGCACGTTCCTGCCGAACCGTACCACCGGTACTCTAGAATGGGCATGCAGCCCGAAGCTGTCTCAAGTGGGTTCGACTCCGTAATCTTGATGTCTTAAACACCCAGGAGCGCCATAAAAACACTATGTAACATTCGTCTACTGTAGTCACACATGAGGCTTAAGAAAAATAGGCCCTATAACCATTGGCTCAAGAGTCAGGGACACTATCTCTTGTGTTTTTCTACCTCAAATCAGTGGGAGCCAATTCGGTTCGCTTGTGACATGAGACTACGACCCGTTACAGCTTAAAGGCTATTACCAAAATATCCCCCCACTCTAGAAATAAGAACGTCCCCATACTTAGGTTTCTAGATACCCAAAATACATGAACGCCGTTAAAAACCGGGTCGGAACAATCCGTTAAGTTACTTTTTATTAGACAGTGGAACTTTGATCCATTTCAGATGGATCAACCTAAAACTCGCCTTACCTCAGCATAACAATCATAAAACACACTCTAGAAATTTAAATTGGGTACTCACATCGTAGCACGCTCAAGAACTGGGAGTAATTAAGTTAGTAAACAACTCGAGAATTAAATAATGTAACTAAATGAGTTTAATGTTTGTTAGTTTCAATAACAGGAACAAGTTTGAACTCTATAGTTTCTCGTGAACCATTGGGACACTCAAGTTGTCCACCTTTCCATCGAAGGTTCACTCTATCCCAGTTTGAATGATAATCCAGTCGAGCAATAATAGTCCAATTCTCGGGAATACGCTTCCTTCTGTTTCAGATAGGACAGCTCTACTCTAGTTTTATTGTGACGGAAATTGCGAATGGCAATTTCCTACTGCTTTATCTGGCAACTTTCCCGCGATTGTTACTCGATCGTTCTGATTTCTCTTTTTCGGTTTTCAGTTATCGCGAGAGAATCGTGCATGACAGGCTCCATTCGAATTTTTGAAAAATCAAATTTCACTCCAAAATTAAGCGTTCTTGTTTTTCTCAAGGTCAAACTTCCAAATATGACCGACTGGCACATAAGGACTTAGAAATAACAGAGCAATTGGTGAAAGAGCAACTAGACTTGCTCAAAACTGTAACATTCGCCCGGAAGTACATATCGACGGAAAATAAAGCTAGGTTCTAAGACAACTGGCCAGCGTCTAAACAGAGCTCTACATGCTTTTCACCGTCTCTACCAAAGCCAGTTCTTTATGGTGGTCTTTTCAACATCGGTTCGACAAAAACGTTAGTTCTCCGGCTTCGGCCAGAACGCTCAAAATAACTTAATTACTTGCAAAATTAATGAGCTCATGGCTGGGTCTCAATATCCCCAGACCACGAGGTCACTCCTAAAAACAGGGCTACTACTACTTATTTTATTACTATTGTTTTTGTTCACTAGATAAAAATCATCGTCTCCATCGAAGATGGATCAACCCTTTCCCCTAACTCCTAGCTTGTCATCGTCGTAAAATGAATTCAGATGTTAAATAAATTCAATTCAAGACATAACCGGGAAGCTAAAAGTTTATATAAAACAGTTTCAGTTCAAATCCCGAGACCCCTCCGGATTCCTGAATCGGGGGAAATAACGCCCTTATCTTCCTTCTGGAAGGCTGTTTTTCCACACTTCACCGTTGTTGTGAACGGCCTTGCAACGGTCTCTGCTAATGGTCTCTGCTAACTCTGCTATTCTTTGTTGTTTTTCTATCACAATTCTTGTAGTTATCACTATCGCAACTAATGTTGTTCTGATTTATTTATGGATTTCTTCCAAAATGGCCGATTTTAACGTTTCTCAGAAAAACGACGTCATCGTTCGAAATTTTAAAAATCCAAAATACCAGAATATTCTAGCCTTCACAGTTTGACTAATCGTCCCAATAACGTCGCTAATCTCTCCAAACTGTCAATTCGGAAGGTTAGTTGCTAACTATTCGAAATCGCCGAATCTGCATTTTCGTTCACTCTGGTCGAATGTCACATACTCCCCGGACAGCCCGGTCAATGTTTTCATTGAATCTCGCAATGTTCGTAAAATTGGTACAGTGTCATTGAACAGAATTTACAAAATGCACGGCATTACTTTTATCCGCGTCATATCGACTCACTGCAGAATATAAATGGCATCATACTACACTACTATAGCCTTCCAAAATCTTTCACTAATCTGCACTTTCGAGGATATCACTTAAGATAAAACATTTTTTCTGACTTCCAATGTCAATGCCCTGATTTAAAACTTTTTCTCCTAGGTTTTAAAAGGTGTTAGTTTGCAGGACAGTCTTGCCAACCAACAAGCTAAAAATGTCCTACTATGCTTCTTCCCTTTGGAAATTTTAGTTGTTATTGGTCCTGAATATTAAAATTAAGGAACTCTGTGGTTAGAAAGAACAATGAAACAATCTCCTTCTCCGAAAAATTACGCAAGTCTTTCATGTCACCACAAAGTGATCAGTTTTCCTAGTTAATTAAAAACAATCATGCAGGCTAGAATATTTTAAATATACTCTTTGCTCAAGCCTTTCTAAATAAATAGTAAGTGTCTCTAAAGCGACTAACTAAAATCAAAATTCAAATTTATAATTGCAACAAATTCTTTAATGCTCAAAACTCAACTAAATGTTTTCTTTCAGTTTTCAGTTACAACTTGGTTGCTTAGTTTCTCACTTGAGTTTTTGTCACATACATAAAACAGTTCTGAGTTTTAACTTCTCTTTTGTCACTTCTTTGTTTCTTCTTTTTTTCCGTCGTTCAGAAGTTCCAAAACTTCTAAATTCTTCTAATTTTGTTTCTTTTTGCATCTTGTCTTCCGGCCATTTGTCAATGCTCCATCTCCTCCCCCTGCGACATTGACTCTGCACTTTCAGTTTCTGTGTCTTGCAATACATCGTTAGATATTCTGACGCTGTTGGAAGCAGTCCTCCAACACTTCTGCTCTTCTACCCTTTGCTTACAACAAGGTAGGGGATCCACGTTAGATTCTCTGTTCCTGCAGAAGCTTTTGAGGAGACACAACGTCACGTTTCTCTCCAAATTTTCCTTCAACATCTCTTCTTTCTCTCTTCCATCACGTTCACTCATCCTGGAGATTTTTTTCACGGCGGTGGTCACTGCATATCGATGAGTCACAAAAGCTCGCTTGAAAGCTCCTGCCCCAATGTCCAGCTGATACATACTGTACACTCTGCCGTGCTTCGACATATGCTTCTTGGCATACTCGTACAACCATGCAGTCATGTTGGCTCTAAACCATGGCATCAGTCGTCTCCTTGCCCAAATCTTTTTCACTTCCATCGGAATGTTTAGAATCTTGCACATTTTCTCAAAAAGATCTAAATCTTTAAGACAATCCAAATTCTGCAACTGTTCTCTCGTCGGTGCCTCCTGTCTATTGTTCTGCTTCACATGAGCTTCCAGCCATCGTATCGCCATCATAACTCCCACTATCACCATTGTTATAGGCCGTGTGAGTCTGCTAAACCCATGTGGAGAGCAGCTCTCCAGAGTCCCAGATCAACGCCAGATTACTACGTTCGGGGTACCACCATGTTTGCAGCAAGCAATGGCAAGGAAACTCGTCATGTGTCAACATGATGCTCCTCCAATTACGCTTTCCCGAAGCTTCCAGTAGTGGTTCCACTTCCATCATCACTCGGTGGACTTCATCATTTTCATCTACTGCATTGTAATCCGTAACGGTTGATCCTCTCTGTTTTTGTCTTTCAAAGTCACTGAAGTTCCCACTGACGTATCCCATGAACTTCTTTCCCAGTATTGATTCTAACTCCTCCTTAGTTTTCTCAGGGACTGCCGAGAATATTCTGCACAGTAATTCATAAGACTTTTCCGACAATCTTGCTAGCCTTGCACACTTTGGCACTGAGAAGGCTTGATCCACGATCGTTCTCGTACTTTTTACAACAACAGCCACGAAATGCACTGGGTATCTGCTCTTGCACATTGGAGCTAATGTCGATCCCACCAAATAGCGCGCTCCAGATGGTCTGCGATAAGTTTCACTGTGCCTGATGTTCATTTCCGCCTCGATCGCTTCCCTCCATTTTCCTATGTGCTTTTGCTCAGTTTGCAAAGCTCCTGGGAACACTTCTACACTGAGGGCCGTGACCATCTCATGTTTCTGTTCTAGATTCAATAGTGACTCTAAAGAACCAAACATGCTGTAGAATCCTAGTGCAGTCACTAGATTCACCTCGGTTCCTCCATGAAAATCTGCGATCAATTCCGTTTCCGTCTTCGCTTTCATCACAATGTTCCCAAACAATATTGTCAACTGCTTGTGTTGTCTCACTAGAGTTTTCACACAATCCAGACTTCCACAGACGTGACCTTCCAGTCCACAGACTTCTGCCAGACAGCTACCAGGTTTAACCCAGTCTTCTGGTCCCCAGCCAGGCAACTCCACTTTGTCTTCCCCGTTGCTCTTAGAGGCTGTTGTCATCACGTTATAGATGATATTAAGATCACACAGATTACATTTTGCATTCAGTTCCCTCTGTACATCTTGTGTTGCAAGTAGTATCGAATCAGCATTGGGACTAGGGCACCACGATGGTCTCATCAGTTCCCACACTACCATTAAGCTCGTTCTCAGTAATTCATCTGAGAATCCCAATCCAAACTCCACTCGTTTGTTGGATTCTGGCACGGAAGGTGCAGCTACCTTTTCTTCTAAGACTAGTCCCAGCTTGGTCTGCGAATTAGCAGCGCTTCTTATCGTTGCAATTCTCGACGTCCAGAACCTCAGCAACACTGCTTGCTCGTAATCAAAGAAGTAATCGCGTATGTCTTCACTGAGAAACGGGTTGTACGCTATCCCTATGACTTCGGACACGTAACTGTATGACTCTTTCTGATCGGTCCACAGTATTCATTGGATTTCGGCAGTGCTCCCATAGATTCCTTAGTGAGCGTCAGTTCTTTGTTCGAGAATCTCCTGATTCCATCTATTTTCCTCGTGGGTTCTAGCTCCTCGGGTTCTTTCATGTTCACCCTCATTGGCTTGCTCTGATGCATATCCAGCAGTGCAGTCAGCCACGTTGTGATCCGCCGACCCGCAGTTCGCGCATGATCTGCGCTTGTCCATGTCATCTCTAGGCTTGTACCATGACGACCTCTGAGGTTGGCTTCCCCCTTGCGTGTTCCTGTTTTCTGAATATGAGTATTTCTTGGGCTTCATCAGCATGTATTCCCTTGATTTCTGTCTCATTTCTTCTGGGGTCGGTGCGCTGTCTTTCGACAATGTGTAGTATGTTGCTAACATTGTTCTTAAGTCATCACTTTTTACCCCATCAATGAACTTCGAGGCAATGCTAAAGTTTCTTCTGTTTGTCGACTCCTCTGGGTCACTCCTTCTTCTCAAGCTCTCAAGGTCATCTAGGAACCGATCAGTTGACTCATCGTCCCTCTGCCTTCTCTTTTCAAATCGCATCATCGCTTGGTGACCCTTCATGCCTGACCCGAATCGATTCAGCAATGTTTCGAAGATTTTGTCCGCGGTATCGCGTTCTTCTTCTTTCTTTGCAACCACGCATTTTAATGCCGTGCCTTCCAAATTGCTGAGTATGGCTGTGCATGCTTGTCTTTCATCATTTAAGTTATCTTGCTCTAGGTGTAATCTCATCACTTCCACCCAAGTGTCAATGCATCCATCGGAGTCGTCTTTGAATTCTTTTGGCTTCTTGAAAGTTTTTCTTGATTTTCCGTCTCTCCTATCGCTCGAGTCAGTGTTCTTCGTGGCGAAGGCCTCTAGAGTCCTGTTCATCATCTCCCAAGTGCTTGCCCACGTCATGGCATCCGGACCTGCGTTGCTGTTAGCTGTTGAGTCCACCGGACCAATCATTGTGTTTGATGTTCCATTTTTCATGATTGTTTTAGCAGCCGTTGGTGCTATGCTTACCGCATCCCGGTTTAAAGGCAACGGTGTCGATTGCCGTTTGTTCCTTTGTGGTTCCACAAAGTCAACTCTGGTGCCTTGCGTGCGATCCGCTGCCGGTCTTTCTTGTGAGGTAGAATTTCTCAAGATTGCATCCAATTTCGCCTGTATTGCACACGAACTTTCGGCCTGATTCCTGTTCATTGTGTCCATTTTCTTTTCCAGGCTACCTAATTGGCTGTTGACATCATCATATCGGTTTTTCAACTGTTGCATATCTTTTTTGATGTTCTTATCTCGTTCTTCATTGGTGGCATCTACCTTGTCCGACATCTGCTGGAGTCTCTCGTCTGTCGCCTTAGCCAGGTTAAAATAACTATCCAGATACTCGTGTTTGTTGTATTTCAACTCTTTCCTTATTAAGTCTCTATCTTCCTCACTGTACTTTAGTTTTTTGTCGATCTGATTTAGTTTTGTCATCAGGTCGCCAAGCTCAAGAGTAGCTGTTTCATGATCAGCCGTTGTCTTGTTTTCGGCTGTCGCTTCCGTTCTGGCTTGTTCTTCCTTTAGGTCGGCTTCTGTCGCCTTCGTGCTCACTGTCCCAAATGTTCGTGTTCTTTCAGTTTTTGATTCTTCGGCCGTGTTGTCTCTCGATTTCATTCCGACCATCATCGCCAACTTTTCTGTAAAAGATGTCTTCTTTACTTGGGAGTCGCATTCACCGTTTCTCGGGTATTGCCTGTTGTGTCTTCCAACGCGTCTATCGGCGAAAACTCCACGGTTTTTGGATTTTGATCTTCCATATGGGGCATCGGTGTGGATTCCGTTGTCTTCTTCTCCACTTCATCTACGCTCTGGTCTGGTGTCTCTAGATCGATTTCAATTGTGGGCTCCGCCTGTTTGTCTTTAGCACCTTCTCTCGTCTTGTTCTCAGTACTACTCCTCGTGCTGACCATACTAACTGAAAAGTTATCTTTTGTCTTCTTTTGGCCCATTGATGTCGTTCCGCGCAGCGACGAGTTATATTTCGTGTTTGATCCAGTTGACCTTTTTTCGAGCACCGGTACCCTACTCCGTCTCATTATTTCTATTAACAATTGCTCCTATTTACAATATTACTATATACACAATTCTATTCTAAGGATAATATCTTTTGTGGAAAAATTATTAAAAGGAAATATACAACGTGATAAAAACGATGTTCCCAGTTCTCTTTCAAAACCTTTCGAGAAACTTTCTTTATTTGTGGTCACAACCGTACTGGGTTCCGACTAGTCTTGTTCTGTTTTAATTCTGTCTTAAAATACTTATTGTAATTTTACTCCAATTTTTATACCGTCCCAAGACTTCCAGTTACCGTCCCTACTCTTCTTTGTACCATCCCAGGCTTCTTTCTACTGTCCCAAGAATGTTCGGTACTGTCCCAGTACTTTTTGTCAGTTTCCCAAGACCCCTGTCCCGAGAGTACTATCCCAGGACCACTGTCCCAAGACTGTCCCAAGACTACTGTCCCAAGACTAGTGTCCCAAGACTACTGTCCCAAGACTATTGTCCCCAGGCTAGTGTCCCAAGACTACTGTCCCAAGACTACTGTCCCAAGGCTACTGTCCCAACTACTGTCCCAAGACTACTGTCCCAAGACTACTGTCCCAAGGCTACTGTCCCAAAGCTAGTGTCCCAAGACTACTGTCCCAAGACTAGTGTCCCAAGGCTACTATCCCAAGACCAGTGTCCCAAGGCTACTGTCCCAAGACTACTGTCCCAAGGCTACTGTCCCAAGACCACTGTCCCAAGACCACTGTCCCAGGACCACTGTCCCAAGACCACTGTCCCAATACCACTGTCCCGAGACCACTGTCCTAGGACCACTGTCCCAGGACCACTGTCCCAAGACCACTGTCCCAAGACTGTGCCGTCCCAAGACTGTACTGTCTCAAGGCTGTACTGTCCCAAGACTGTACCAAGACTGCTCTGGTCCAAGACTATCCCAGGACTGCACTGTCCCAAGACTGTCCCCAGACTGCACTATCCCAAGACTTCTTTGGCACTGTCCCAAGACCTCTCTGGTACTGTCCCAAGACTTCTTTGGCACTGTCCCAAGACAGTTAACAAGTGTTTGAGCGGTGGGACCTCCTTCTTCTTCGTTGTAGGGACTTCTTGATTCACTGTACCTTGTACCACCACTCAAGCTCTAGTAAAATTTTCCCCAAAAACCCTCTCTTAGTGGCCAAATACTGACCCCCCTTTTTTAGTTACCTCTTTTTCAATGTTCCAAGCAACTTGAAACCAAAACCTGTGCGCAGGTATCTTGTGATCACCTGTTCGTGTAAAAACCAAACAGAAATCCTTACCAAAATGCAACAAAAATCTAAGCAAGAAAAAATCATAAAAACAAAGAGATGAACCTAAAAAATTCAAAGGTGACAAATGTCTACCTTCTATCGAAAAAATGTCTGGTACTTAATTGCCACGCGTTTTCCTCCCCCCTGCTAGCGATCTTATGGGGTATCACAAAAACTGTCTATGTCCGTTCCCCCCTACCGATCCGACCAGGGTACCTACCTTAACCTGATTCTAATTTTGGATATCCGCTTCCTATGACCAACGCGTGTAAATATGTAATGTAACTAAGTCGACGATGCCGAGCAATTAGTTACTCTAATGTGTCCCCCCTTTTTACAAATTATAACCGCCAACCTCTAACTTAACCAGCCCCCCTTCTAACCTCCCCCCTTTTTAGCCCCCCTTCTTAAGCCTAAAATTACCTTAAGCGCCGGGTGCTAAACCTCTCAAGAGAAAACCGTATACCTGTCTCCAGGCCTGCTCAAGTAAAAACGTTCCTCAAAACCGGGGGATTTCGCTTATCCAATTTTACACTTATCTCCTTAATGTAATGTGGGTTTTAACGATACCCGTTCTGCCCAACTTGAGAACTCGAGAACTGCCAAATCCTTCTTGGCTACTTTCCCACTCGACTGGTCACCTCTTCCAGTCCAGTCTCCTATTGGTTCAGCTCAAGTGCTCATGAACCACTTTCCCACTCGGCTGGTCACCTCTTCCAGTCAAGTCTCCTATTGGTTCAGCTCAAGTGCTCTTGAACCACTTTCCCACTCGGCTGGTCACCTCTTCCAGTCAAGTCTCCTTGTTGTCCAGCTAAGTTCCAAGCTATCTGAAAACCCTTGACAACGCGCCACACTCGGGCATTTTATTGAGGTTACTGGGTTAAATTGCTAGGTTGATCGAAACGATCGAACTTGTAAAACAGTATGGGTATACTATTTAATTAATATAAAGGTTTGATCCAACTAATCTGGTGTCAAAGTCACTGTCTTTTTTCGTTTTATGGTTTTTGTTTTGCTTTTTGTCTTTTTGCTCGTGTTTTTGTCCCCCTAGTTGCCCCCTTTTACTCGGTTAGCTAAGCCTCGTTCGGAGAGCGTACCAGGAAGTTTTCTCGAGTTTTCTTAAAAAGCTATCACGGTACAACCGGAAGGTTTGCACGTTCCTGCCGAACCGTACCACCGGTACTCTAGAATGGGCATGCAGCCCGAAGCTGTCTCAAGTGGGTTCGACTCCGTAATCTTGATGTCTTAAACACCCAGGAGCGCCATAAAAACACTATGTATTATTCGTCTACTGTAGTCACACATGAGGCTTAAGAAAAATAGGCCCTATAACCATTGGCTCAAGAGTCAGGGACACTATCTCTTGTGTTTTTCTACCTCAAATCAGTGGGAGCCAATTCGGTTCGCTTGTGACATGAGACTACGACCCGTTACAGCTTAAAGGCTACTACCAAAATATCCCCCAACTCTAGAAATAAGAACGTCCTCATACTTAGGTCTCTAGATACCCAAAATACATGAACGCCGTTAAAAACCGGGTCGGAACAATCCGTTAAGTTACTTTTTATTAGACAGTGGAACTTTGATCCATTTCAGATGGATCAACCTAAAACTCGCCTTACCTCAGCATAACAATCATAAAACACACTCTAGAAATTTAAATTGGGTACTCACATCGTAGCACGCTCAAGAACTGGGAGTAATTAAGTTAGTAAACAACTCGAGAATTAAATAATGTAACTAAATGAGTTTAATGTTTGTTAGTTTCAATAACAGGAACAAGTTTGAACTCTATAGTTTCTCGTGAACCATTGGGACACTCAAATTGTCCACCTTTCCATCGAAGGTTCACTCTATCCCAGTTTGAATGATAATCCAGTCGAGCAATAATAGTCCAATTCTCGGGAATACGCTTCCTTCTGTTTCAGATAGGACAGCTCTACTCTAGTTTTATTGTGGCGGAAATTGCGAATGGCAATTTCCTACTGCTTTATCTGGCAACTTTCCCGCGATTGTTACTCGATCGTTCTGATTTCTCTTTTTCGGTTTTCAATTATCGCGAGAGAATCGTGCATGACAGGCTCCATTCGAATTTTTGAAAAATCAAATTTCACACCAAAATTAAGCGTTCTTGTTTTTCTCAAGGTCAAACTTCCAAATATGACCGACTGGCACATAAGGACTTAGAAATAACAGACCAATTGGTGAAAGAGCAACTAGACTTGCTCAAAACTGTAACATTCGCCCGGAAGAACATATCGACGGAAAATAAAGCTAGGTTCTAAGACAACTGGCCAGCGTCTCAACAGAGCTCTACATGCTTTTCACCGTCTCTACCAAAGCCAGTTCTTTTGGTGGTCTTTTCAACATCGGTTCGACAAAAACGTTAGTTCTCCGGCTTCGGCCAGAACGCTCAAAATAACTTAATTACTTGCAAAATTAATGAGCTCATGGCTGGGTCTCAATATCCCCAGACCACGAGGTCACTCCTAAAAACAGGGCTACTACTACTTATTTTATTACTATTGTTTTTGTTCACTAGATAAAAATCATCGTCTCCATCGAAGATGGATCAACCCTTTCCCCTAACTCCTAGCTTGTCATCGTCGTAAAATGAATTCAGATGTTAAATAAATTCAATTCAAGACATAACCGGGAAGCTAAAAGTTTATATAAAACAGTTTCAGTTCAAATCCCGAGACCCCTCCGGATTCCTGAATCGGGGGAAATAACGCCCTTATCTTCCTTCCGGAAGGCTGTTTTTCCACACTTCACCGTTGTTGTGAACGGCCTTGCAACGTCTCTGCTAATGGTTTCTGCTAACTCTGCTATTCTTTGTTGTTTTTCTATCACAATTCTTGTAGTTATCACTATCGCAACTAATGTTGTTCTGATTTATTTATGGATTTCTTCCAAAATGGCCGATTTTAACGTTTCTCAGAAAAACGACGTCATCGTTCGAAATTTTAAAAATCCAAAATACCAGAATATTCTAGCCTTCACAGTTTGACTAATCGTCCCAATAACGTCGCTAATCTCTCCAAACTGTCAATTCGGAAGGTTAGTTGCTAACTATTCGAAATCGCCGAATCTGCATTTTCGTTCACTCTGGTCGAATGTCACATACTCCCCGGACAGCCCGGTCAATGTTTTCATTGAATCTCGCAATGTTCGTAAAATTGGTACAGTGTCATTGAACAGAATTTACAAAATGCACGGCATTACTTTTATCCGCGTCATATCGACTCACTGCAGAATATAAATGGCATCATACTACACTACTATAGCCTTCCAAAATCTTTCACTAATCTGCACTTTCGAGGATATCACTTAAGATAAAACATTTTTTCTGACTTCCAATGTCAATGCCCTGATTTAAAACTTTTTCTCCTAGGTTTTAAAAGGTGTTAGTTTGCAGGACAGTCTTGCCAACCAACAAGCTAAAAATGTCCTACTATGCTTCTTCCCTTTGGAAATTTTAGTTGTTATTGGTCCTGAATATTAAAATTAAGGAACTCTGTGGTTAGAAACAACAATGAAACAATCTCCTTCTCCGAAAAATTACGCAAGTCTTTCATGTCACCACAAAGTGATCAGTTTTCCTAGTTAATTAAAAACAATCATGCAGGCTAGAATATTTTAAATATACTCTTTGCTCAAGCCTTTCTAAATAAATAGTAAGTGTCTCTAAAGCGACTAACTAAAATCAAAATTCAAATTTATAATTGCAACTAATTCTTTAATGCTCAAAACTCAACTAAATGTTTTCTTTCAGTTTTCAGTTACAACTTGGTTGCTTAGTTTCTCACTTGAGTTTTTGTCACATACATAAAACAGTTCTGAGTTTTAACTTCTTCTCTTTTGTCACTTCTTTGTTTCTTCTTTTTTTTCGTCGTTCAGAAGTTCCAAAACTTCTAAATTCTTCTAATTTTGTTTCTTTTCGCATCTTGTCTTCCGGCCATTTGTCAATGCTCCATCTCCTCCCCCTGCGACATTGACTCTGCACTTTCAGTTTCTGTGTCTTGCAATACATCGTTAGATATTCTGACGCTGTTGGAAGCAGTCCTCCAACACTTCTGCTCTTCTACCCTTTGCTTACAACAAGGTAGGGGATCCACGTTAGATTCTCTGTTCCTGCAGAAGCTTTTGAGGAGACACAACGTCACGTTTCTCTCCAAATTTTCCTTCAACATCTCTTCTTTCTCTCTTCCATCACGTTCACTCATCCTGGAGATTTTTTTCACGGCGGTGGTCACTGCATTCCGATGAGTCACAAAAGCTCGCTTGAAAGCTCCTGCCCCAATGTCCAGCTGATACATACTGTACACTCTGCCGTGCTTCGACATATGCTTCTTGGCATACTCGTACAACCATGCAGTCATGTTGGCTCTAAACCATGGCATCAGTCGTCTCCTTGCCCAAATCTTTTTCACTTCCATCGGAATGTTTAGAATCTTGCACATTTTCTCAAAAAGATCTAAATCTTTAAGACAATCCAAATTCTGCAATTGTTCTCTCGTCGGTGCCTCCTGTCTATTGTTCTGCTTCACATGAGCTTCCAGCCATCGTATCGCCATCATAACTCCCACTATCACCATTGTTATAGGCCGTGTGAGTCTGCTAAACCCATGTGGAGAGCAGCTCTCCAGAGTCCCAGATCAACGCCAGATTACTACGTTCGGGGTACCACCATGTTTGCAGCAAGCAATGGCAAGGAAACTCGTCATGTGTCAACATGATGCTCCTCCAATTACGCTTTCCCGAAGCTTCCAGTAGTGGTTCCACTTCCATCATCACTCGGTGGACTTCATCATTTTCATCTACTGCATTGTAATCCGTAACGGTTGATCCTCTCTGTTTTTGTCTTTCAAAGTCACTGAAGTTCCCACTGACGTATCCCATGAACTTCTTTCCCAGTATTGATTCTAACTCCTCCTTAGTTTTCTCAGGGACTGCCGAGAATATTCTGCACAGTAATTCATAAGACTTTTCCGACAATCTTGCTAGCCTTGCACACTTTGGCACTGAGAAGGCTTGATCCACGATCGTTCTCGTACTTTTTACAACAACAGCCACGAAATGCACTGGGTATCTGCTCTTGCACATTGGAGCTAATGTCGATCCCACCAAATAGCGCGCTCCAGATGGTCTGCGATAAGTTTCACTGTGCCTGATGTTCATTTCCGCCTCGATCGCTTCCCTCCATTTTCCTATGTGCTTTTGCTCAGTTTGCAAAGCTCCTGGGAACACTTCTACACTGAGGGCCGTGACCATCTCATGTTTCTGTTCTAGATTCAATAGTGACTCTAAAGAACCAAACATGCTGTAGAATCCTAGTGCAGTCACTAGATTCACCTCGGTTCCTCCATGAAAATCTGCGATCAATTCCGTTTCCGTCTTCGCTTTCATCACAATGTTCCCAAACAATATTGTCAACTGCTTTTGTTGTCTCACTAGAGTTTTCACACAATCCAGACTTCCACAGACGTGACCTTCCAGTCCACAGACTTCTGCCAGACAGCTACCAGGTTTAACCCAGTCTTCTGGTCCCCAGCCAGGCAACTCCACTTTGTCTTCCCCGTTGCTCTTAGAGGCTGTTGTCATCACGTTATAGATGATATTAAGATCACACAGATTACATTTTGCATTCAGTTCCCTCTGTACATCTTGTGTTGCAAGTAGTATCGAATCAGCATTGGGACTAGGGCACCACGATGGTCTCATCAGTTCCCACACTACCATTAAGCTCGTTCTCAGTAATTCATCTGAGAATCCCAATCCAAACTCCACTCGTTTGTTGGATTCTGGCACGGAAGGTGCAGCTACCTTTTCTTCTAAGACTAGTCCCAGCTTGGTCTGCGAATTAGCAGCGCTTCTTATCGTTGCAATTCTCGACGTCCAGAACCTCAGCAACACTGCTTGCTCGTAATCAAAGAAGTAATCGCGTATGTCTTCACTGAGAAACGGGTTGTACGCTATCCCTATGACTTCGGACACGTAACTGTATGACTCTTTCTGATCGGTCCACAGTATTCATTGGATTTCGGCAGTGCTCCCATAGATTCCTTAGTGAGCGTCAGTTCTTTGTTCGAGAATCTCCTGATTCCATCTATTTTCCTCGTGGGTTCTAGCTCCTCGGGTTCTTTCATGTTCACCCTCATTGGCTTGCTCTGATGCATATCCAGCAGTGCAGTCAGCCACGTTGTGATCCGCCGACCCGCAGTTCGCGCATGATCTGCGCTTGTCCATGTCATCTCTAGGCTTGTACCATGACGACCTCTGAGGTTGGCTTCCCCCTTGCGTGTTCCTGTTTTCTGAATATGAGTATTTCTTGGGCTTCATCAGCATGTATTCCCTTGATTTCTGTCTCATTTCTTCTGGGGTCGGTGCGCTGTCTTTCGACAATGTGTAGTATGTTGCTAACATTGTTCTTAAGTCATCACTTTTTACCCCATCAATGAACTTCGAGGCAATGCTAAAGTTTCTTCTGTTTGTCGACTCCTCTGGGTCACTCCTTCTTCTCAAGCTCTCAAGGTCATCTAGGAACCGATCAATTGACTCATCGTCCCTCTGCCTTCTCTTTTCAAATCGCATCATCGCTTGGTGACCCTTCATGCCTGACCCGAATCGATTCGGCAATGTTTCGAAGATTTTGTCCGCGGTATCGCGTTCTTCTTCTTTCTTTGCAACCACGCATTTTAATGCCGTGCCTTCCAAATTGCTGAGTATGGCTGTGCATGCTTGTCTTTCATCATTTAAGTTATCTTGCTCTAGGTGTAATCTCATCACTTCCACCCAAGTGTCAATGCATCCATCGGAGTCGTCTTTGAATTCTTTTGGCTTCTTGAAAGTTTTTCTTGATTTTCCGTCTCTCCTATCGCTCGAGTCAGTGTTCTTCGTGGCGAAGGCCTCTAGAGTCCTGTTCATCATCTCCCAAGTGCTTGCCCACGTCATGGCATCCGGACCTGCGTTGCTGTTAGCTGTTGAGTCCCCCGGACCAATCATTGTGTTTGATGTTCCATTTTTCATGATTGTTTTAGCAGCCGTTGGTGCTATGCTTACCGCATCCCGGTTTAAAGGCAACGGTGTCGATTGCCGTTTGTTCCTTTGTGGTTCCACAAAGTCAACTCTGGTGCCTTGCGTGCGATCCGCTGCCGGTCTTTCTTGTGAGGTAGAATTTCTCAAGATTGCATCCAATTTCGCCTGTATTGCACACGAACTTTCGGCCTGATTCTTGTTCATTGTGTCCATTCTCTTTTCCAGGCTACCTAATTGGCTGTTGACATCATCATATCGGTTTTTCAACTGTTGCATATCTTTTTTGATGTTCTTATCTCGTTCTTCATTGGTGGCATCTACCTTGTCCGACATCTGCTGGAGTCTCTCGTCTGTCGCCTTAGCCAGGTTAAAATAACTATCCAGATACTCGTGTTTGTTGTATTTCAACTCTTTCCTTATTAAGTCTCTATCTTCCTCACTGTACTTTAGTTTTTTGTCGATCTGATTTAGTTTTGTCATCAGGTCGCCAAGCTCAAGAGTAGCTGTTTCATGATCAGCCGTTGTCTTGTTTTCGGCTGTCGCTTCCGTTCTGGCTTGTTCTTCCTTTAGGTCGGCTTCTGTCGCCTTCGTGCTCACTGTCCCAAATGTTCGTGTTCTTTCAGTTTTTGATTCTTCGGCCGTGTTGTCTCTCGATTTCATTCCGACCATCATCGCCAACTTTTCTGTAAAAGATGTCTTCTTTACTTGGGAGTCGCATTCACCGTTTCTCGGGTATTGCCTGTTGTGTCTTCCAACGCGTCTATCGGCGAAAACTCCACGGTTTTTGGATTTTGATCTTCCATATGGGGCATCGGTGTGGATTCCGTTGTCTTCTTCTCCACTTCATCTACGCTCTGGTCTGGTGTCTCTAGATCGATTTCAATTGTGGGCTCCGCCTGTTTGTCTTTAGCACCTTCTCTCGTCTTGTTCTCAGTACTACTCCTCGTGCTGATCATACTAACTGAAAAGTTATCTTTTGTCTTCTTTTGGCCCATTGATGTCGTTCCGCGCAGCGACGAGTTATATTTCGTGTTTGATCCAGTTGACCTTTTTTCGAGCACCGGTACCCTACTCCGTCTCATTATTTCTATTAACAATTGCTCCTATTTACAATATTACTATATACACAATTCTATTCTAAGGATAATATCTTTTGTGGAAAAATTATTAAAAGGAAATATACAACGTGATAAAAACGATGTTCCCAGTTCTCTTTCAAAACCTTTCGAGAAACTTTCTTTATTTGTGGTCACAACCGTACTGGGTTCCGACTAGTCTTGTTCTGTTTTAATTCTGTCTTAAAATACTTATTGTAATTTTACTCCAATTTTTATACCGTCCCAAGACTTCCAGTTACCGTCCCTACTCTTCTTTGTACCATCCCAGGCTTCTTTCTACTGTCCCAAGAATGTTCGGTACTGTCCCAGTACTTTTTGTCAGTTTCCCAAGACCCCTGTCCCGAGAGTACTATCCCAGGACCACTGTCCCAAGACTGTCCCAAGACTACTGTCCCAAGACTAGTGTCCCAAGACTACTGTCCCAAGACTATTGTCCCCAGGCTAGTGTCCCAAGACTACTGTCCCAAGACTACTGTCCCAAGGCTACTGTCCCAACTACTGTCCCAAGACTAGTGTCCCAAGACTACTGTCCCAAGGCTACTGTCCCAAAGCTAGTGTCCCAAGACTACTGTCCCAAGACTAGTGTCCCAAGGCTACTATCCCAAGACCAGTGTCCCAAGGCTACTGTCCCAAGACTACTGTCCCAAGGCTACTGTCCCAAGACCACTGTCCCAAGACCACTGTCCCAGGACCACTGTCCCAAGACCACTGTCCCAATACCACTGTCCCAAGACCACTGTCCTAGGACCACTGTCCCAAGACCACTGTCCCAAGACCACTGTCCCAAGACTGTGCCGTCCCAAGACTGTACTGTCTCAAGGCTGTACTGTCCCAAGACTGTACCAAGACTGCTCTGGTCCAAGACTATCCCAGGACTGCACTGTCCCAAGACTGTCCCCAGACTGCACTATCCCAAGACTTCTTTGGCACTGTCCCAAGACCTCTCTGGTACTGTCCCAAGACTTCTTTGGCACTGTCCCAAGACAGTTAACAAGTGTTTGAGCGGTGGGACCTCCTTCTTCTTCGTTGTAGGGACTTCTTGATTCACTGTACCTTGTACCACCACTCAAGCTCTAGTAAAATTTTCCCCAAAAACCCTCTCTTAGTGGCCAAATACTGACCCCCCTTTTTTAGTTACCTCTTTTTCAATGTTCCAAGCAACTTGAAACCAAAACCTGTGCGCAGGTATCTTGTGATCACCTGTTCGTGTAAAAACCAAACAGAAATCCTTACCAAAATGCAACAAAAATCTAAGCAAGAAAAAATAATAAAAACAAAGAGATGAACCTAAAAAATTCAAAGGTGACAAATGTCTACCTTCTATCGAAAAAATGTCTGGTACTTAATTGCCACGCGTTTTCCTCCCCCCTGCTAGCGATCTTATGGGGTATCACAAAAACTGTCTATGTCCGTTCCCCCCTACCGATCCGACCAGGGTACCTACCTTAACCTGATTCTAATTTTGGATATCCGCTTCCTATGACCAACGCGTGTAAATATGTAATGTAACTAAGTCGACGATGCCGAGCAATTAGTTACTCTAATGTGTCCCCCCTTTTTACAAATTATAACCGCCAACCTCTAACTTAACCAGCCCCCCTTCTAACCTCCCCCCTTTTTAGCCCCCCTTCTTAAGCCTAAAATTACCTTAAGCGCCGGGGGCTAAACCCCTCAAGAGAAAACCGTAGACCTGTCTCCAGGCCTGCTCAGGTAAAAACGTTCCTCAAAACCGGGGGATTTCGCTTATCCACTTTTACACTTATCTCCTTAATGTAATGTGGGTTTTAACGATACCCGTTCTGCCCAACTTGAGAACTCGAGAACTGCCAAATCCTTCTTGGCTACTTTCCCACTCGACTGGTCACCTCTTCCAGTCCAGTCTCCTATTGGTTCAGCTCAAGTGCTCATGAACCACTTTCCCACTCGGCTGGTCACCTCTTCCAGTCAAGTCTCCTATTGGTTCAGCTCAAGTGCTCTTGAACCACTTTCCCACTCGGCTGGTCACCTCTTCCAGTCAAGTCTCCTTGTTGTCCAGCTAAGTTCCAAGCTATCTGAAAACCCTTGACAACGCGCCACACTCGGGCATTTTATTGAGGTTACTGGGTTAAATTGCTAGGTTGATCGAAACGATCGAACTTGTAAAACAGTATGGGTATACTATTTAATTAATATAAAGGTTTGATCCAACTAATCTGGTGTCAAAGTCACTGTCTTTTTTCGTTTTATGGTTTTTGTTTTGCTTTTTGTCTTTTTGCTCGTGTTTTTGTCCCCCTAGTTGCCCCCTTTTACTCGGTTAGCTAAGCCTCGTTCGGAGAGCGTACCAGGAAGTTTTCTCGAGTTTTCTTAAAAAGCTATCACGGTACAACCGGAAGGTTTGCACGTTCCTGCCGAACCGTACCACCGGTACTCTAGAATGGGCATGCAGCCCGAAGCTGTCTCAAGTGGGTTCGACTCCGTAATCTTGATGTCTTAAACACCCAGGAGCGCCATAAAAACACTATGTAACATTCGTCTACTGTAGTCACACATGAGGCTTAACAAAAATAGGCCCTATAACCATTGGCTCAAGAGTCAGGGACACTATCTCTTGTGTTTTTCTACCTCAAATCAGTGGGAGCCAATTCGGTTCGCTTGTGACATGAGACTACGACCCGTTACAGCTTAAAGGCTACTACCAAAATATCCCCCCACTCTAGAAATAAGAACGTCCCCATACTTAGGTCTCTAGATACCCAAAATACATGAACGCCGTTAAAAACCGGGTCGGAACAATCCGTTAAGTTACTTTTTATTAGACAGTGGAACTTTGATCCATTTCAGCATAACAATCATAAAACACACTCTAGAAATTTAAATTGGGTACTCACATCGTAGCACGCTCAAGAACTGGGAGTAATTAAGTTAGTAAACAACTCGAGAATTAAATAATGTAACTAAATGAGTTTAATGTTTGTTAGTTTCAATAACAGGAACAAGTTTGAACTCTATAGTTTCTCGTGAACCATTGGGACACTCAAGCTGTCCACCTTTCCATCGAAGGTTCACTCTATCCCAGTTTGAATGATAATCCAGTCGAGCAATAATAGTCCAATTCTCGGGAATACGCTTCCTTCTGTTTCAGATAGGACAGCTCTACTCTAGTTTTATTGTGACGGAAATTACGAATGGCAATTTCCTACTGCTTTATCTGGCAACTTTCCCGCGATTGTTACTCGATCGTTCTGATTTCTCTTTTTCGGTTTTCAGTTATCGCGAGAGAATCGTGCATGACAGGCTCCATTCGAATTTTTGAAAAATCAAATTTCACTCCAAAATTAAGCGTTCTTGTTTTTCTCAAGGTCAAACTTCCAAATATGACCGACTGGCACATAAGGACTTAGAAATAACAGAGCAATTGGTGAAAGAGCAACTAGACTTGCTCAAAACTGTAACATTCGCCCGGAAGTACATATCGACGGAAAATAAAGCTAGGTTCTAAGACAACTGGCCAGCGTCTAAACAGAGCTCTACATGCTTTTCACCGTCTCTACCAAAGCCAGTTCTTTTGGTGGTCTTTTCAACATCGGTTCGACAAAAACGTTAGTTCTCCGGCTTCGGCCAGAACGCTCAAAATAACTTAATTACTTGCAAAATTAATGAGCTCATGGCTGGGTCTCAATATCCCCAGACCACGAGGTCACTCCTAAAAACAGGGCTACTACTACTTATTTTATTACTATTGTTTTTGTTCACTAGATAAAAATCATCGTCTCCATCGAAGATGGATCAACCCTTTCCCCTAACTCCTAGCTTGTCATCGTCGTAAAATGTATTCAGATGTTAAATAAATTCAATTCAAGACATAACCGGGAAGCTAAAAGTTTATATAAAACAGTTTCAGTTCAAATCCCGAGACCCCTCCGGATTCCTGAATCGGGGGAAATAACGCCCTTATCTTCCTTCCGGAAGGCTGTTTTTCCACACTTCACCGTTGTTGTGAACGGCCTTGCAACGGTCTCTGCTAATGGTCTCTGCTAACTCTGCTATTCTTTGTTGTTTTTCTATCACAATTCTTGTAGTTATCACTATCGCAACTAATGTTGTTCTGATTTATTTATGGATTTCTTCCAAAATGGCCGATTTTAACGTTTCTCAGAAAAACGACGTCATCGTTCGAAATTTTAAAAATCCAAAATACCAGAATATTCTAGCCTTCACAGTTTGACTAATCGTCCCAATAACGTCGCTAATCTCTCCAAACTGTCAATTCGGAAGGTTAGTTGCTAACTATTCGAAATCGCCGAATCTGCATTTTCGTTCACTCTGGTCGAATGTCACATACTCCCCGGACAGCCCGGTCAATGTTTTCATTGAATCTCGCAATGTTCGTAAAATTGGTACCGTGTCATTGAACAGAATTTACAAAATGCACGGCATTACTTTTATCCGCGTCATATCGACTCACTGCAGAATATAAATGGCATCATACTACACTACTATAGCCTTCCAAAATCTTTCACTAATCTGCACTTTCGAGGATATCACTTAAGATAAAACATTTTTTCTGACTTCCATGTCAATGCCCTGATTTAAAACTTTTTCTCCTAGGTTTTAAAAGGTGTTAGTTTGCAGGACAGTCTTGCCAACCAACAAGCTAAAAATGTCCTACTATGCTTCTTCCCTTTGGAAATTTTAGTTGTTATTGGTCCTGAATATTAAAATTAAGGAACTCTGTGGTTAGAAAGAACAATGAAACAATCTCCTTCTCCGAAAAATTACGCGAGTCTTTCATGTCACCACAAAGTGATCAGTTTTCCTAGTTAATTAAAAACAATCATGCAGGCTAGAATATTTTAAATATACTCTTTGCTCAAGCCTTTCTAAATAAATAGTAAGTGTCTCTAAAGCGACTAACTAAAATCAAAATTCAAATTTATAATTGCAACTAATTCTTTAATGCTCAAAACTCAACTAAATGTTTTCTTTCAGTTTTCAGTTACAACTTGGTTGCTTAGTTTCTCACTTGAGTTTTTGTCACATACATAAAACAGTTCTGAGTTTTAACTTCTTCTCTTTTGTCACTTCTTTGTTTCTTCTTTTTTTCGTCGTTCAGAAGTTCCAAAACTTCTAAATTCTTCTAATTTTGTTTCTTTTTGCATCTTGTCTTCCGGCCATTTGTCAATGCTCCATCTCCTCCCCCTGCGACATTGACTCTGCACTTTCAGTTTCTGTGTCTTGCAATACATCGTTAGATATTCTGACGCTGTTGGAAGCAGTCCTCCAACACTTCTGCTCTTCTACCCTTTGCTTACAACAAGGTAGGGGATCCACGTTAGATTCTCTGTTCCTGCAGAAGCTTTTGAGGAGACACAACGTCACGTTTCTCTCCAAATTTTCCTTCAACATCTCTTCTTTCTCTCTTCCATCACGTTCACTCATCCTGGAGATTTTTTTCACGGCGGTGGTCACTGCATTCCGATGAGTCACAAAAGCTCGCTTGAAAGCTCCTGCCCCAATGTCCAGCTGATACATACTGTACACTCTGCCGTGCTTCGACATATGCTTCTTGGCATACTCGTACAACCATGCAGTCATGTTGGCTCTAAACCATGGCATCAGTCGTCTCCTTGCCCAAATCTTTTTCACTTCCATCGGAATGTTTAGAATCTTGCACATTTTCTCAAAAAGATCTAAATCTTTAAGACAATCCAAATTCTGCAATTGTTCTCTCGTCGGTGCCTCCTGTCTATTGTTCTGCTTCACATGAGCTTCCAGCCATCGTATCGCCATCATAACTCCCACTATCACCATTGTTATAGGCCGTGTGAGTCTGCTAAACCCATGTGGAGAGCAGCTCTCCAGAGTCCCAGATCAACGCCAGATTACTACGTTCGGGGTACCACCATGTTTGCAGCAAGCAATGGCAAGGAAACTCGTCATGTGTCAACATGATGCTCCTCCAATTACGCTTTCCCGAAGCTTCCAGTAGTGGTTCCACTTCCATCATCACTCGGTGGACTTCATCATTTTCATCTACTGCATTGTAATCCGTAACGGTTGATCCTCTCTGTTTTTGTCTTTCAAAGTCACTGAAGTTCCCACTGACGTATCCCATGAACTTCTTTCCCAGTATTGATTCTAACTCCTCCTTAGTTTTCTCAGGGACTGCCGAGAATATTCTGCACAGTAATTCATAAGACTTTTCCGACAATCTTGCTAGCCTTGCACACTTTGGCACTGAGAAGGCTTGATCCACGATCGTTCTCGTACTTTTTACAACAACAGCCACGAAATGCACTGGGTATCTGCTCTTACACATTGGAGCTAATGTCGATCCCACCAAATAGCGCGCTCCAGATGGTCTGCGATAAGTTTCACTGTGCCTGATGTTCATTTCCGCCTCGATCGCTTCCCTCCATTTTCCTATGTGCTTTTGCTCAGTTTGCAAAGCTCCTGGGAACACTTCTACACTGAGGGCCGTGACCATCTCATGTTTCTGTTCTAGATTCAATAGTGACTCTAAAGAACCAAACATGCTGTAGAATCCTAGTGCAGTCACTAGATTCACCTCGGTTCCTCCATGAAAATCTGCGATCAATTCCGTTTCCGTCTTCGCTTTCATCACAATGTTCCCAAACAATATTGTCAACTGCTTGTGTTGTCTCACTAGAGTTTTCACACAATCCAGACTTCCACAGACGTGACCTTCCAGTCCACAGACTTCTGCCAGACAGCTACCAGGTTTAACCCAGTCTTCTGGTCCCCAGCCAGGCAACTCCACTTTGTCTTCCCGTTGCTCTTAGAGGCTGTTGTCATCACGTTATAGATGATATTAAGATCACACAGATTACATTTTGCATTCAGTTCCCTCTGTACATCTTGTGTTGCAAGTAGTATCGAATCAGCATTGGGACTAGGGCACCACGATGGTCTCATCAGTTCCCACACTACCATTAAGCTCGTTCTCAGTAATTCATCTGAGAATCCCAATCCAAACTCCACTCGTTTGTTGGATTCTGGCACGGAAGGTGCAGCTACCTTTTCTTCTAAGACTAGTCCCAGCTTGGTCTGCGAATTAGCAGCGCTTCTTATCGTTGCAATTCTCGACGTCCAGAACCTCAGCAACACTGCTTGCTCGTAATCAAAGAAGTAATCGCGTATGTCTTCACTGAGAAATGGGTTGTACGCTATCCCTATGACTTCGGACACGTAACTGTATGACTCTTTCTGATCGGTCCACAGTATTCATTGGATTTCGGCAGTGCTCCCATAGATTCCTTAGTGAGCGTCAGTTCTTTGTTCGAGAATCTCCTGATTCCATCTATTTTCCTCGTGGGTTCTAGCTCCTCGGGTTCTTTCATGTTCACCCTCATTGGCTTGCTCTGATGCATATCCAGCAGTGCTAGCAAAAGTAAGGACTTGGCTCGTTCATCGCCTTCTCTCAGCATCTTGACACAAGTATTCAAGCTGTCACTTTTTATTAGAAAGTTGACCTTTGATCCATTTTAGATGGATCAACCTAAAACTCTCCCTAACTCAACAAAACAAAATAAAACACACTCAAGAAAATTAATTTAGGATCAATGGATTGAATAATACTTGTTTTAAAACAAAACTTTCGAAACGTGAAACATTTAAGAAATACAACTGCCGCTTCTAACTACAATTTTTGTACGCCAGCACACTGCCGAATTTTCAATAAAAAAGCTTTAGATCTTACCTCATTAAGAGACGTCATGGCATAAATCTGAAGAAAAGTTAAAGATTTCAAGATGGTATATCAAAATTATACCAATGAAACCCAGAACACCTTTAAAAATAGTTCAATATTCAACAACGCGTCTGAAGGACAACAGGGGTGATAAAGTGCTTGATATCAAAACAATTCAACGAACGAAATTCTAAAATCGCACTACTTGAAGCAAAGCTGATACAAGGTTGAGGGGGATAAGTTCTATATTCTGAGAACAAAAGACGCTGGCAAATATAAATTTCGATATTAAATGCGAAGAGCAAAACTCAAATCTGGGTAACTTTCGCCCGAATAGCACATACGACGGAAAGTAGAATTTAATCCTTTGATTGGTAAAAAAAATTTAGAGCATTTTTAGACATGTTTGTCAGTTTTTCATATTTTTGATCGTTTTGTAAATATTGTATAAAAAAATAATCCCGATGATGCACAAAATGTGCGAAAACGTTTGAATTAACCTTTTGAATTAACACTAGAACCACCAGGAGAAAGGAAGATTCCATAATTGGATACCCCATTCCAATAAAGGACTTAGAAATAACAGAGCAATTGGTGAACGAGCAACTAGACTCGCTCAAAACTGTAACATTCGCCCGGAAGTACATATCGACGGAAAATAAAGCTAGGTTCAAAGACGACTGGCCAGCGTCTAAACAGAGCTCTACATGCTTTTCACCGTCTCTACCAAAGCCAGTTCTTTTGGTGGTCTTTTCAACATCGGGTCGACAAAAACGTTAGTTCTCCGGCTTCGACCAGAACGCACAAATTAACTTAAGTACTTGCAAAATTAATGAGCTCATGGCTGGGTCTCAGTATCCCCAGACCACGAGATCACTCCTAAAAACAGGGCTACTACTACTTATTATATTACTTTTGTTTTTGTTCACCAGATAAAAATCATCATCTCCATCGAAGATGGATCAACCCTTTCCCCTAACTCCTAGCTTCTCATCGTCGTAAAATGAGTTCAGATGTTAAGTAAATTCAATTCAAGACATAACCGGGAAGCTAAAAATATATATAAAACAGTTTCAGTTCAACTCCCGAGACCCCTCCGGATTCCTGAATCCGGGGAAATAACGCACTTATCTTCCTTCCGGAAGGCTGTTTTTCCACACTTCATCGTTGTTGGGAACGGCCTTGCAACGATTGTAGCGACACAATCGTTGCAACTCGGAACGGTCTCTGCTAACTCTGCTATTCCTTGTTGTTTTTCTATCACAATTCTCGTAGTTATCACTATCGCAACTATTATTGTTCTGATTTAATTCTGGATTTCTTCCAAAATGACCGATTTTGACGACGTCATCGTTCGAAACTTTAAAAGTCCAAAATACCAGAAAATTCTAGCCTTCACAATTTGACTAATCGTCTCAATAACGTCGCTAATCTCTCCAAACTGTCAATTCGGAAGGTTAGCTGCTAACTATTCGAAATCGCCGAATCTGCATTTTCGTTCATTCTGGTCGAATGTCACATACTCCCCGGACAGCCCTGTCAATGTCCCCATTGAATCTCGCAATGTTCGTAAATTTGGTACAGTGTCATTGAACAGAATTTACAAAATGCACGAAATTACTTTTATCCGCGTCATATCGACTCACTGCAGAATATAAATGGCATCATACTACACTACTATAGCCTTCCAAATTTTTTCACTAATCTGCACTTTCGAGGATATGACTTAAGATAAAACGTTTTCTCTGACTTCCAATGTCAATGCTCTGATTTAAAACTTTATTCTCCTAGGTTTTAAAAGGTGTTAGTTTGCAGGACAGTCCTGCCAACCAACAAACTAAAATCATCCTACTATGCTTCTTCCCTTCGGAAATTTTAGTTGTTATTGGTCCTGAATATTAAAATTAAGGAAGTCTGTGGTTAGAAAGAACAATGAAACAATCTCCTTCTCCGAAAAATTACGCAAGTCTTTCATGTCACCACAAAAAGATCAGTTTTCCTAGTTAATTAAAAACAATCATGCAGGCTAGAATATTTTAAATATACTCTTTGCTCAAGCCTTTCTAAATAAATAGTAAGTGTCTCTAAAGCGACTAACTAAAATCAAAAATCAAATTTATAATTGCAACAAATTCTTTAATGCTCAAAACTCAACCAAATGTTTTCTTTCAGTTTTCAATTACAACTTGGTTGCTTAGTTTCTCACTTGAGTTTTTGTCACATACATAAAACAATTCTGAGTTTTAAATCTTCTCTTTTGTCACTTCTTTGTTTCTTCTTTTTTTCGTCGTTTAGAAGTTCCAAAACTTCTAAATTCTTCTAATTTCGTTTCTTTTCGCATCTTGTCTTCCGGCCATTTGTCAATGCTCCATCTCCTCCTCCTGCGACATTGACTCTGCACTTTCAGTTTCTGTGTCTTGCAATACATCGTTAGCTATTCTGACGCTGTTGGAAGCAGTCCTCCAACACTTCTGCTCTTCTACCCTTTGTTTACAACAAGGTAGGGGATCCACGTTAGATTCTATGTTCCTGCAGAAGCTTTTGAGGAGACACAACGTCACGTTTCTCTCCAAATCTTCCTTCAACATCTCTTCTTTCTCTCTTCCATCACGTTCACTCATCCTGGAGATTCTCTTTACGGCGGTGGTCACTGCATTCCGATGAGTCACAAAAGCTCGCTTGAAAGCTCCTGCCCCAATGTCCAGCTGATACACACTGTACACTCTGCCGTGCTTCGACATATGCTTCTTGGCATACTCGTACAACCATGCAGTCATGTTGGCTCTAAACCATGGCATCAGTCGTCTCCTTGCCCAAATCTTTTTCACTTCCATCGGAATGTTTAGAATCTTGCACATTTTCTCAAAAAGATCTAAATCTTTGAGACAATCCAAATTCTGCAATTGTTCTCTCGTCGGTGCCTCCTGTCTATTGTTCTGCTTCACATGAGCTTCCAGCCATCGTATCGCCATCATAACTCCCACTATCACCATTGTTATAGGCCGTGTGAGTCTGCTAAACTCATGTGGAGAGCAGCTCTCCAGAGTCCCTGATCAACGCCAGATTACTACGTTCGGGGTACCACCATGTTTGCAGCAAGCAATGGCAAGGAAACTCGTCATGTGTCAACATGATGCTCCTCCAGTTACGCTTTCCCGAAGCTTCCAGTAGTGGTTTCACTTCCATCATCACTCGGTGGACTTCATCATTTTCATCTACTGCATAGTAATCCGTAACGGTTGATCCTCTCTGTTTTTGTCTTTCAAAGTCACTGAAGTTCCCACTGACGTATCCCACGAACTTCTTTCCCAGTATTGATTCTAACTCCTCCTTAGTTTTCTCCGGGACTGCCGAGAATATTCTGCACAGTAATTCATAAGACTTTTCCGAAAATCTTGCTAGCCCTACACAATGTGGCACTGAGAAGGCTTGATCCACGATCGTTCTCGTACTTTTTACATCCACAGCCACGAAATGCACTGGGTATCTGCTCTTACACATTGGAGCTAATGTCGATCCCACCAAATATCGCGCTCCCGATGGTCTGCGATAAGTTTCACTGTGCCTGATGTTCATTTCCGCCTCGATCACTTCCCTCCATTTTCCTATGTGCTTTTGCTCAGTTTGCAAAGCTCCTGGGAACAACACTTCTACACTGATGGTCGTGACCATCTCATGTTTCTGTTCTAGATTCAATAGTGACTCTAAACAACCAAACATGCTGTAGAATCCTAGTGCAGTCACTAAATTCACCTCGGTTCCTCCATGACAATCTGCGATCAATTCCGTTTCCGTCTTCGCTTTCATCACAATGTTCCCAAACAATATTGTCAACTGCTTGTGTTGTCTCTCTAGAGTTTTCACACAATCCAGACTTCCACAGACGTGACCTTCCAGACCACAGACTTCTGCCAGACAGCTACCAGGTTTAACCCAGTCTTCTGGTCCCCAGCCAGGCAACTCCACTTTGTCTTCCCCGTTGCTCTTAGAGGCTGTTGTCATCACGTTATAGATGATATTAAGATCACACAGATTACAGTTTGCATTCAGTTTCCGCTGTACATCTTGTGTTGCAAGTAGTATCGAATCAGCATTGGGACTAGGGCACCACGATGGTCTCATCAGTTCCCACACTACCATCAAGCTCGTTCTCAGTAATTCATCTGAGAACCCCAATCCAAACTCCACTCGTTTGTCGGATTCTGGCATGGAAGGTGCAGCTACTTTTTCTTCTAAGACTAGTCCCAGCTTGGTCTGCGGATTAGCAGCGCTTCTTATCGTTGCAATTCTCGACGTCCAGAACCTCAGCAACACTGCTTGCTTGTAATCAAAGAAGTAATCGCGTATGTCTTCACTGAGAAACGGGCTGTACGCTATCCCTATGACTTCGGACACGTAACTGTATGACTTCTTTCTGATCGGTCCACAGTATTCATTGGATTTTGGCAATGCTCCCATAGATTCCTTATAGAGCCTCAGTTCTGTGTTCGAGAATCTCCTGATTTCATCTATTTTCCTCGTGGGTTCTAGCTTCTCGGGTTCTTTAATGCTCACCCTCATTGGCTTGCTCTGATGCGTATCCAGCAGTGCTAGCAAAAGTAAGGCCTTGGCTCGTTCATCACCTTCTCTCAGCATCTTGACACAAGTATTCAATGCTGTCACTGAAATTTGCTCTATCATGAATCGGATGAAACAGAGAGCGTCCCTCGGCTTCGCGCACGCTTCTGCCATTCCCTCTTGGATTATCAGATCCCTCATGCGCGTCATCAGGAAGACCTTTTCTTCTTTCGATCTCTTCCTTTCTCCTGAATCATATTCCTCGCGAGTCAGTCCGATCATGCACCAGGCGAACCTCAGTTGTAATACAGTCCTCACGTAGGGTAGTGCTATCAGAGCGTGTATCCTCGGCGTAGTCCTCATCTCTTCTTCAAAGTACCGTAACACTACAGCTTTCCATGGAAGGCTCACCAATTGCTCGATCGTTTTTGCCTGCATCTCAGACGACGCTAGATTCCCGTATGCTTTCTGCTTGAGGGTGGTGCCTTGCATCATTGTCTCCAGATAACCTTCCATGGCACTCTTATCTTCCAGAGCGATTAAGTGTCCTCTGGCCGAGTTTCTGTACTCCAACATCTCCATGTATCCACCGACGGGTTCATCTATTGATACAGTCTCCGACAGTGTCAGTCGGTTATATTCCACCGGGACCAGTTGTCCTACGACACTTCCCTTTCCGTGGTTCATGGGAGACGGTTTAAAGTCTTTCATGGTACTTTCTCAACATTGGCTGAGTGTTTCCATTTCTAACGTTACTCCAGTCAGAGTGCGGTCACTCCGTTTGGATTTATAACCTGTCGACTTTATCCCTGCCATGCGAATGGGCGGAACCATTGCTACATCCGTTAACATTCTGTCCGTGCCAGGCAATTGATCATCACATTGTCCCAAATCCATGACTTCTCCGACTCGTTTCCTTTTCGCTGAGTTGACAGCTTTTATCGATATTTCCGAATCCATGTTCGTCTTTCCCGCTCTCCTCAGTATCACTTTGCTGCCTAGTTTCATCTTCATCTCATTGATCTTATCAATCACCAACTTCAATCGCATCGTTCCTTTTCTAGTTCTCGACAGATATACCACTTCTCCTTTATTCTCTTGCGGTGTTATCTTTATAGGAGAGTTTGCTTCAATTACGTCAGTGGCTGAGTCAATCAACAACTCAATCTCCCTTCACACTCGTCGAGTTTGTCAAGGACTTCATGCATCAGTGGTCGGTTGAGACCTACTTTCAAAATGGACTGGGTTCCATAGCTCTGAACCACTGCCCAGACTTCTTCCATGAAGGCTACTCTGTCCAATCTACATCCTGTCCTCTTTTCATGGTCTCGGTGATGTACCTCCCACTCTTCTTCGGGTAATGTTCCCAAGAAGGGTACTCTGGCAGCGCCTTCTATCCTTCTTCTCCTTGATTCCAAGAGGAGTCTTTGCTCATTGTCTTTAGAGTTGTCCGGCAAATTTCGTTTCATTTCCGCAAAAGCAGACGGAGGTTCGAGAGAGTTTTGGGTAGACTCTTGCCAAGAAGGACGCGGTCCATCCGGCTCCCAGCCCTTTTAGAATGCTATCAGTCCTTTCAAAGCCTTCTTCTCTCTTCGCCTTCTGAGTCCAGAAAGTTTCCAGTTCATTTTCGCCTCGATCGCTTCCCTCCATTTTTCTATGTGCTTTTGCTCAGTTTGCAAAGCTCCTGGGAACACTTCTACACTGATGGCCGTGACCATCTCATGTTTCTGTTTAAGATTCAATAGTGACTCTATAGAACCAAACATGCTGTAGAATCCTAGTGCAGTCACTAGATTCACCTCGGTTCCTCCATGACAATCTGCGATCAATTCCGTTTCTGTCTTCGCTTTCATCACAATGTTCCCAAACAATATTGTCAACTGCTTGTGTTGTCTCTCTAGAGTTTTCACACAATCCAGACTTCCTCCACAGACGTGACCTTCCAGTCCACAGACTTCTGCCAGACAGCTACCAGGTTTAACCCAGTCTTCTGGTCCCCAGCCAGGCAAATCCACTTTGTCTTCCCCGTTGCTCTTAGAGGCTGTTGTCATCACGTTATAGATGATATTAAGATCACACAGATTACAGTTTGCATTCAGTTCCCTCTGTACATCTTTTGTTGCAACAAATATCAAATCAGCATTGGGACTAGGGCACCACGATGTTCTCATCAGTTTCCACACTACCATCAAGCTCGTTCTCAGTAATTCATCTGAGAATCGCAATCCAAACTCCACTCGTTTGTCGGATTCTGGCACGGAAGGTGCAGCTACCTTTTCTTCTAAAACTAGTGCCAACTTGATCTGCGGATTAGCAGCGCTTCTTATCGTTGCAATTCTCGACGTCCAGAACCTCAGCAACACTGCTTGCTCGTAATCAAAGAAGTAATCGCGTATGTCTTCACTGAGAAACGGGTTGTACGCTATCCCTATGACTCCGGACACGTAACTGTATGACTTCTTTCTGATCGGTCCACAGTATTCATTGGATTTTGGCAATGCTCCCATAGATTCCTTAGTGAGCCTCAGTTCTTTGTTCGAGAGTCTCCTGATTTCATCTATTTTCCTCGTGGGTTCTAGCTCCTCGGGTTCTTTAATGTTCACCCTCATTGGCTTGCTCTGATGCATATCCAGCAGTGCTAGCAAAAGTAAGGCCTTGGCTCGTTCATCACCTTCTCTCAGCATCTTGACACAAGTATTCAATGCTATCACTGAAATTTGCTCTATCATGAATCGGATGAAACAGAGAGCATCCCTTGGCTTCGCGCACGCTTCTGCCATTCCCTCTTGGATTATCAGATCCCTCATGCGCGTCATCAGGAAGACCTTTTCTTCTTTCGATCTCTTCCTTTCTCCTGAATCATATTCCTCGCGAGTCAGTCCGATCATGCACCAGGCGAACCTCAGTTGTAATACAGTCCTCACGTAGGGTAGTGCTATCAGAGCGTGTATCCTCGGCGTAGTCCTCATCTCTTCTTCAAAGTACCGTAACACTACAGCTTTCCATGGAAGGCTCACCAATTGCTCGATCGTTTCTGCCTGCATCTCAGACGACGCTAGAGTCCCGTATGCTTTCTGCTTGAGGGTGGTGCCTTGCATCATTGTCTCCAGATAACCTTCCATGGCACTCTTATCTTCCAGAGCGATTAAGTGTCCTCTGGCCGAGTTTCTGTACTCCAACATCTCCATGTATCCACCGACGGGTTCATCTATTGATACAGTCTTCGACAGTGTCAGTCGGTTATATTCCACCGGGACCAGTTGTCCTACGACACTTCCCTTTCCGTGGTTCATAGGAGACGGTTTAAAGTCTTTCATGGTACTTTCTCAACATTGGCTGAGTGTTTCCATTTCTAACGTTGCTCCAGTCAGAGTGCGGTCACTCCGTTTGGATTTATTACCTGTCGACTTTATCCCTGCCATGCGAATGGGCGGAACCATTGCTACATCCGTTAACATTCTGTCCGTGCCAGGCAATTGATCATCACCTTGTCCCAAATCCATGACTTCTCCGACTCGTCTCCTTTTCGCTGAGTTGACAACGTTTATCGATATTTCCGAATCCAACTTCGTCTTTCCCGCTCTCCTCGGCATCACTTTGCTGCCTAGTTTCATCTTCATCTCATTGATCTTATCAATCACCAACTTCGATCGCATCGTTCTTTTTCTAGTTCTCGACAGATATACCACTTCTCCTTTATTCTCTTGCGGTGTCATCTTTATAGGAGAGTTTGCTTCAATTTCGTCAGTGGCTGAGTCGATCAACAACTCAATCTCCCTTCACACTCGTCGAGTTTGTCAAGGACTTCATGCATCAGTGGTCGGTTGAGACCTACTTTCAAAATGGACTGGGTTCCATAGCTCTGAGCCACTGTCCAGACTTCTTCCATGAAGGCTACTCTGTCCAATCTACATCCTGTCCTGTTTTCATGGTCTCGGTGATGTACCTCCCAAACTTCTTCGGGTAATGTTCCCAAGAAGGGTACTCTGGCAGCGCCTTCTATCCTTCTTCTCCTTGATTCCAAGAGGAGTCTTTGTTCATTGTCTTTAGAATTGTCCGGCAAATTTCGTTTCATTTCCGCAAAAGCAGACGGAGGTTCCAGTGTCGAAGTACCTTCGTTTGCTAGTTCAGTCGTTTCCAACGCGTCTGCGTTGTTTTCAAAGTCACTGAATAAATTGAAATCCAGGCTGGATATTCCTCCTGTCGATGCTTTATCGTCCTCCATCTCTGCTTGATCGGGATCCTCTTGCATAGGCTCCTCCGATCGACGGCTTCCTCCCTGCTCATCATCTCCTCCTGATGTATCTCTCGAATTTGGGGGTCCTTGCATTTCAGTCTTGGCCCCTCCCGGAAATTTCGGTATGATTAGCCGGCCAGCTGATTTATCTTCCTCTTCTCCATGGATCACTTTGATTTCCTCATTGCCGAAAGGTGCCAGGAAGGTTCTCGTCTGCAACGTTCCTCCCACTGTTAACCCCGGTTTCACACTAGTCAAAATCAGGGAGGCCTCAGGTAATTCGGATCTGCCCCTCAACCTCATAGGCGCTAGGTTTAATTCAGTCCATTCCGTGTCAAACGCTCCAGGCTTCGGAGTCGCGGCATTGCCTATGCGCCTCCTCGTGGCTTGATCCGTATAAGAAAATCGCGTATACTGTAACACTGCGGCATTCCTGCCCACAAAACACGGATCCATCGTTTCCGAGAATTTTGCTACCAATGGTCTCAAATGCTCTCAATCTAGGAGTTTGTACTACGGAGAATGCTCCGAGCAACATTCTTCTTATCAGAGGGAATTCAGGGATTTCCTCTGGCAGCTTCCCGTAATCACCCCAGTCTTTCGTTTCTTCTCTCACCTTGTGGTATGCCGCAGTGAGACGAGGAATCCTGGTGATCTCACCATTTGTTTTGTCGTAGGGCCTTAGATTCCAGAGCTTCGGAAATACCTCAATATGCCCTCTCTCTACTTCTCCCATACAATCACGGAAGTGATCATCAAAGTTGACGTCCGTCATTTCTGGCTCTGCGATCTTTCCAAACAACAGATCTTCGCTCATGAGTTCTCGCAACACATGCTGCTCACACCAGTTCAGCACACTCCCGTCCACTTCTGAAATGATGTTCATGTGCAGCACCGACCTCCTGTACGCTTCCAACTTAACATCAGGGAACGCAAACGTGACCGCTGGTCCATATATCACTTTCACAAACTCCGTGGCTCCTCTGATCAACGCTAAGGGATCGGTCCTCATAGCTAAGCTTAGATCAGTTTGCAGAGACATGTCGTCCCACGTCTTCCTCCCTATCAATCGTCTCATCCTTTCCTGTTCAAAAGCGATTCTGATGCAGGAGCTACTGGATAAGAGTATGTCTCAGATCTCTTATCTTATTCCACGAATCCGTGGCTTTCTTCACATCGAATCTCCTCACATTCTCTCTCATCTGCTCTGAGTAACGTGTCAGGTTCATCAGTCCTCCCAAGTTTCCATGTGTTATTGCAATCAATGTTAGAAGTCCATCTAACCGCAAGTACTGAACTCCTTCGTGAGCAGTACCACTGGTCCTTTCACGAAGTTCTCTGCTCCAAACGTCACGAACAAAGCTAGTAGTTCAACGATTGATACTTCCACTACCGCTTGGAGGAATTCTTTTATCAAGTATCGAGAGAGTTTTGGGTAGACTTTTGCCAAGAAGGACGCGGTCCATCCGGCTCCCAGCCCTTCCAGAATGCTATTAGTCCTTTCAAAGCCTTCTTCTCCCTTCACCTTCTGAGTCCAGAAAGTTTCCGGGTTAACTTGGCACACTCTGTTTACAAACTCGGCTGCCTTCTCCTCGGTATTTTCAGCCAGGTTCACCTCTTTCACAAGGTAGGCGTGGGTCTTCCTGATCATCACTGGGCCCTGCTCAAAAGCATCCGCACCCAATGCCGCTACTCGAGAAGTTAGGTGTAGCACTGGTTAGCTTCTGGCTTGGTTCTCAAAACCATCGCCTCCAAGTGAGCTCTGGTATCCTTGGAGTTGTTCCTTCTCTCTCCTTCCTCCTTTATTTCCATTCCTCGGAACCATAAGTCATTCGACATCGCCACAATTACTCGATGGTCGTCGTCTATTCCTGGCTTCAACTTGAGCTGTCGACCGAAGAATTTGGACAGTTCCAACCCCAGCACCTCGTCCAATACTAGCATGTATAGTGAGTGGTCCTTGAATCCTCTCATTGCGTTCAAGATATCCGACCACACCGCCGGTAGTTCGGCCCTGAGTGGTCTCAGTTTCTCCATCTCTATCTCGCGATTGGGGGCCGATATGATTACATCTTATTTCCCTTCCGAGAGTAGAGCCACTAACGCATACACGAACTTTAGTCCATCCGGGAGACGTGCATACCCCGGAGACAGCGCGAACACGGCTCTCGGTTTCATCCACTACTTCACCCATCGACTCGAGTATGTCTTTTATCGCTGGCCATACAGCGGCTTCGGCTGTCGTAGGCTCTCTGAGTCTGCTAAGGAAACCCCTACTGTGAAAATAGTGATTGATGCCAGCAAACACAATTGTGATTGGGTTCACCTCTGTCTGTCTTTGTACCCCGATCGCCATTGACACGGATTGCATTAGATCCAGATCGAACGCCGCCAACATTATAACATCCGGCCAAAACAGAGACTTGGAAGTTTGTACGAAATCTGAATTCGCTACTGTCATAATCTTGGCCTTCCTCATTTCCGCCTTGTCATACGCGGCAAAGATGGTCTCATCTTTCTTTATCGCTTTCAACCCGTCGTATCTTTGGACATCACCTTCCTGATTCACTTGCTTCGGGTATACTCTTTCTTTCACATGACCTGGGGGTGTTTTCAGCTGCCTGTCCAATCGGCACCCTCGTAATCAGAAATCTTCCAGGTCTCTCTTCTCGATTTCCCTCATCGTGATTCAGTTTCACGTCCTGAAACGGTCTTGCATTCACTGGGCCCGTTATGTTATTAGAGGGCAGTCCCTCTAGGTCGGAAAACCTCAAAACAGTTGCAGAGCTGAAGTTTACGCCAGCTTCTATCAACCAGTCCACTCCTGTTATCGAGTACAATCCGCTGACCGATAACCTTGCTCCGTTCAGCATCTTCATGGCATCCGCTGCGAAGCTCTCCGTCTGAAGGTTCAATTTCATCAGGTCATCCTTGTATATGTGCCATGGAAAAGGTATTGGCCTCGACCACATTAGAGAGCTCCTGTTTGGACGTCGCTCCTCTCGACTGGTGCTCGTTGTCTCAGATCTCGTATCCGATCTAGAGGTACTGGTCGTTTCCGCTGTCGAGTTGACAGGCCCTAATCTTCGTCTAGGATTAATGGTCTTACTCATGGGCGCTTCTCCCAATCGATTTCGTACATCTTTTCTGTGCCCGGGTTCGCTGGAGCTTTGCGGCTTATAGATGGTCACGGCTGGGACTGCTCCCAAGCGTGTTTTCAGGTTAGGAGGCACAGCGGTGGTAATTGTCGGTTCTTTGGATGCTTCCTCTTCCTTCAGCACTCCCGTGTCGAAGAGTTCTACTTCCAATTCATCCAATCGCTCTTAGAAGACTCTGTTCAACCAAGCCTGTCCTTCTATGCTATCAAAGTGGATTCCGTCAGTAGTCAGCCTGGCCTAATCCGTAGCCCTCAGCTCATGTTCGATATCCATAAGGATCATCCTTCCGGCATTCTGACTTGCAAGATTCCTCAGGATGTTGTTCCACCTGATTACTCCCTCGTTGTGCCTTCTCCCTGCTGCAGTCAATGTCCTCGTGCTGAATTTTTGCCAGAGGTTAGTGAACAAGCACACCATCATTGATTCCCATAGTGCTTCTTCCTCATCTGAGCTTCTCGAGATATTATTTGTCCCAACTAGGATCGTTACATTAGGGATTCTCCCTGAGTTCATCAACTGCACCATCCGAAATAACTGGGCTATCGTCGCGCCTCTAAAAGCCATCACCGTCGTGATCCAGGAGGTCCTCAAGTTTGAGAGCACTCTGACCAAGCTGTCTCCCAGTATCAGATGTGACGTCCCCAGTGGTGGTTGCTGCAGGTTTACTGCCGTGTTCCAGGTCGCTCGATTGAAGCAAGCTCTCGGATCCGCCTCCGGAACTCCCGTGACATTATACTTCAACTGATTATTCTTTTGTATATCCATTACCCGTGACACTTTTTTAGCCGGCATCTTTCGTATCTTCCTGTCTGGGACCTTTGAGCTCCCTATTGGTAGCGTTGCATCGCTAACTCCCCCTTTGGTCATTACGTCTTGGGAGAGCCGCACTCTGCCCGTATGGTCGATCGTTCCATAGGGTGCAGTCACCCCGGAACCTGGCGCATTCCTATTGGCGACTAGTCGTCCAGCTGTCTCTATCAGCTTCCTCACCGTTTGCTCCACGACTGGGTCACCCAAGGTATCACTCGGGTCCGGGATTGTCACTCGACCTGTTGTAGCTGGGAGTTGCGTCTCCGTCGTTTGACTCATTTCTCGAGGTGTTAAGAGCCCCATTGGGGACTGCCCATGAGGAATACTCCTTGCATTTATAATTTTTTCCACGGCTGTTGTCAATGTCAACCGCTCCGATTTCTCCTTATAGTCCCGCCTCAAGCGCTCAATTTCTTCACCCTACTTTTTGTTGCAGTCTTGAAACAATCTCTTCCGCATGTATTTATCTTCCTCCGTACTGAGCATGGTATTAGTCATCTCATCCAGCTCCTTTCTGGTCTTTTCCAGCTCGTCTTTTATCCCATCTAGATCTTGCATGGTTCGGTTCGTTTGAACCCCTTGTTCTACTTTCGCCCTATTTGGTGGCACAGCTGCTCTCAGTGGTGAACTAGACGAGGCAGCCTCGCTGTTCATCTCTTGATGCATTCTCCTCATCCCAGGCTTGGGCTTGGAGGTTAAAGGCATTTCACCTGGTTGATAAGTCCTAGAACTTCCCAATCCAGGCTCGTTCGCCAAGTCACTCCCTGAGAGAGCCCCGTTTCTCCACCTCATCACTCTCATGTTCGGGCGGTCTAGTACTCCCCTCTCTCCGCATGCTGCCATCAATAGGACTTCCGTGGGGCGGTCCTCACGGTTGTTATGCCCCAAGATGTTTATCAAGGCGGTCAGCAACATGACTACCTCTGGGTCCTCCAGAGCGAAGTCTCGATCCATCAGCCGACGATAGATCGCATCTACCATTGGTCCTACATATGCCTCTGCCAGGTCCATCAATTCATCCAAGTTGAAGTTATCCATTTTCTTTTCAGGTTCGATTCTATTTGATTTATTGATTTGACTCAAGTGAGTAATTAAATGATCAATCTGCATCTAAAAAAGAGGTCACGAATATCACACTTGCCCGTTTCACCTTAACTTCTAGTTAAAATTTATTTAAAACATTCTAATAAAAAGATTTTGATCCTAAAATTTATTAAAATCAATCGGTCTCTAAAATTTTGGAATTCGAACTAAGATTGGACAGTCCAAACTTTGGATCTAATCCTAAATTCGTTATTCAGTTGTTCGTGGTCACCAACTCTTTCTTACCCAGGATCTTAATAACGTATCACATAACATAACACACATATCACACACTTCACACTTTAGTCTGACACCCTCTTTGCATACCACCTTAACTCAGCCTATACTTAAGTAATATTTCTTCTGTAAGTATACTTGTATATTGGTATCAGAGAAGATTACGTGTATGAGCGCGTACAGTTCCCGAGGATGCAGTCGTCCTCTGTTCGGATCGTACACTAGAAGCGAAAGCTCCTTCACATCCCTTTCCACGAGGAAGTCTCTCAATCTCGTCAAGGACAAGACTAGGTTTTCCGGGTTCACGTGCCGCTTCTCCGTCGCCCGTGTCACTAAGAAACATAGATATTTTGCCGGTATCTGTGACGCCGCCGGAGGCAAGGCTGCTACGCCCCCTATTCCTGGTCGTTGATTCCAAGGGACTTCTATGTTTTTTATTCTCTCCTAAAATCCGCTGCTAACGCTGTCTTAAAACTCATGTCTGCTGTGATCGCTATCGCACTTATTCTATCTGTGAGTATGAAATCGCTGTCTGTCAGTATTATGCTACTTGAATATTCAATTGGTAAATTAAAATATGACTCCTCGTTTCTTAGGGTCCTCGCCTGTTTCCGCTTCTAAATCTCCTGTCTCTCTTGCTATTCTTAATTTTTTTTTAAATAAATTTTCAGTGTGGGTAAGTCCTACCCCCACTCCCCGGACGAAAATATCCATCGGCGTCCCCGTCGATTGCATACCGGGTATCAAGTCGAGATTATAAGCCGGAATGAGTATTCGCCCCTCCTGGGCAGCCCAGGAAGGATCTTCTCGTTCGTTTTTCCTGTATTTCATGCTTTCACGATCTACATCTTGAATCGTGACACTGGTCTCCTTTGGGTCCGACGCCATTTCGTTCAGCCATTCCAAGATACGCAGATTCGTCAAGTCTTGTTCATATGACTGCTGTTGCTCGTCGTCGAATTCTACCTCGGGTTTCGACCGGTCATCGACCCACTCATCGTCGTGATCATCGACTATGTCATTGTCCTGTGACACAGTTATTTCTTCTAGACCCACTACTTCTTCCCCTATCTTCTTAAGGTCTATCCTGTCCACCACAAAATGGTCGCCGTAAGGGTTATATCTTTTTCTGGGTCTTGTCCTGTCATTCTGTCGAGTCTGTATCGTGAACGGAAGATCCGGTTCCAAGTTCTTGGGAACCTCCCTTTGTTCAGGTTCTTGCCAGTCTTCTTCGGCGTAGGGTAAAGTTTCATCGTCTGCTTCAATGACCTCATTTGGATCCAGGTCCAGTGGTGTACTCGTTCCTTCCTCTTTGACTTCCTTTCCATCGTTCTTTTCCCTGGTGCCCTTCTCGTTGACCTCACAAGCAGGGTCCATCATTAGATAATCCCCCTCTTCCATGTCTGCAGGTATACACCAGTCTACTGTCGATGGATTTTGTGGCTTAATGTTTTCGTAAAGAGCGTCTCGGCCAGTCTATAGAAGCGTCCCTCCTGGTGCACCTCCGTAATCATGAAGGGTCCCCTCCCCTTTTTTAGGAGCTTTTTCATTCCTTTCAGTGGTATGACGTTCTGAAAAACCCATTCGTAGTCCCCTACCGAATAAGTTTTTGCACCAGCAGCTTTCTTGTAAAATTTTTCCTCGGCCTTGCCTGTGCTTGCTGAGTATTTCGTCTACAATGTCGTGGAGTGAGTGTGCGCCTCATGAGCTTTTTCGTTAGTTCTCCCACGAAAGCTGTTCCGTTATCCGATTGAAACGTCATCGGACAACCAAGTCTCGTTATCCACGTATTGATTAGATGATCGCACGTCTCTTCTGCTGAGGCAGCTATGCAGGGCTCGGCCTCTGCATACATCGTGAAGTGGTCTATCATGACCAAGAACTGATTATAGCCACTGTCTGTCGTACATATTTTCTGGTGGTCAATCTGCACCACCTCATTGAATTCAGATGACTCGATCGAGTGCAAGGGAAACCGCAGTTTCCTTGGATCCTTGACCTGTTGGCATGACAGACATGCTGTTACCCACTTCTCGCATGCCTTTTTCATTCAAGGCCACTCAAAGTGCTTCAGGATCATCTGATATACTTTGTCGATCCCCTGATGGCCCATATGATCATGCGACCTGAATAATAGTTCTGTCTGATAGAGTTGCGGCAACACTATCGCGTTATACTTGTATAGGACTTTGTCTTCATCTCTTCTCTTGCAAGCCACAATCCCGTCCTTGTTCAAATATAACCTTCCCTCTTTCTGCATGAAATATTGTCGCAGAATGCGGTAACTGTCTTCCTCGAGGTCTCCTTTGTCCGGAGAACCATTTTCACAGGTTGCTTGTCATGCGGTAATTTCTCTGCGCTCCTAGAAGATCCGAGAGTCTGTATCTCGCCTTCAAGTACGTCTTCATGACCCTCATCTGACTATTCAGCTCATTGGGCTGATGCGTATCTTCTTCGATCTTAACGCACCAAATCTTTGCCAATGGCTGTGTTTCCTGTTCGAATGGCTGAAGATCAGTCCTGGCTACCTCTTTTTGTGGCAGCAGACTCATCGAACGTTTCGCTTCCGCTAATTTGTCCAGATCATCCGCTGCGTTATCAAAGACTCTATCACCTGGTATGAGGTAGCGGTCACTGTCAAGGTCCTGGTATATCTCTCTATCCAGATCCCTTGCTCGAGTTTCCACTATTAGTGCGTGGATTGCTAGTTCTGACAGTTCCGATCCTGAGCTCGGGTTCCTGTCTGAGTAGGTGTCAATTCCTGAGTTTCGGGAATTGTCATCTGTTGAAGAGTCTGCGACGGAGTTTGCACCATCTCCTGGGTCCGTTCTGTGCTTTCTTCGCATCCATCTGAACTCCCCGGACACAAAACTTTGTTCTCCAGGTCCTGCTTCTCATCAGGAACTTTTTCATCTACATCAGACTCCCCGGACAAACTTCCTTTTCCCGGGTATTGATCTTGAATTCGCCGGCTCTTCTCACCGTTCGTCTCCCCGGAGAAACAATCTTGCACCAGGTTTCGTTCAAACTTTTCACCTTCTTTATCCTGGTCCACAAAGGTAACGGTTTTTTTCTTTTGCGCACCGTTCCCCTGATCTTTCTGTCCGTAAGAAGTACTGGTTAAAACCTCATGTGGTATTGAGGATACTAGTTGCTGAACTATTGTCCTACAATCCCTCTCGTTCTCTTTGTGTTGTCGTCTGGACGGCATGATCTTCACTTTCTCACTGACTGTCAGTGATGCCACTGCTGCTGCCCACTCGGGGTCATCTCTGGTCACTTCTCTCTCTAACAATCCACCCAGCATCCCAATCACTTGCGGTGTGAACTGCACCGTTTTATCCAATAATGAGAGGCTGTTAATGTTCATGCGAGAGAGTTCCTGCTGGACCAGGTTCGAGCGCAGCAACAGATCCAAGGGCACCGGGTCCTTCTTGGACAGGATCTTTATCTCGGCTGCTTTCTCTACAGGTAATTCAGGATGTCCTGAAATTGGATGCCCAGACTTGTCCAACCATCTCGTTAAGGGAAGAGCTTCATTAGTTTCCTTGTCCAGAAACGAGAATCCTTCCTTTATTTCCGCCTGATTGGCTTGCTTCTGTTCCAATCTTTCATAGAACTCGGTTTTTTTTTGCTGAGGCTGTCCGTATTCTGGTGTTTGTCACGCATCCTGTGCTCGATTATCATGTGGTAGCCATCTAATCTCACTATCCACCTTCCTATATAACTCCGAGTAGATCCATCGAGTATGTCTTCAACCAGGATAACGCCCTGTTGTCTACGCGTAACTTAAAAAAAGCGCTCCCCAAGTATGCGCGGAACTTTTCCACAAATGTGACTACTGCAAACATTTCTGCTTTTGGTGCAACATATTTCATCTCAGTGTCACTTAACACCTTACTGCCATATGCAATGGGACGGAGAACGGTTCTCCCATTCCATTCCTGCTCCTGATACAGTATTCCCGAGACAGCTACTACTGATGAGTCTGTGTCAAGAACATACATGTCCTTTTCAGTAGGCATGCCTAGCACTGGCGCCTCGCACAGTTCCCGCTTTATGTTCTCAAAGGCCATTTGAGCTTCATCGCTCCTTTCGAACTTTTTCCTTTTATTGCGCATCAGCTTCTGCATCGGATACACCTTGTCTGCAAATCCTTTTATGAACTGTAAAAGTTGGCAAACCCTAGGAAGCTCATGAGCTGTGTGTCTGTTCTTTGAGCCTTTCATGTCAACACAGCTTCTACTGCTTCCGGGTCCGGCCTCCCTTTGTGCCTGTGCACCATTCTTCCCAGGTACTTGATTGAATCCCTAAGGATTTCACATTTCGATGGTTTGCACTTCAAGCCTGCTCTTTTCATGCATCCAAAGACCTCATCGAGCCAATCAATGTGGTCTTCCAGGGTTGGTGTTGCTATGACTACGTCATCCACGTAACACATCACAAGATTCCCGTACTTCTTTGTCACTCTGGTCAAAGCCTGAGCCATCAGTCTTTGAAAAGTGACCGTTGCGTTGCACAAGCCGAAGGGTATCCTCTTCCACTGGTACAAACCCAACTCACTCGCGAATCCGGTCTTTTCTCTATCCTTCTTCCGCAGAGGGACCTGCCAGAAGGCAGAACCTAAGTCCAATGTGGCGAAGACTTAGGCATCACCAAGTTTAGAGAGGCTCTCGTCTATTCGCGGTATCGGGTAGCATCTTTTATCGTTACCGCGTTCAAGTAGCGAAAGTCGCAACAAAACCTAAGCTGCCCCCTTTCTTTTTCGCCATTACTACCCCGCAAGCCCATGGCGATTTCGAGGGTTCTATCATGTCGTATTCGAGCAACATTTCTATTTCCGCTCGGCACGCTTCCGATTTATGTAGCGTCATTCGTCTTGCGCCTTCGCTATGGGGAACGGTGCCTTCCTCAAGTTTGATTTCGTGTTCGACGAAATTACAGCAACCGATATCCGCCTTATGTTTTGAAAATACATTCGCCTTCCGATTTAAAACTTCCCATAGTGATTCAAAATCTCCCTCGCCTATTTTCCCTTTTAAGTGTTCTATCTCTGGCAAAACCGGTTTGTCAGACTCTAGTTCATATGACGAGGGGCGTTCCGGAAAATTCGAGCAGCTCGATAAGCCGTCGCCCGTGTCGGAATTCATTGAAAACAACTTTTGAATAGATTTTGATTCATTAATCCTTTTTAAAATTTTATCTTTATTGGCATGATGAGGAAAGTCTTTCACATTATATTTCTTCAAGTTTTGTGTCTCCTCTTAGTCGGTCTTCATCGGCAAGGCGTAACCAAGCTTCTTTCCACGCTGGATTGAAACCGTGGTATTCAATGTGTTCAATAATACACTGACACACAGTACGTTTCGCGTTACCGAGAAGCTCCGGTCTAAAATCACCGACCTCTAACTATTTGGATTCGGTACTAAACAAACCTGTTAACTATCACTTACCGAATTCAAATTTCTCATTCTAAAAATAGCTACCACTGCTTGTCCCGGCTGTAGTTTTACTTTTCAGTCTAAAAAAAATGGTACCTTGTTTTCGTCTGTTATTATTCTATTAATTGGTTTCTTAACATACTTCCGATCCGGGTTCCTAATCCTTATTACACCGTTGTTCAAGTCAATCATCACGTCAAAATTCCTGACAAAATCTCTGCCCAAATTGAATTGGTCGGCGTCGTCCAGATTCTCTACCACCAGGAAGCTCATCCAAAGATCCCGTCCTCCCATGTGGAGGACCGTTATTGGTGTTCTTCCGGCTACGTAAATCGCTCCTCGATTGGCTGCTGCCAGTCGGAGATTCGTCGGAATTAGATCTTTCCTCGTAAAGCCCATTCTTTCCCAATTGTTTATCGGCATCACACTGACTACAGCTCCTGTGTCCAGAAGCCCTGTGACTCCAATTTTCTTTCCATTGGTGTCGAGCAGATGTGCAGTCACATCTGCTTCGTATCCAATGTGCACTGCGTCTTGCTCCATCATGGCGTCATGACTTATCCTGCGGACTTTGAGTTCCTCCTCACCCAAATAGATCTGTCCTATCTGGTCACTGTCTGTTGTTACATATGTCCTAATGTAGATACTGATTCCATCTACGTTCAGCATCACTTTATACGGTCCATAGACTTCCACGTAGCGCCCGTGAAGCTTCTTTATGCGAGGTCCACCTGTTGTTAGTAGCGCTCGCCCAGCTCTCGACTCAGTGCGTGGCTCCACCTGCGTCAGATAATCTGCATTTGTGTCCAAATGCATCAAAGTGAACTCTGATGGTTCACTCAGATTTCTGATTACCTGGTGTCCCGCTACCGAGATTATTGACTGTATTTTGCTTCCTTGTGGCACCATACCTAACCTCTGCCCGGATATCACCATAAAATTCATGCTCAAACTACTCGGTCTACTAGGTGCCTTTGTTTCTTCGACTTCTGTTGCCTCGAAGGTATTCAGCTTCTCCTGTAGTTTCTCATTTTTCAGTTCGAGCTTCACTTTTTGCTCGATCTTTTTCGTTACCAGTTCCTGCTGCACCCTGTTTAGAGCATCCTTCGCGGCTGCCCTAAATCAATCTTGAAGTCATCCGCCGCAGTCACCGGTTAAGGTTCACATTTCTCCTCTGTTCACGCCTGCATTTTCTTCGTTGCCAGCTCTTGCGGTTTTTCTTTCCTGCGCTCCTCCGCCTCACTCAATAGGGGAGCCTTGCTGGCTTTCACACCTGATAGAACTTCCTCATGTCTTGGATGCTTGATGTCTGCTACAGCATCCCAGAATTGCGGTTAATCCGATTTCAAATGACCTTCCAAGTTGCAAAAGAAAAACCTCGGGCCGAATTTTGCAATTACTCCTCTCATGAAATCTTCATGATCGACTTCTGACGCATCTTCGTCCTCGAGGCTAAAGCCTATTGCTTTCATGGCCTGTTTGGAAGTTGGGCATGCTGACACATGATGGTCCGTCGAACTGCAATTTGCACAAGAGCGCCTCTTGTCCATATCGTCCCTCAGCTTATACCAGTTGTTCCCTTGGTTTGCTGGTCCGCTGTTAAAATTGCTATAATTGTTCTTGTAATATCCAGATCTCGATGGAGGTTACAATAAAAGATATTCTTTTGACTTGAGCCTCAACTCCTCTGGTCTTGGCGCATTGGTTGATAGTGGTGTGTAATGTGTTGCTAACATTGTTCGAAATTCATCATTCTTCACACCATCGATGAATTTTGAGGCTACCGCCAGGTTCATCCTCCTGTTCGACTCATCCGGTTGGCTACGCCTTCTAAGCATCTCCAAATCGTCTAGAAACTTGTCTATCGTCTCATCGTCTCGTTGCCTCCTTTTCTCGAAGCGCATCATTGCTTGGTGTCCCTGCACCCCTGAGCCAAAACGATTTAACAAGATTTCAAAGATTTTCTCAGCAGTATCCCGCTGATATTGCTTTTTGGCCATCACACAGTTTAGGGCTGTCCCTTCCAAGTTAGTGGTGAGCGCACTGCACTCCTGCCTTTTTGACAGGTGTTCTTACTCAAAATGCAGTTAGTTTCATCACCTCTATCCAGGTGTCAATGCAGCCATCAGATTCGTCCTTATAGCATCTTGGTTTCTTGAAGACCCTTCTGGACTTTTCACTGCGTTCATTGGTTCTGGATAACCTCGTCAGGAATGTCTCCAAAGACCTGTTTAAGGTTTAAAAGCTGGGGCCACTGCCGTATCATCTCTTGAGTGCTCCGCCTGAGTATCATCGCCCCCTGATAAGGGTTCTGTATTTAGTATATCCCTTCTATCCGAATCGCTGGATTGTTTACACCTTCGCCCACATGACTCCTCCCTGGGTTCGCATGTGTCCTGTTACTAGAATCCTCTCTCCCAGTCGCATGTGTGCCTTGCGTCGGTCGTTCGTTTGAGGTCTCTTTGTTGCCTGTTGAACTTGCTCTGCTGTTTGGGCCCCATGTTCTATTATCCCTTGTGGCATAGCCTGATGAACTGCCCCTACCTCTAGTGGATCCAAATGTCCTCCTCCTTTCATGGTCATTGAAGTTCTCCTTCGGTTCCCTGCTGGGACTCCCCGAATTCGGTTCCCCTTCTCTTGATCCACTCCTGCTGCCTAGTAGCCCGTCCAACCTGTCCATGTTAGCCTGAATTCGCCTTTCCATCATCGCATCTATCTTTGCGTCAAGAGTCCCAAGAGTCTGCTCTTGTTGAGTTCTCAACTTCGCCATGTCGTATCTTAAGCGTAACTCTCTCTGTTCCGCTTCTCTTGTCATTCGCGACAAGTTCTTCGCTATGTGTTCATCCGTTCTTTCCTTCAAGCGTTTTTCGCTTCTACCTACTTCTTGTCTATTGCGGTTTATTTCTTCCCGCAGACTTTCTCTTCCCACGCGGACTGCTCTCTCTAGTTCACTCATTCTTATGGACATCTGTTCATTTTTCTCTCCTATACTGCCCACTATATTGTTCAAGGCTTCTTCCATTGATGCTCCGTTCTCTACTAGTGGCGTCACAAGTGGCGGTGTCACCCTGTCGTTCTCATGTAGCTTGGTGCTGGTCGAGATTCGGGCTTTGATTCTCTGCCTCGACGTTTTTTCATTATCCACATCTGGATCCGCCGATGCGTTGCTTAGCCCTATGTTTCTATTCTCCCCAGTTCGCGTTCCCGAATTTGTCATACTCACAAAGTCTCTTGAGTGGCCTGATGTGTTTGTGATTTTGCTTATTGTCCTCACCACACCAAATTTGTCCATGGTTGCAGTCTCTCTGTCGGTGTATGCCTCAATCTCCTGGATCGAACTATTGAGGCTGACTCGAGATCCAAATTCAACTTGCTCATCATCGTCCTCTTCTTCCTCTTGGGATTCACCTTCATCTCCTGTACCCACTCCCATGGTGAATGGAAAGATGATTCTGAAAGTGTTCTTCACACTTTCTGAGAACGATGAGGACGTTGCCCGTTTCTCCGTCACGCCTGCCATCATGGTGTTGTCTGTGGGAGATCTTCTAGTTGCCACAATTTCAATAGAGATGTCGGAGAGTTCCGACAATTCCTCTCGGTCCAGTGTCCCGGTGGAAGTGGCAAAATCTTGGCCTTGTTCTGCCGGAGTAGATTCATTCGCCAGCCTTCTGTTTCCTCTCCCCTACGGTCCATGTAATTCCCGGTTCTCATTAATGGCGTGGTCCGGATGGAACTCAACTTCTAGCATAGCTTTTCGCTCTTTTGAGGACTTTTGACTTCTGATTTCAACCATTCTGCCTGAAATCGTCTCCCCTTTGTCGGTCCGGGTTCGTGTGATCCGTTCCACAAAGGGTCGGTCGGTCATTGCTTTTCTTTGCTTTTCAGGTATGAACTTCCTGGAGCTATCACCTAGTTTAGGTATCCTTGACTTGTCTAGACTCATTTTCAATTCATCACTTCTTACTGCCTATACACTCAATTTGATTGCTAGTGTCCTTTTAGTTTGACTACTGATAATAATAACAAAACACAATACATTCCAAAAGTTTCTATTAAATAGTGACCATGAATCCTTGTATGTTATCACAGTACATCTTATATACAATTTATTCACAATAATCGATTATTAGTCGTAAGATTTGAGAACTAGCACAGTATGATGATATCAGTCAATTTAAAAGATAGTATATTCACTACCCAACCAAGAACCAATTGCTGATTTAAAACCAGAAATAACAAAATGAGAATATTTCTATGAAAAACGTATGTGTATTGTATTTTTAGTTGGTCGCAGTACAATAGTCGAACTTCTGCACCAAACAGACGAAACTTGAAGGCAGTAATTTTCTCAAGTGGGCGTCTATTGCACCCTTCGAGTCTTCTGTTACCTATCTGCCTTCGGACTGCCCGAGCTGGACCTACTAAAATCCTCAGGGCAGTCAATTTTCTCAAAAACGCTTTGGGTTTCAATCCACACCAATGAGTTACACACTCTTTTTTAATTTAGACTTAGTGTCGGGAATATCCGAGTTTGGACCTGTTTTGTTTTGGTCTAGTCTTTTTTTGAAAGGCAAGTAACCAGTGCAGTCAGTGGTTCCTAGCCTGTCTCTTAATAACCTAACACCCCTCACTCTTAACTTTTCTTCTGTTTAGCTAAGTCGTTTAACAAAAAAAAAATACCCCTCCGGGTTGACAAAAACAGTACCCCTCCGGATTGGCAAAAATAGGACCCCTCCGGATTGGCAAAATTGAGACCCCTCCGGATTGGCAAAAAATAGGACCCCTCCGGATTGGCAAAATTGAGACCCCTCCGGATTGGGACCCCTCTGGGTTAGCTAATTTAAGATCCCTCCGGATTGGGACCCCTCCGAATTAGGAAAAGTTTGGACCCCTCCGGATTGGGACCCCTCCGGTTTTGTAAAAATAGCTTTTCGAGACTTCCTTGATTTTCAACCTGTAACCCTCCGGATACGTTCCCCGATGCTATTATGCTGTCTGTATCAACTAGGAAGGGTATGTGGTCCTTCCATTGACCCTTCCGGATTGCTAACGGTGAAGGGTCTTATCGCTAGCCTAATTTCGGCTCGAGCAAGGTTTTCTGGTGCCTTTAGCCTTCCCTAATCTTCAGAACAGCGTAAAATTGCCTTATTCAACCTTCTACTCTTTGGTAGGCGTGAAAGGGCTTTCCAAAATTTTTTTTATAAAACGTGAGGGGTCTTAAGTCAGTCGCAGTACAATAGTCGAACTTGCTTTATAAAGAAAGAACTTTCCCTGCTTGGTGTTGCACCAAAAGACGAAACTTGAGGGCAGTAATTTTCTCAAGTGGGCGTCTATTGCACCCACCGAGTCCAGTGTTACCTATCTGCCTTCGGACTGCCCGAGCTAGACCTACTAAAATCCTCAGGGCAGCCACTTTTCTCAAAAACTTTTCAGATTTCAATCCACTCCAATGAGTCTTTTTTTGAAAGGCAAGTTACCCCTCCGGTTTGGGATCCCTCTGCGTTAGCAAATGTAAGACCCCTCCGGATTAGGACCCCTCCGGTTTTGTTAAATCAAGACCATTCCGGATTGGGACCCCTCCGAATAAGGAGAACAAATTTTGACCCCTCCGGATTGGGAGCCCTCCGGTTTTGTAAAAATAGCTTTTCTGAGACTTCCTTAATTTTCAGTCTATATCCCTCCGCATACGTTCTCCGATGCTATTATGCTGTTTGTATCAACTAGGAAGGGTATGTGGTCCTTCCCTAGACCCTTCCGGATTGAAGTTAATCCTCTTATTTGACAATTCACGCTAACGGTGAAGGGTCTTATCGCTAGCCTAATTTCGGATCTATCAAGGTTTTCTGGTGCCCTTAGCCTGTCCTCTTGTTCTAGTACAGCTTAAAATTGCCCTATTTAACCGTTTCTATCTTTTCGTAGGGTGTAAGGGCTTTCAAAAAATTTTTATAAAACGTGAGGGGTCTATACTCCCAAATTGGTGATTTTGCTAAAAACAATCTCAAAAAATTTTCACGCCCACTTTTTTGAATAATTTTTGTTTCTATTAGTAAGCTCAGCTAATTTCTGATCTAATGGTACCAAGATCAACTGGATCTGTCCAGTAATTCCAAAGTTATTGACCAAAACGTCTTTTTTCTAAAGTCAAGAAATTTCTCTCTTATAGGTTCCGCCTAATTTTTTCCGCAATTCTGTTCTTTTCGACCTAAAAATTATTGATCCGAGCTTAGAAGGCCTATACTCTTCTAGTTAAATGCAAAAAATTTGATCTGAAACGCTTTAGTTGAAAAATTTGCGAAAAACTATGCTATTTGGACACCTCCGGATTGATGAATCCTTTGAATCAAACATGTTAAGTTCGATTTCTCTGTAATCCGGAAGGCTTTTGGGAAACGGGTTTTAAAACCTGTAGAATCACTAGTGGAAGTTGTCCGAACAACTATTTTTACTGTCTTAACTCAAAAATTTCAAAAAAATTTCTGATTTTATATTGTTCCGTTTTCTCAAAAATCGCGAAAAGTCGGTTTTTGGTACCAAAATAGTTCCAACCACTTCTGAACTAAACTCAACCGTTTACACCTTTTATACTAGAACAGTTACGATGTAACTCACTAATTTAGCGCTTTCTTCCGTTTCAAAAAATATCGATATTTCAAAAATCGCGATTTGTGGGGGGATCAAAATATCGCTATTTTGACACTAAAAACCGGTCCGCTTACTGTGTTTTTCACTGAAAAAGAATATAGGAGTATCAATATAGGCTATATAAGTCATAATATTAGTAATAATATACCCCTCCGGGTTTGTTCAATATCCGAATTATGGTGCTTAATTCGGATTTTCGCAGTTCGGTGAAGGGTCACTACAGTGCAGCACTGTCGAGCCCCCCACAGATTACTATCTTACTTTTTGTACCAAAAGGGATACAAAACTTGTTAACGATACCCAATAGTCGATTGTTGTTGTCGTTGAGCCCCTTCTTGTTGCTCCTTGTACTGCTTGCCGGATCAGTCTTCTCCCAAGACCCTTCCGGATTGAGCGCAAATCAGCAGACCGTTCCGGATTGAGTGCAAATTAGCATTAACGTGCTTAAATACCCAATTAACCCTACAGTACAAGCCTCACAAACGGGCTACAAAAATGATCGTAACAATCCTGATCGATATAAATGCCTGTAACAACAATATATCTGTCAACAACAACTGGGAGGGTCGGATCACATCTTGTCTGGGGGGATGATTTCTACTGATTTTTTTTACATTTTTTTTTGGTTTTTTCGGTTACTTTTTATGTTTTTTGTTTTTCTTGGTTACTATACTACTTTTTGTTTGGTTTTATATATATCTTTAAGTGTTTTTGGTCACAAACCTCTCAGGGAACGAGGGGACGGCCAATCCCCCCACGCTTCCTGGAACGCGAATTTTCGGTCTTGACTATGTTAAAAAGCTATTCACGGTAATTCGGAAGGCTTTCGGGTTCCGAATTACCCTTCCGCCCCGGCGGTTAGGGCCTATTAAGGTTGTTATTATGAGCATCCGCTCGGCGCGGAGTTCTCGTTAACGGTTCTGCCGGTCATGATGTTAAAAAAGAATAACACCCAGGAGCGCCATAAAAACATCTATGTAAGATTCGCCCGGAAGTACATATCGACGAAAAGTAAAGCTAGGTTCTAAGACGACTGGCCAGCGACTAAACAGAGCTCTACATGCTTTTCACCGTCTCTACCAAAGCCAGTTCTTTTGGTGGTCTTTTCAACATCGGGTCGGCAAAAACGTTACTGCTCTCCGGCTTCGACCAGAACGCTCAAATTAACCTAATTACTTGCAAAATTAGTGAGCTTATGGCTGGGTCTCACTATCCCCGGACCACGAGGTCACTCCTAAAAACAGGGCTACTACTACTTATTATATTACTATTGTTTTTGTTCAGTAGATAAAAATCATCATCTCCATCGAAGAAGGATCAACGCTTTCCCCTAACTCCTAGCTTCTCATCGTCGTAAAATCATTGCAACTGGGAGCGGTCTCTGCTAACTCTGCTATTCGTTGTTGTTTTTTTATCACAATTCTCGTACTTATCACTATCGCAACTATTGTTGTTCTGATTTAATTCTGGATTTCTTCCAAAATGGCCGATTTTGACGTTTCTCAGAAATACGACTTCATCGTTCGAAATTTTAAAAATGCAAACTACCAGAATATTCTAGCCTTCACAGTTTGACTAATCGTCTCAATAACGTCACTAATCTCTCCAAATTGTCAATTCGGAAGGTTAGCTGCTAACTATTCGAAATCGCCGAATCTGCATTTTCGTTCATTCTGGTCGAATGTCACATACATCGAAATCTCCAGGGCCCGACGAAATTCACCCGAAACTTCTTCTTGAATTGAGAGATTTCCTGAATCAAATTCTATCAAAAATTTTTAACAAATCTTGGAACGAAACCAAGCTACCTGAAGACTGGAAACTTGTTCACATTTTCTCTATCTTCAAAAAAGGAAAAAAACCGTAAGCTGAAAACTATCGTTCAATAAGCTTAACATCAAAATTTGGGAAATATTAGAGAAAATAGTTAGAGCACATCTTATGGAACATCTAGAAAAAACTTAAGTCCTTGTAAATAAACAGTTTGGTTTCCTGCCCTGTAGATCATCACAATTACAACTACTGAGAGTTATGGATGGTTTCACAAAAACAATAGCTAGTCGCCGAGAAACGGATGTTATCTACTTGGACTTCAAGAAAGCATTCGACTTGTTTCCGCACAAAACAGTGATAGGAATCCTAAAACAAACAGGAAAAACACTGAGCTGGATCAACGAGTTTTCATCGACAAGACGACAAAGAATTGTGATAAACGATAGTTGATCTGAAGGGAATTATGTTCAGTAGGACTCCGAAGGGATCTGTACTGGGACCTGTTTTGTTTGTAATATTTATAGTTTCAATGCAAACACAGTCAAATCAAATTTGTATTAATTTGCAGACGATGCAAACTATACAGAGAAATTATCAGTGACAAAGACGTTGAATTGCTGCAAGAAGATCCAACAAAACTGGAAGAATGGTAAAAAATAGTCTTTTGCATTTTAAAGAAGACAAATGTGTACATATGATGAGCTTGAATGGAAGATCAAATCGTGAAATAAGATTACATGAATTTTACAATAAATAGCTTGAAACGGTAAGAGAAGAAAAACACCTTGGAGTGATCATCGATAGTAAACTCTCCTATGATTCTCATATCTTTGCAAAAGTTGGAAAGGGCAAACTCTATCATTGCAGTTTATAAGAAAACATTCATCAGAATAACTCTATCTGTGTTTTTAAATGCTCATAAAGGCCTCATAAGTCCTCATTTGGAGTTATGTAATCAAGCCTGTTACCCGCAATTAAAGAGGAACACAAGATTAATCTAAAAGGTGCAACGACGAGCGACACGAATAGTGCAAGGGCTGCAGACACTAAACTACAATCAAAGGTTAAATCCTAGTGCCACAAGGAAGTAAAACACAGTCAACAATTTCAGTTGCGGGACATCAGGTGATCAGGAACCTAAGTGAACCCTCGAAGTTCACTATGATGCTTTTAAACACATATGCAGATTATCTGAGACAGGTAGAGCCACGCACTGAGTCGAGGGCTGTACGAGCGTTGTTGACAACGGGTGGCACTCGGACAAAGAAACTCCACGGGCTCTACGTGGAAGCCTATGGACCTTATCAAGTGATGTTGAACGTTGACGGGATAAGTATCTACACTAGTTCCTATTTCACATCAGATGTTGACCAAATGGGGCAGATCTATTTGGGTCAGGAAGAACTTAAGGTCCGTAGAACGGCCATGATGCCATGATGGAGCAAGATGCAGTACACTTAGGGTACGAAGCAGATGTGACTGCACAACTGCTAGACACCAATGGGAAGAAAGTTGGAGTAACATGACTACTGGATACAGGAGGAGTGATAAGCGTGGTGCCGAGAAAGACTTTTGAAATAATGGGCTTCACGAGGGAACACGAACCACAGATTGGCTGCCGCCAACCGCGGTGCAATCTACGTGACCTGAAGGACACCAATGACGGTCCTTCACATGGGAGGACGTGATCTTTGGATGAGCTTCCTGGTGATTGAGAATTTAGATGACTCAGACCAATTCATTCTGAGCCGTGATTTTTTCCGGAGCTTCAATGGTCTTATAAGGATTAGGAACCCGAACCGGAAATATGTTAAGAAAACAAATAATTGAATCATAACAGATGAAAACAAGTTACCAATCTTTTTAGATAGAAAGGTAAACCTAAAGCCCGGACAAGCTGTAATAGCAATTTTTAGAATGAGAAATTTATATTCGTTCAGTGATAGTAAACATGTTTGTTTGGTACCCAATCCAAATAGTCAAAGCTCGGTGATTTTAGGACGGAGTTTTTCCGTAACACGAAACCCAGTGTGCGCCAGTAAGGTGTTGAACACACTGGACACCACGGTTACAATCCAGCGTGGAAAGAAACTTGGTTACGCTTTGCCGATGAAAACCGACTTTGAGGGGACACAAATCTTGAAGAGATATAGTGTGAAAGAATGCCCGAATCATGCTGATAAAGATAAATTTTTAAAGAGAGTTGAAGAATATAAGTCTATTAATAAATTTTTTTCATTGAAACCCGAAACGGATGACGGCTTGTCGAGCTGCTCGAACTTTCCGGAACGCCCCTCGTCATATGAACTTGAATCCGCCAAACCGGTTTTTCCTGAGATAGAACACTTGAGAAGGAAAATAGGTGAGGGAGATTTTTAATCATTAAGGGCGGTTTTAAATCGGAATGCGGACGTAATTTCAAAACATAAAGCGGACATCGGTTTCTGCAACTTCGTCGAACACGAAATAGAATTAGAGGAAGACGCCATTCCTCATAGGGAAGGCGCAAGGCGAATGACGCCTCATAAATCGGAAGCGTGCAGAGCGGAAATAGAAATGTTTTTCCAATACGATATGATAGAACCCTCGAAATCGCCTTGGGCTTGCGGGGTAGTCATGGCCAAGAAGGAGGGGGCAGCTTAAGTTCTGTTGCGACTTTCGTTACTTCAACGCAGTGACAATAAAAGATGCGTACTCCATACCGTGAATAGGCGAGAGCCTTTCGAAACTTGGTGACGCCAAGTTCTTCAGCACACTGGACTTGGGTTCAGCCTTCTGGCAGGTCCCTCTGCCGAAGAAGGACAGAGAGAAGACCGGATTCGCATGTGAATTGGGGTTGTACCAAAGGAAGAGGATGCCCTTCGGCTTGTGCAACTCAACGGTCACTTTTCAAAGACTGATGGCTCAGGCTTTGACCAGAGTGACAAAGAAGTACGGGAATCTTGTGATGTGTTACGTGGATGATGTAGTCATAGCAACACCGACCCTGGAAGACCACATTGATCGGCTCGATGAGGTCTTTGGATGCATGAAAAGAGCAGGCTTGAAGTGCAAACCATCGAAATGTGAAATCCTTAGGGATTCAATCAAGTACCTGGGAAGAATGGTGCACAGGCATAAAGGGAGGCCGGACCCGGAAGCAGTAGAAGCTGTGTTGACATGGAAGGCTCAAAGAACGGACACACAGCTCATTAGCTTCCTAGGGTTTGCCAACTATTACAGTTCATAAAAGGATTTGCAGACAAGGTGTATCCGATGCAGAAGCTGATGCGCAATAAAGGGAAAAAGTTCGAAAGGAGCGATGAAGCTCAAATGGCCTTTGAGAACATAAAGCGGGAACTCTGCGAGGCGCCAGTGCTAGGCATGCCTACTGAAAAGGACATGTATGTTCTTGACACATACTAATCAGTAGTAGCTATCTCGGGAATACTGTATCAGGAGCAGGAATGGAATGGGAGAACCGTTCTCCGTCCCATTGCATATGGCAGTAAGGTGTTAAGTGACACTGAGATGAAATATGTTGCACCAAAAGCAGAAATGTTTGCAGTAGTCACATTGTGGAAAAGTTCCGCGCATTCTTGGGGAGCGCTCTCTTTAAGATACGCGTGGACAACAGGGCGTTATCCTGGTTGAAGACATACTCGATGGATCTACTCGGAGTTATATCGGAAGGTGGATAGTGAGATTAGATGGCTACCACATGATAATCGAGCACAGGATGCGTGACAAACACCAGAATGCGGACAGCCTCTGCAAGAAAACCGAGTTATATGAAAGATTGGAACAGAAGCAAGCCAATCAGGCGGAAATTAAGGAAGAATTCTCGTTTCTGGACAAGGAAACTAATGAAGCGCTTCCCTTAACGACATGGTTGGACAAGTCTGGGCATCCAATTTCAGGACATCCTGAATTACCTGTAGAGAAAGCAGCCGAGATAATGATCCTGTCCAAGAAGGACCCGGTGCCTTTGGATCTGTTGCTACGCTCTAACCTGGTCCATTAGGAACTCTCTCGTATGAACCTAAACAGCCTCTCGTTGCTGGATAAAACGGTGCAGGTCACTGGGCAAGTGATGCGGATGCTGCGTGAATTGTTGGAGAGAGAAGTGTCTAGAGATGACCCGGAGTGGGCATCAGCCATGGCATTGCTAACAGTCAGTGAGAAAGTAAAGATTATGCCATCATGACGTCAACACCAAGAAAACAAAAGGGATTGTAGGACTATAGTTCAGCAACTAGTGTCCTCAATACCCCAGAATGTCTTGAGAAGTACATCATACAAACGAAAAGAACAAGTGAAAGGAACACAAAGGAAAACCGTCACCTTTCAGGATCAGGATCAGAAAGGCGAAGAGGTTGAACAAAACCTGGAGCAAGAAAAATTTTCTGGGGAGAAGGTCTCTGATGGGAGCAGGCAAGTTTATCGACAAGACCCGGCACAAAAAAGTTTGTCCGGGGAGTCAGGTGTAGAAGAAAGTATTCAAGGTGAGGAGCAAGACCTGGAGGATAAAATTTTTTCCGGGGAGTTCAGATGGATGAGCAGAGCGCATAAATCTGACCCCGAAGAAGAAACATGCTCAGCGACAGCTTCTTCCGTTGATGAAAACTCGAGGAATTCAGGAATTGACACTAACTCAGACAAGAACTCGAGCACAGGATCAGAATTGTCAGAGCTAGCGATCCAGACGTTGCTGGTGGAAACACGAGCAAGAGACCTGACAGAGAGTTACATCAAGACCCTGACAGTAATCTTTACCTGCTACATAGCGAAACAGTCTTTGACAACGCAGCGGATGATCTAGAAACAATAGCGGTATCGAAACGATCGATGAATTTGTTGCCGGAGAAAGAAGTGGTCAGGACTGATCTTCAATCCTTCAGACAAGAGACAGAGCCATTGGCGAAAATTTGGTGCGTGAAGATGGAGAATGACACGCATCAGCCAGATGAAACGAATAGTCATTTGAGGGTCATGAAAACGTACTTGAAGGCAACATACAGACTCTCAGACCTACTAAGAGCACAGAGAAAAGACCGCATGACTAGCAACTTGAAAAGGTGGATTGAACATGGAACACCAGGTAAAGGTGACCTGGAGGAAAACACTAACCGTATCCTGAGTCAGTACTTCAGGCAGCAAGAGGGAAGGTTATATCTGAACAAGGACAGGATCGTGGCTAGCAAGAGAAAAGAAGAAGACAAAATCCTGTACAAATATAACGTGATAGTGTTGCCGCAACTCTATCAGACAGATCTTTTATTCAGGTCGCAGATCATATGGGCCATCAGGGAATCGACAAAGTAGACCAGAAGATCCTGAAGCGCTTTGAGTGGCCTGGAATGAAGAAGGCATGCGAAAAGTGGGTAACAGCATGTCTGTCTTGCCAACAGGTGAAGGATCCAAGGAAACTGCGGTTTCCCTTGCACTCGATCGAGTCATCTGAATTCAATGAAGTGGTGCAGATTGACCACCAGAAAATATGTACGACAGACAGTGGCTATAATCAGGTCTTGGCCCTGATAGACCACTTCACGATGTATGCAGAGGCCAAGCCCTGTATAGCTGCCTCAGCAGAAGAGACGTGCGATCATCTAATCAATACGTGGATAACGAGACTTGGTTGTCCGATGACCTTTCAATCGGATAACGGAACAACTTTCGTAGGGGGACTAACGAAAAAGCTCATGAGGCGTTCACATTTGGCTCACGCTCACTCCACGACATACCATCCAAAGACGAATGGTTTAGTGGAAAGGCAAAATCGAACGTTAGTATCGATGCTGAGGATATATTGTTCCAGGTACATGACCGATTGGGACAGATACCTTCCACAGGTGATGGGAGCTTACAACAGCACCAACACTCCACCACTGGAGTTAGTACACATATGATGTTAACCAGACACGAAAAGTCTTTGCCGTTGACTTTCTTTTACCCAGAGTATGAGGTGAAGAAAACATCACCACAAGTCTACGTGAGGGATGTGATTAGACGTCAACAAGAAATGAACGACATGTGTAGACGGAACACTCAGCAGGCACAGGCAAGGCAGAGGAAAAGATTCGATAAAAAGCAGCTGGTGCAAAAGCTTACTCGGTAGGAGACTACGTATGGGTATTTAAAAACGTTATACTACCGAAAGGAACGAAAAAGCTCCTAAAGAATTGGAAAGGACCCTTCATGGTTACGGAATTGCACCAGGAGGGACGTTTATATAGACTGAGTACTGGTCGAGCCGCTCACTACGAGAACATTAAGCCACAAAACCGATCGACAGAAGACTGGTTTATACCTGCAGACATGTAAGAGGGTGATTATCTGATGATGGACTCTGCTTGTGAGGTCAATGAGATGGGCACCAGGAAAAACAATGATGGGAATGAGGTCGTAGAGGAAGGGTCAAGTCCACCACTGGACCTGGATCCCAATTAGGTGATTGAAGCATATGAAGAAACCTTACCCTACGCAGAAGAGGACTGGCAAGACCCCGAACAGATGGATATCCCAACGAATTTGGAACCAGATCATCCGTTTACCATACAGACTCGACAGAGTGACAGGACAAGATTCACGAAGAAGTACAATCCTTACGGAGATGACTTCGTAGTGGACAGAATTGATCTGAAGAAGATAGTAGAGAAGAATTGATGGGTCTACAAGAAATAGCCGTGTCGCAAGACATCGACATAGTCGACAACCGCGACGAGGAGTGGATCGATGACCGGTCCAAGTCCGAGGTAGAATTCGACGACGAGCAACAGCAATCCTATGAACAAGACTTAACCAATCTGCGTGTTTTGGAAAGGCTGAACGAGATGACGTCGGACCCAAAGGAGACCAGCGTCAAGATTCAAGATGTAGACCGTGAGAGCATGAAAAACACAAAAACCGAAAGGGATGATCCTTCCTGGGCTGCCTAGAAAGGGCAATTACTCATTCCTGCAACCAAACTCGATTTAATATCCGGTATGCGGTCGACGGGGACGTCGATGGATATTTTTGTCCGGGGAGTGGGGTAGAACTTACCCACACTGAAAATTTATGAATAAAAAAAATTAAGAATAGCAAGACAGACAGGTGATCTATAAGCAGAAATAGGCGAGGACCGGACATAGGGAGAGTAGTTGATTCGTATTTTAACTTTCCAAATGAGTACTCAAGTAGCATAATATTGACAGATTGCGAAAATTTATTGACACTCACTGAAAACTTATTAATAAAAAAAATTAAGAATAGCAAGACAGACAGCTGATCTAGAAGCAGAAATAGGCGAGGACCGGACATAGGGAGAGTAGTTGATTCGTATTTTAACTTTCCAAATGAGTACTCAAGTAGCATAATATTGACAGATAGCAATTTTATACTCCCAAATAGAACATGTGCGATAGCGATCACAGCGGACATGAGTTTTAAGACAGCGTTAGCAGCTGATTTTATGAGAGAATATAAAACATAGAATTCCTTTGGAAGCAAAGACCAGGAATAGGAGGCGTAGCAGCCTTGCCTCCTGCGGCGTCGCAGATACCGGAAAAGTATCTATGCTTCTTGGTGACGTGCGCGACGGAGAAGCAGCATGTGGACCCGGAAAACCTGGTCTTGTCCTTGACGAGACTGAGAGACTTCCTTGTGGAGAGGGAAGTGAAGGAACTCTCGCTTCCAGTGTACGACCCGAACTGAGGACGACTGCATCCACGGGAGCTGTGTGCACTGATACACGTAATCTTTTCTGATACTAACATACAGGTATATTTACATAAGAAATACTATTTGAGTATAGGCTGAGCTTAGGTTGCATGCAGGAAGGTGTCATGCTAAGTGTGTTGTGTGTGATATGTGATATGTTATATATTGTGTGTTTTTTTATTAAGACCCTGGGAGGAAGGGATTAGTGACCATGAATAACCGAATGTCGATCTTCGGAATAGATTCAAAGTTTTTATTTGACTCTTTTAAATAATTTTTAATACAAAATTAAATTAATGCTAACAAATGTGATATTCGTGACCTCTTTTCTAGATCCTGATTGATCGTTTAATTGTTCACCTGATTCCAATTATTCAAACTGATAATAGAATCGAATCTAAAAGAAGATGGACAATTTTGACTTGAACGGACCGATCGACCTGAGAGAGGCGTGCGTAAGACCGATGATAGATGCGATCGATCGTCGGCTGATGGATCAAGACTTCGCTCTGGAGGACCCAGAGGTAGTCATGTTGGTGGCCCCCTTAATAAACATCTTGGGGCATGATAACCGTGGGGACCGCCCCACGGAAGCCTTATTGATGGCAGCATATAGAGAAAGAGGAGTACTTGACCGCCCGAACATGAGGGTAATGAGGTACAGAAACGGTGCTCTCTCAGGAAGTGACTTGGCGAACGAGCCTGGATTGGGAAGTTCCAGGACCTATTAACCAGGTGAGATGCCTCTGCCAACCAAGCCTAGATCTGGTCTGAGAAGAATGCATCAGGAGATGAATAGAGAGGCTGCCTCGTCTTGTTTACAACTGAGAGCAGCTGTGCCACCAAAGAGGTCGAGAGTAGAAGAGGAAGTTCAGACGAACGAGACCATGCAAGATGTCAACGAAACGTTAGAAGAACTGGAGAAGGTCAGAAAGGAGCTGGATGAAATGACCAAAACCATGCTCAGTACGGAAAACGACAGAGACATGTGGAAAAGACTGTTTGAAGATTGCAGTAAGAAACAGGGTCAGGAAATGGAACGCTTGAGGCAGGAATATAAAGAGCGATCGGAACGGCTGGCGTTGACGACGGCAGTGCAAAAAGTGATATCTGCAAGGAATGTTCCTCGTGGGCAGTCCCCGATGGAGGTCCTGACGCCTCGCGAACTAAGTTAGACAACGGAGGTGCGACCCCCAACTACGACAGGGAGAGTAACAATTCTGGACCCGAGTGACCCCCTAGGTGACCCAGTCGTGGAGCAAACAGTGAGAAAATTGATAGAAACAGCTGATTGGTCGCTAATAGGAATGCGCCAGATTCCGGGATGACTGCACCCTATGGAACAATAGATGATACGGGCAGAGTACAACTCTCATAAGAGACGATGACGAGAACGGCAGTTAGTGATACAACGTTACCAACAAAAAGCTCTAAGGTCCCAGACAGGAAAAAACGAGAAATGCCGATGAAGAAAGTGTCCCGAGTGATTGACGTGCAGTAGAACAACCAGGTGAAGAATAACTTCACAGGAGTTCCGGACACGGATCTGCGAGCCTGCTTCAATCGATTGACTTGGAGCGCAGCAGTAAACCTGCAGCAACCGCCACTTGGGACATCACATCTGATACTGGGTGACAGCTTGGTGAGAATACTCCAGAACCTGAGGACCTCGTAGATCACTACGGTGACGGCCTTTGGAGGTGCCACGATAGCCCAGCTATATCGAATGGTGGAGCTAATGAACCCAGGAAGAATCCCTAACATAATGATCCTAATAGCGACAAACAATGTGTCCAGAGGTTCAGATGAGGAAGAGGCACAATGGGAATTGATGATGGTGTGCCTATTCACTACTCTCTGGCAGAAATTCAAGTACGCGGTACTGACCGTATGCACTGAACCAATGAGCACAAAAACTTTGACATTGACACGAAGAAGATATATTGAAGGAGTCATCAGGTGTAACAACATACTGAGAAATCTGGCAAGTCGGAATGCTGGACGGATGAACCTTATGGACAATGAACACGAGTTGAGAGCTATGGATCAGGTCAGATTAACCACCGATGGGATCCACTTTGTTAGTGTCGAAGGACAAATCTGGATGAAACAAGTCTTCCTGGAGCGACTGATTAAAATGGAAGTCGAGCTCTTCGACACGGGAGTGCTAAAGAAGGAAGAAACAACGAACGAGCCGGCAATTTCAACCTTCGTGCCCCTCAACTTAGAAACACGTTTGGGAACGGTCACAGCCATGACATACAGGCCGCAAATCTCTAGCAAGCCAGGGCAAAGGACAGATGAACAGGATCGATTGTGAGAAGCGCCGATAAGAAGAACCATTCATCCAATACGAAAGTTAGGACCTGTCAATTCGACCGTGGAGATGACAAGCACCTCGACATCAGAGACAAGATCAGAGACGACGAGTACCAGCCGAGAGGAGCGACGACCAGAAAGGAACTCTTTGATGTGGTCGAGGCCCATACTTTCTCCCTGGCATATATACAAACAGGACCTGATGAAATTGAACCTTCAGACAGTAAGATTTGCAGCGGATGCCATGAGGATGCTGAACGGTGCAAGGTTATTGGTCAGCGGATTGTACTCGATAACAGGAGTGGACTGGTTGATAGCGGCTGGCATAAACTTCAGTTCAACAACCGCCTTAAGATTCGCCGATTTAGAGGAACTGCCCTCAAACAATACAATGGGTCCAGTAAATGCAAGATCTTGATGTGAAACTGAATCATGATAAAGGAAAACGAGAAGAAAGGCCCGGAAGATTCTTGACAACGAAGGCACCGATAGGACAACACGTGAAAACGTTCAGGCAGATACGAGCACCCCCAGGTCACGTAATAGAAAGAGCGTACCCGAAACAAGTGGCTCAAGAAGGCGAAGTTCAGAGGTATGGTGGATTGAAGGCAAATAGGAAGGACGAGACCATCTTTGCAGCGCATGACAAAGCAGAAATGAGGAAAGCAAAGATTATGATAGTCGCGAACTCAGAAATTGTATATACCTCCAAGTCTCTGTTTTGGCCACATGTTATAATGTTGGCAGCGGTCGACCTGGACCTAATGCAGTCGGTGTCCATGGAAATTGGGGTACAACGACAGACGGAGATGAACCCAATCACAATCGAATGACCATCTACTCAGTAGGAGCTTCTTGATGAGACTCAGAGAGCCTACGGCAGCCAAAGACGCTGTATGGCCAGCTCTAAAGGATATCCTCGAATCAATGGGTGAAGAGGTGGACACCCTGAAAGAAGGTGCCTTCACCAAGATAACACCGAAAGCCGTTTATGCACATCTCCCGGATGGACTGAAGTTTGTATACGCGATGGTGGCGTTGCTCTCGGAAGGGAAATATGATGTGATCATATCTGCCCCAAATCGCGGAACAGAGATGGAGAACCTAACACCACTTAGGACAGAATTACCTGCGGTGTGGTCCGACATCTCGAATGCGATTCGAGGATTCAAGAACCACTCACTACACATGTTAGTGTTAGACGAAGTACTGGGGTTGGAACTGTCCAACTTCAGCCGACAATTTAAACTGAAGCCAGGAAACGACGATGACCACCGAGTAATTGTAGCGATGTCGAACGACTTATGATTCCGAGGAATGGAAGTAAAGGAGGAAGGAGAAAGAAGGAAAAATTCGAAGGAGACGAGAGCTCACTTGGAAGCGATAGTCCTGAGAACGAAACCACAGGCTAACAAGTGGCTGCGCTTTCGAGCGAGGCCCAGTGATGATCAGGAAAATCCATTCCTACCTGAAGAAAGAGGTAAACCTGGCCGAAAACGCTGAAGAGAAGTCACGCGAGTTCGTAAACAGAGTGTGCCAAATTACCTTGGAAGCTTTTTGGACACAGAATGTGAAGAGACAAGAAGGCTTTGATCCGACTGACAGCATGCTGGAAGGGTTAGGAGCCGGATGGACCGCGTCCTCCTTGGCGAACGTTTACCCATCGCTTTCTCGATACCCGATAAATGGATTCTTCCAAGCAGTCGTAGAAGCATAAATCATTGAATTACTAGCACTGTTCGTGACCCTTGGAACAGAGAATTTCGTGAGAGGACCAGAAATACTGCTCACTGAAGGAGTGCAGCATTTTCGATTAGATGGACTTCTAACTTTAATTGCTAATACACACGGAAACTTGGGAGGATTGATGAATCTGACACGCTACCCGGAGCAGATTAGGGAGAACGTGAGGAGATTTGACGTGAAGTGACCCACGTATTCGTGGACTAAGATAAGAGTTTTGCGACATACACTTATCCAATACCTACTGCAGCAGAATCGCTTTGGAACAGGAGAGGATGAAACGATTCAGTGGGAGGAAGATGTGCGACGTCATGCTGGGGGCATGCCCCTGCTAACTGACCTGAGCTTAGCTATGAGGACCGACCCCTTAGCCTTGATCTGAGGAGCCCTGGAGTTCGTGAGAGTGATATACGGTCCGGCAGTCACGTCTGCGTTCCCTGCCGTTAAGGTGGAGGCTTACAGGAGGTCGGTGTTGCACCTGAACCTCATATCAGCAGTGGACGGAAGTGCAATTAACTGGTGTGAACTAATTGATGAGTGAGGACTTGTTTTTCGCGAAGATATCAGAGCCGGACAAGAGCGTCATAAACTTTGATGATCACTTCGGAGACTGTATGGGAGAAGTGGATAGAGGGCACATCGTGGTATTCCCGAAGCTCTGGATTCTAAGGCCCTACGATAAGACAAATGGCGAATTCACAAGAATTCCTCGACTGACTGCAGCATATCATAAAATGAGAGAAGAAACGAAAGGCTGGGTGACTACAAGAAATTGCCAGAAGAGATCGCTGAATTTTCTTTGATTAGAAGGATGTTGCTCGGAGCAGACTCCGTAGTACAAACCCCCAGGTTGAGAGCCTTTGAAACTAATGAAAGGAGGGTGGCAAAATTCTCCGAGACGATGGACCCGTGCTTTGTGGGCAGAAACGCCGCACTGCTGCAGTATACGCAGTTTACCTACACGGATGAAACAACGAGGAGACGAATGAGCAATACAGCGACTCCGAAGCCGGGACGATTTGACGAGGAGTGGGCGAAACTGGATCTAGCGCCTATGATCATGAGAGGCAAGGCTGACTTACCAGAAGCCTCCCTAATCTTAACGAGTGTAAAACCAGAGTAATAGAACCATGCTAGCACCCTTTGGCTGTGAAGAAGTCAGGGTAGTTCACGGAGAGGAGGAAGATCAGTCAGCTGGCAGGCTAGTTGTACCGAAATTTCCAGATGGAGCAAGGGATGAAGAGCAAGAGCCCTCAGATTCAGGAAAAGATCCAAAACGAGACGATGGACAGAAACGAAGACGTCAATCGGAAGAGCCTATGCAACAGGATCCCGATCGGGCTGAGACGGAGGACGATAAGGCTTCAACAGGAGGGATGTCCAGCCTGGACTTCAACTTCCTCAGTGAATTCCTCAGTGACAACACGTTGGAAGCGACGACTGAGCCGGCAGACGAGGGAACTTCCACGCTGGAAACACCATCGGCCTTCATGGAAAGGAACCGGAACTTGCCGGAGAGCAGCTCTCCGAGCAATTCTAAAAACACCGAAAAGAAATTTTCAATGGAATCACCAAGAGTAGAAGAATAGAAGGCACTGCCAGAGTACATTTCTTAGGAACGTTGCCCAAAGAGGAGTGGGAAGTTCACCATAGAGACCACGAAAATAAGACGGGATACACTATGGACAGAGCAGTCTTCATGGAAGAGGTCTGGACAGTAGTTCAGAGCTACGGTACCCAGTCTATTTTGAAAATAGGTCTCAACAGACCATTGATGCGGAAATTCCTTGAGAAACTCGACGAGTGTGAAGGGAGATTGAGCGAATTACCGATTGACTCGGCCACTGATGAAAAAGAGGCAAACTCTCCTATAAGATGACGCCGCAAGAAAACGAAAAAGAAGTAGTGTATCTGTCAAGAATATGAAAGCGAACGATGCGATCAAAAACGGTGATTGACAGGATTAATGAAAGGAAAATGAAGCTTGGCAGCAAAGTGACACTGAGGAAAGCGGGAAAAACAAAGGTGGATACCGAAATTTCGATAAAAGTTAACAACTCAGCCAAAAGAAAACGTGTCGAGAAGCCATGGACATGGGACAGGGTGATGATCGATTGACTGATCGGTAGGTTGACTGACGTAGCGATGGTGCCACCCATTCTTATGGCAGGATTAAAATCAGCCAGTTACAAAACCGAGAGGAGTGACCGCACTCTGACTGGAGCGACTTTAGAAATAGAGATACTAAGCCAATGTGGAGAGAGTACTCTTAAAGATTTCAAACCGTCTCCCATGAATCACGGAAAGGGAAGCGTAGTAGGACAGCTAGTCCCAGTGGAATATAACCGACTGACAGTGTCGGAAACTGTGTCGATTGATGAACCCGCCGTGTATACATGGAGATGTTGGAATACAGAAATTCGGCCAGAGGACACTTAATTGCTCTGGAAGACAAAAGTGCCATGGAAGGTTATTTGGAGACGATGATGCAAAGCACCATCCTAAAGCAGAAGGCATATGGAACAATCGAGCAGTACGTGAGCCCACCATGGAGGGCAGTAGTGTTACCATACTTGGATGAAGAAATGAGAACTACGTCGAAGATGTTAAAACTGAGGTTCGCTTGGTGCATGACTGGACTGACACGCGGGGAATATGACTCGGAAGAAAGAAAAAGATCGAAAGAGAAAAGGTGTTCTTAATGACGAGTATGAGAGATCCGATAACACAAGAAGAAGCAGCAGTAGCGTGCGCGAAGCGGAGAGACGCTCTCTGTTTCATTCGATTCATGATAGAACAAATATCAGTGCCAGCCTTGAACACTTGTGTCAAAATGCTAAGAGAAGGTGATGAGCGAGCGAAAGCCCTGCTCTTAAAAGCGCTTTTGGACATCCATCAGAGTAAGCCGATGCGAGTGAACATGAAGGAGCCTGTGGAACCGGAACCGATGAAAAAGATCGACGAACTAAGGACATTCTTTAACAAGGAGATGATGCTCACAAAGGAATCTATGGGAGCACTGCCGAAGTCCATTGAATACTGTGGACCGATCAGGAAGAAGTCATACAGTTACGTATCCGGAATTACAGGATTGGCGTGCAACCCTTTCGTAAATGAAGACAAACGCGGTTGCTTCTTTGATTACGAGCAAGCAGTGCTGCGAAGATTCTGGACGTCAAGAATTGCAACGATAAGAAGCGCTGCTAATTAGCAGACTAAGCTGGGACTAGCCTTGGAGGAAAAAGTGACTGCACCTTCAGTGCCAAAATCTGGCAACGGAGTAAAGTTTGGATGGGGATTCTCGGACGAATTGCTAAGAACGAGTCTGATGGTGGTGTGGGAACTAATGAAACCATCATGGTGTCCGAGTCCTAACGCTGATTTGATATTGCGTGCGACACAGGACTTGCAGAGGGAACTGAACTCAGACTGTAATTTGCGTGACCTTGGACATCATCTATAATTTGATGACGACAGCCTCTAGGAGCAACGGAGAAGACAAAGTACGGTTGCCTGGCTGGGGACCAGAGGACTGGGTCAAACCTGGTAGCTGTCTGGCAGAAGTCTGTGGACTGGAAGGTCACATCTGTGGAGGTCGGGATTGCTTAAAGACCCTGATGAAACAACACAAGCAGTTGACGATATTGTTTGGGAACATTGTGATGAAGGCAAAAACGGAAACAGAATTGATTGCAGATTGCCATGGAGGAACCGAGGTGAATCTAGTGACTGCACTGGGATTCTAAAGCATGTTTGGTTCTTTAGAGTCACTTTTGAATCTAGAACAAAAGCGTAGACCATCAGTGTAGAAATTTTTCCGGGAGTTTTGCAAACCGAGCAACAGTATATTGGAAAATGGAGACAAGCGATCGAGGCGGAAATGAACATCCGACATAGTGAAACCTATCGTAGACCGATGGGAGCGAGATATTTAGTGGGATCAACTTTAGCTCCAAGGTGCAAGAGCAGATACCGAGTGCATTTTGTAGCGGCGGATGTGAAAAGTACGAGAACGATCTTGGGTCAAGTTTTTTTCAGTAACAAAATGCGTAAGACTAGCGAGAATGTCAAAAAAATCTTACGAGTTACAATGCGAATTAGAATTGATACTGGGAAAGAAATTCATTGGATACGTCAGTGGGAACTTCAGTGACTTTGAAAGACAGAAGCAGAAAGGATTAACAGTCACGGATTACAATGCAGTAGATGAGAATTATGAAGTCCGCCTAATGATGATGGAAGTGGAACCACTACTGGAAGCTGGAAGCTTCGGGAAAGCGTAATTGGAGAAGCATCATGTCGACGCATGATGAGTTCCCCTGCCATTGCCTGATACAAATATGGTGATAGTAGAAGTTATGATTGCGATACGATGGCTGGAAGCTCATGTAAGAGAGAACATTAGACAAGAGACGCCGACAAAAGATTAATTGCAGGAATTGGATTGTCGAAAAGATTTAGATCTTTTTGAGACAACGTGCAAAATTTTGAACATTCCGAGGGAAGTGAAAAAGATACGGCCAGAAGACGACTGATGCAATGGTTTACAGCCAACATGACTGCTTGGTTGTACGAAATTGCCAAGAAGCATATTTCGAAGCACAGCAGAGTGTACAGTGCGTATCAGCTGGACATTGGAGGAGGAACTTTCAAGCGAGCTTTCATAACTCATCCGAATGCAGTAACCACTGCAGTGAAGAGAACTTCTAGGACAAGTGAATGTGACGGAAGGGTGAAAGAAATGATGTTGAAGGGAGACTTGGAGATAAACGACGATCAAAGAAGGAAACAAAGAAGCAACGAAAAAGAAGATGTTAAAACTCAGAATTGTCTGGTGTGTGACAAAAACTCAAATTGAAACTGAAGAGAAAACATTGAGTAGAGTTTTGAAGGTTAAAGAATTTGTTGCATTTATAAATTTGCATTACGATTTTAGTTAGTGGCTTTAAAGACACTCATTATTTATTTAGAAAGGCTTGAGTGGAGATTATATTAACGCATTCCAGCCTGCATGGTTGTTTTTATTTAACTAAGATGACTGATCACTTTGAGGTGACATGAAAGGCTTGGGTAATCTCTTGAAGAGGGAGATTATTTCAAGGTTCCTTGTAACCACCGAGATCTTTAATTTTATTATTGAGGACCAATAAGAACTAAATTTCCGAAGGGAAGAAGGACAGTAGGATAATTTTAGTTTCTTGGTTGGCAGGACTGTCTTGCGTCCCAACACTTTTTAAACCTAGGAGAAAAAGTTTTAAATCGGAACATAGACGTTAGAAGTCGGAAAGAATCTTTTATTTTAAGTCCTATCCTCGAAAGTGCAGATTAGTGAAAGAATTTGGAAGGCTATAAAAGTGTATCATGATGCCAGTTTTATTCTTCAGAGAGTCGATATGACGTGGATAAGAGTGATTTCATGCATTTTGTAAATTCTGTTCCATGGCACTGTACCATTTTGATGAAGACTACGGGACTCAATGAGGACATTGACCGGGCTGTCCGGGGAGTATGTGACGTTCGACCAGAATGGTCAAAATGCAATTTCGCATTCGAATTTTTATTGGAACATCTAACTGGGAAGATTGATGGTTTTGATGAATTAGTGACGTTAATTGAATAATCAGACAAGTCGGGAAGGGTTAGTTTTGTCTGACAAGCCAATTTTTAAAATTTAGATTTGGACGTGAACGACACGTACCCTTTTATCATTTGGCACACACTAAAACTGCGAAAACAGAACAACAGTAGTCTCAGTGACAACAAAAACGAAAAAACGGCAAAAGATTGAAATTGTGGTTAGAAATTGTCAGAAACCACTTCAAGTTGTAACGATTGTGCCGCTTCAATTGTTATAGAGCAGTTCACAAGAACCAGGAAGGGTGTTGGGACGACGTGTCCAGCCTTCTGAGAAGAAATAATAGTGTTATTTCTCCGGATTCCAGGATCCGGAAGGGTCTCGGGATTGGAACTTGAACTGTTTTATACAAACTTTTAGCTTCCCGGAATGTCTTCAGTTGAATTTAATTAATACCAAATTCAGTTTCAGATAATGAGAAGCTATGAGTTGGGGGAAAAGGGTTGATCAATTTTCAATGGAGATGATGAATTTTATCTACTGAACAAAAACAATAGTAATATACTATATAAATTTTTTTTTTCATTTTAAAACACCGTCTCAATATCCATATTACAAATTTATATTACAAATTTATAACAACGTCTAATGAAATTAACGTGGAGAAAACTCCTGGGAGCAGCGGGGCAGATGAGAATGTATCAATCATCGGTGGTGGTTCAGTTCATTGACAAGAAGCTAGTCCGGGTCGCTTTTGAACGTCTCAATAATAGCTGCAGCATTTCCCATTTGCACTGCTACTCCCAAACGTTGTCTTAGATATTCAGTTGCTCTCTTCTCTCGTGTGGCAAGAAATATCCGTCTACCCAAGTCATTAACAAGTCGAGGGTGTTAGGGCCGAGTCCACCTAATGTCTCTACTGCAACTGGCTGGAAGAAGTGTGCCTGTGATATGGCTGAGTATTTACTGACGTTTCGAGACTCGGCAAGTTCAGTGACACAGGGACCAGGAGTTGCTGCTTGGGTGGAATTTGAGGCGGCTAGGTGATGCACGCAGGTGAAATCCCAAGCCATGGGGCGACCTAAGCGCCAGGGCATCAGGGTAACGCCGTCTGGCCTTTTGTTGTCTTCTCTGAACATATCTGCTGGTTCCAATTCTGCTGGAATATGAGCACTCTGCAGGGCTTTGTGGATAATCTCGTTGCCGAGGTGGTGCCTAGCATGGCGACTCCGACTGCGAAGACAGACAAACGCGTGTGACCCGTCCGCTTCAACCTTGGCGCCACACCATCAGGTGTTTGGGGAGCAAATTGATGCATCTAGTCTGAAGCTAACAGCAACTCTCAGCTGCTCGTCTGACATATGCAAACCTAGGATTCTCGAGGGCATAGCGTTGAGCCAGTCGCTTGCTCTTGTACAGGCAGCTCCATGTAATCTGGCGGCGTCATTGGCTGTGGCTTCCTGGAGAAACTGGCTAACTTGCTTTTCCGGGTTTTTGTCGTATATTTCGCGCTGTTTAAGAGATCGCGGGGAGCTCCATCTGCTGTAAAAGCATCAAAGCTAGTAAGGGCGTCCGTTATTATGTTAGTTTGTGAAAAAGCATAGACCTGCTGTGCTAGATCTTCGACTGAAAGGAAAGACGAGAGGTACGAAACGACAGCCAGTTTAGTAGGAGGTAAGATACCAAGGCCTCCAAAACGGACTGGTAGTGAAGCTTGCTGTCACATAGCAACATCTATCTTGATGTTTATGATAATTTCCAGAACAGTGATAATTGTGTTCTCAAGCGTGAGAAGGAGGTCAGTTCTCCGATAGACTTCTGATGTTCGAAAGAAGTACATCAGCTTAGGAATGAGAAAACACTGGCTTTCAGCTTCTGGTTGAAAAAAATTTCATTCGAGATCGGTCCCAAGGCAGAGCCAAGAAGCTCAATTTCAGAGTCCTGCACAGTCTTGATCCTGGGGCACAGAAGCTTGATCTCGTTGGTAACCTTCGTGCGAAACTCATGATTAGAACTGAAGAAAACTATTTCACACTTTCCATCGTTCAAGGACAAGCCGATTTTTTTCGATCTCAGCCATGACGAGGCGAAGATCTCCAATGACAATCTTCCAGTCGTCGCCTTTATTGATGTCGTCAATGTAGGCAATTTTCAATCTGGCCTTCAATCTGACAATAAAACTGTGGATGGACAGACAGAAAAGGAAAACCGCTAGAGGGTCTCCTTGTTGGAACCCTTCCTCAGAGACAATGAACCCTTCGCCCAAAGACAAGAAGCTTCCCTGTTCGTACCAAAGTCTGTAGAACGGAAAAAGTTCCGGCATTTCTTCTGCAAGGAGTTCAGCGACATAGTCTGTTCTAACGGTGTTGAACGCTTTGCTGGAGTCCAGTTTTAGCAGAACATCGTTCTTGTTAGCGCTTTTGATGAACGCCTGAACAGCATGGACCGCAGCTTCCGCTCCTCCCCGGGTGCCGAACCCAACTTGAAGGGGAGCGAAGTAGGATTTGAACTTCGAACTGGCAATACTGGCATTACGTTTGCCAGCAACTCGGCGCAGTGTGTCTCCCACAGCAATAGGGCGCAGGCCTCCGTTAGGTTTGTTGAAAGCGCTCAAATTGGCGCCAGCAATTAAGGGTTTTATTCTGTTTGGAACTTTTCCGGAAAGGAGAAGGTTAACAAACTGACTAAGCGCTGATTTCAGGTTCGAGGCGTCTTGACCAAGTTTATCACTTAGACAGTCCAGTCCTTCACATGTTGAGGTGTAACAATCGCCCGGAAGTGCATATCGATGGAAAATAAAGCTAGGTTCTAAGACGACTGGCCAGCGTCTAAACAGAGCTCTACATGCTTTTCACCGTCTCTACCAAAGCCAGTTCTTTTGGTGGTATTTTCAACATCGGGTCAACAAAAACGTTACTGTTCTCCGGCTTCGACCAGAACGCTCCAATTAACTTAATTACAGGCAAAATTAGTGAGCTCAGGGCTGGGTCTCAGTATCCCCAGACCACGAGGTCACTCTTAAAAACAGGGCTACTACTAATGATATTAAGATTGTTTTTGTTCAGTAGATAAAAATCATCATCTCCATCGAAGATGGATCAACCCTTTCCCCTAACACCTAGCTTCTTATCGTCGTAAAATGAATTCAGTTGTTAAATAAATTCAATTCAACACATAACTGGGAAGCTAAGAGTTTATATAAAACAGTTTCAGTTCAAATCACGAGACCCCTCCGGATTCCTGAATCCGGGGAAATAACGCCCTTATCTTCCTTCCGGAAGGCTGTTTTCCACCCTTCACCGTTGTTTTGAACGGCCTTGCAACGATTGTAGCGACACAATCGTTGCAACTCAGAACGGTCTCTGCTAACTCTGCTATTTGTTGTTGTTTTTCTATCACATTTCTCGTACTTATCACTATCGCAACTATTGTTGTTCTGATTTGATTCTGGATTTTTTCCAAAATGGCCGATTTTTTTGACGTTTCTCAGAATTATGACGTCATCGTTCGAAATTTTAAAAATGCAAAAAACCAGAAAATTGTAGCCTTCACAGTTTGACTAATCGTCTCAATAACGTCACTAATCTCTCCAAACTCTCAATTCGGAAGGTTAGCTGCTAACTATTCGAAATCGCCGAATCTGCATTTAGTTCATTCTGGTCGAATGTCACAAACTTACCGGACAGCCCTGGTCAATGTCCCCACTGAATCTCGCAATGCTCGTAAAATTGGTACAGTGTCATCGGAACTATCAAAATGCACGAAATTACTTTTATCCGCGTCATATCGACTCACTGCAGAATATAAATGGCATCATACTACACTTTTGTAGCCTTCCAAATTCTTTCAGTAATCTGCACTTTCGAGGATATGACTTAAGATAAAACATTTTTTCTGACTTCCAATGTCAATGCCCTGATTTAAAACTTTTCTCCTGGGTTTTAAAAGGTGTTAGTTTGCAGGACAATCCTGCCAACCAACAAGCTAAAATTATCCTACTATGCTTCTTCCCTCCGGAAATTTTAGTTGTTATTGTTTTTGTTCAGTAGATAAAAATCATCATCTCCATCGAAGATGGATCAACCCTTTCCCCCAACTCCTAGCTTCTCTTCCTCGTAAAATCAATTCAGATGTTAGTTAAATTCAATTCAGGACATAATCGGGAAGCTAAAAGTTTGTAAAAAACAGTTCCAGTCCCGAGACCCCTCCGGATTCTTGAATCCGGGGAAATAAGAAACTTTTTTTCCTTCCGGAAGGCTGTCTTCTACCCTTCACCGTTGCTTGCAACGGCCGTGCAACTATTGTAACGGCACAATAGTTGCAACTCGGAGCGGTCTCTGCTACTTCTGCTTTTCTCCGATTCTGATTCTCAATTTTCTAGTTGTTGTCGTCGTCGCAACTATCGTTGCTGTGTTTTTATTCAGGTTTTTCTCCAAAATGGCCGTTTTTGACGTTTCTCAGAATTATTACGTCATCGTTACGAATTCTTAAAAATTAGGAATTTCCGAATCCTTCAGCCTTCACGATTTGTCTAATTGTCTGAATATCGCTCTTAATCCTTCAAAACCGCCAATTCGGAAGGTTTGCTGCTAAAACTCAAAGCTGCATTTTCGTCCATTCTGGTCGAATGTCACATACTCCCCGGACAGCCCGGTCAATGTCCCTATTGAATCTTGCAATATTCGTAAAAATGGTACAGTGTGATCGAACAAAAATTACAAAATGCACGAAATTACTTTTATCCGCGTCATATCGACTCACTGCAGAATATAAATGGCATCATACTACATTGCTATAGCCTTCTAAATTTATTCACTAATCTGCACTTTGAGGATATGACTTAAGATAAAACATTTTTCTGGCTTCCAACGTCATTGCTTTGATTTAAAACTTTTTCTCCTAGGTTTTAAAAGGTGTTAGTTTGCAGGACAGTCCTGCCGACCAACAAGCTAAAATTATCCTACTATGCTTCTTCCCTTCCGAAATTTTAGTTGTTATTGTCCTGAATTTTAAAATTAAGGAACTCTGTGGTTAGAAAGAACAATGAAACAATCTCCCTCTTCAAGAGATTACCCAAGCCTTTCATGTCACCACAAAGTGATCAGTTCTCCTAGTTGATTAAAAACAGTCATGCAGGCTGGAATATTTAAATATACTCTTTGCTCAAGCCTTTCTAAATAATTAGTAAATATGTTTGAACTCTGAATTCGCTACTATCATAATATTGGCCTTCCTCATTTCTGCTTTGTCGTACGCGGCGAAGATGGTCTCATCTTTCTTTATCGCTTTCAATTCACCGTATCTTTGGGCATCACCTTCCTGATTCACTTGCTTCGGGTATGCTCTTTCTTTCACATGACCTGGGGGTGTGTTCAACTGCCTGAACATCTTCACATGTTGTCCAATCGGCGCCCTTGTTATCAGAAATCTTCCAGGTCTTTCTTCTAGATTCCCCTCATCGTGATTCAGTTTTACATCTTGTAACGATCGGGCGTTCACTGGTCCCATTGTGCTATTAGAGGGCAGTCCCTCTAGGTCAGCAAACCTCAAGGCAGTTGTAGAGCTGAAGTTTACGCCAGCCGCTATCAACCAGTCCACTCCTGTTATCGAGTACAATCCGCTGACCAATAACCTTGCTCGGTTGAGCATCCTCATGGCATCCGCTGCGAAGCTCACCGTCTGAAGATACAGTTTCATCAGGTCATCCTTGTATATGTGCCATGGAAAAGGTATTGGCCTCGACCACATTAGAGAGCTCCTGTTAGGGCGTCTTTCCTCTCGACTGGTCCTTGTCGTCTCCGACCTCGTGTCCGATCTAGAGGTGCTGGCTGTCTCCTTCATCGGGTTGACAAGCCCTAGTTTTCTCCTAGGATTAATGGTCCTCCTCATTGGCGCTTCTCCCAACCGATCTTGAACGTCTGTTCTCTGACCTGGTTCGCTAGAGCTCTGCTGTCTATAGTTCGTCACGGCCGGGACCGTCCCCAAGTGTGTTTCTAGGCTAGGAGGCACAAAGGTGGTAATCACAGGTTCGTTCAATGCTCCCTCCTCCTTTAGCACTCCTGTGTCAAAGAGTTCTACTTCCAACTCATCCAATCGCTCTTGGAAGACTCTGTTCAACCAAGCCTCTCCTTCTATTTTATCGAAGTGGATGCCGTCCGTAGTCAGCCTGGCCTGATCCATAGCTCTCAGCCGTGAGGATCATCCTTCCGGCATCCCGACTTGCAAGATTCCTCAGGATGTTATTCCACCTGACCACTCCTTCGTTGTGCCTTCTCCCTATTGCAGTCAAACGCCTTGCATTCATTGGCACAGTGCAAACGGTCAGTACCGCGCAGTTGAACTTCTGCCAGAGAGAAGTAAACAAGCACACCATCATTGATTCCCACAGTGCTTCCTCCTCATCCGAACTTCTCGAGATGTTATTTGTCCCAACTAGGATCATTACATTAGGGATTCTCCCTGGATGCATCAACTCCACCATCCGAAATAACTGGGCTATGGTCGCGCCTCCAAAGGCCATCACCGTGGTGACCCAAGAGGTTCTCAAGTTCGAGAGTACTCTGACAAAGCTATCTCCCAGTATCAGATGGGATGTTCCTAGCGGTGCTTGCTGCAGGTTCACTGCCGGGTTCGAGGTCGCTCGATTGAAGCAAGCTCTCGATTCCGCCTCTGGAACTCCTGTGAAGTTATACTTCAATTGATTGTTCTTCTGTACATCTATCACACGTGATACTTTCTTCGCCGGCATCTTTCGTATCCTCCTCTCTGGGACCTTAGAGCTCCCCATTGGTGGCGTTGTGTCGCTAACTCCCTGTCTGGTCATCACTCTTTGGGAGAGTCGTACTCTGCCCGTATCGTCGATCGTTCCATAGGGTGCAGTCACCCCGGAACCTAGCACATTCTTGTTGGCGACTAGTCGTCCAGCTGTCTCTATCAGCTTCCTCACCGTTTGTTCCACGACTGGGTCATTCAAGGTGTCACTCGGGTCCGAGATCGTCACTCGACCTGTTCTTGTCGGGGGTCGCGTTTCCGTTGTCTGACTTATCTCTCGAGGCGTCAAGAGCTCCATCGGGGACTGCCCACGAGGAATACTCCTTGCAGGTATCACTTTTTCCACGGCTGTAGTCAATGCCACCCGTTCCGATCGCTCCTTGTAGTCCCGCATCAAGCGCTCAATTTCTTCACCCTGCTTTTTGTTGCAGTCTTGAAACAATCTCTTCCGCATGTCTTTATCTTCCTCCGTACTGAGCATGGTATTAGTCATCTCATCCAGCTCCTTTCTGGTCTTTTCCAGCTCGTCTTTTATCCCATCTAGATCTTGCATGGTTCGGTTCGTTTGAACACCTTGTTCTACTTTCGCACTATTTAGTGGCACAGCTGCTCTCAGTGGTGAACTAGACGAGGCAGCCTCGCTGTTCATCTCTTGATGCATTCTCCTCAGCCCAGCCTTGGGCTTGGAGGGCAAAGGCATTTCACCTGGTTGATAAGTCCTAGAACTTCCCAATCCAGGCTCATTCGCCAAGTCACTCCCTGAGAGAGCCCCGTTTCTCCACCTCATCACTCTCATGTTCGGGCGGTCTAGTACTCCCCTTTCTCCGTATGCTGCCATCAATAGGACTTCCGTGGGGCGGTCCTCACGGTTGTTATGCCCCAAGATGTTTATCAGGGCGGTCAGCAACATGACTACCTCTGGGTCCTCCAGAGCAAAGTCTCGGTCCATTAGCCGACGATAGATCGCATCTACCATCGGTCCTACATATGCCTCTGTCAGGTCCATCAATTCATCCAAGTTGAAATTATCCATTCTCTTTTCAAGTTTTGATTCGATTTGATTCAAGGTTTGACTCAAGTGAGTAATTAAATGATCAATCAGGATCTAGAAAAGAGGTCACGAATATCACACTTGTCAGTTTCACTTTAACTTCGTTAAAATTTAATTAAAAATGTCAGATAAAAATATTTTGATCCTAAAATGTATTAAAATCAATCGGTCTCTAAAAATTTGGAATTCGACCTAAGATTGGACCGTCCAAACTTTGGATCTATACCTAAGATCATTATTCAGTTGTTCGTGGTCACTAACTCCTTACCCAGGACCTTAATAACATAACAGATAACATAACATAACACACATTACGTACTTTAGTCTGACACCCTCTTGCATGTCATCTTAACTCAGCCTATACTTAAGTAATATTTCTTATGTAAGTATACTTGTATAATAGTATCAGAGAAGATTACGTGTATGAGTGCGTACAGTTCTCGAGGATGCAGTCGTCCTCTGTTCGGGTCGTACACTGGAAGCGAAAGCTCCTTCACATCCCCTTCCATGAGTAAGTCTCTCAATCTCGTCAAGGACAAGACTAGGTTTTCCGGGTCTACGTGCCGCTTCTCCGTCGCCCGTGTCACTAAGAAACATAGGTCTTTTCCCGGTATCTGTGACGCCGCCGGAGGCAAGGCTGCTACACCCCCTATTCCTGGTTTTTGCTTCCGAAGGAATTCTATGTTTTTATATTCTCTCTTAAAATCTGCTGCTAACGCTGTCTTAAAACTCATGTCTGCTGTGATTGCTATTGCACATGTTCTATTGGTGAGTATGAAATCGCTGTCTGTTAATATTATGCTACTTGAATATTCTTTTGGTAAGTTAAAAAATGACACAACTACCCTCCCTATGTCAGGTTTCTTAGGTTCTTCGCCTGTTTCTGCTTCTAAGTCTTCTGTCTCTCTTGCTATTCTTAACTTTTTTATTATTAATTTTTCAGTGTGGGTAAGTCCTACCCCCACTCCCCGGACAAAAATATCCATCGACGTCCCCTTTCCATTCGTCAAGTCTTGTTCATATGACTGCTGTTGCTCGTCGTCGAATTCTACCTGGGGTTTCGACCGGTCATCGACCCACTCATCGTCGTGATCATCGACTATGTCAATGTCCTGTGACACAGTTATTTCTTCTAGACCCACTACTTCTTCCCCTATCTTCTTTAGGACTATCCTGTCCACTACAAAATCGTCGCCGTAAGGGTTATATTTCTTCTTGGATTTTGTCCTGTCATTTTGACGAGTCTGTAATGTGAACGGAAGATCCGGTTCCAAGCTCTTAGGAACCTCCCTTTGTTCAGGGTCTTGCCAGTCCTCTTCTGCGTAGGGTAAAGTTTCATCGTCTGCTTCAATCACGTCATTTGGGTCCAGGTCCAGTGGTGTACTTGTTCCTTCCTCTATGACTTCATTTCCATCGTTCTTTTCCCTGGTGCCCTTCTCATTGACCTCACAAGCAGGGTCCATCATTAGATAATCCCCTTCTTCCATGTCTGCAGGTATACACCAGTCTTCTGTCGATGGATTGTAAGGCTTAATGTTTTTGTAATGAGCGGCTCGGCCAGTACTCAGTCTATAAAAGCGTCCCTCCTGGTGCACCTCCGTAATCATGAAGGGTCCTCTCCACTTTTTTAGGAGCCTTTTCGTCCCTTTCGGGGGTATAACGTTCTGAAATACCCATACGTAATCTCCTACCGAGTAAGCTTCCGCACCAGCTGCTTTCTTGTCAAATCTTTTCCTCTGCCTTGCCGGTGCTTGCTGAGTATTTCGTCTACACAAGTCGTTCAACTCTTGAGGACGTCTAATTTCATCCCTCACATAGACCTGTGGTGACGTCTTCTTCCCTCATACTCTGGGTAGAAGAAAGTCAAGGGCAAAGACTTCTCGTGCCCGGTCAGCATCATATGTGGGCTAACTCCGGTGGTGGATGTTGTGTGCTATTGTAAGCTCCCATCACCTGTGGAAGATATCTGTCCCAATCGGTCATGTACCTGGAACAATATACCCTCAGCATCGACACTAACTTTCGATTCTGCCTTTCCACTAAGCCATTTGTCTGGGGATGGTATGTCGTGGAGTGACCTTGAGCAACTTGTGAGCATCTCATTAGCTCTTTCGTGAGTACTCCTACAAAAGCTGTTCCGTTATCCGATTGAAACGTCATCGGACAACCGTGTCTCGCTATCCACGTATTGATCAAGTGGTCGCACGTCTCTTCAGCCGAGGCAGTTATGCAGGGCACGGCCTCTGCATACTTCGTGAAGTGATCTATCATGACCAAGACTTGATTATAACCACTGTCTGTCATGCATATCTTTTGGTCTATCTGCACTACCTCGTTGAATTCAGACGACTCGATCGATTGTAAAGGAAATCGCAACTTCCTTGGATCCTTGACCTGTTGGCTTGACAGACATGCTGTTACACACTTCTCACATGCCTTTTTCATTCCAGGCCACTCAAAGCGCTTCAGGATCCTCTGATACACTTTGTCGATCCCCTGATGGCCCATCTGATTTTGCGACCTGAACAAAAGTTCTGTCTGATAGAGTTGTGGAAACACTATCGCGTTATAATTATATAGGACTTTGTCTTCATCTCTTCTCTTGCAAGCCACAATCCCGTCCTTGTTCAAGTATAACCTTCCCTCTTTCTGCATGAAATACTGTCTCAGGATACGGTAACTGTCTTCTTCCAGGTCACCCTTATCTGGTGCACCATTTTCTATCCACCTCTTCAGGTTGCTGGTCATGCGGTCATTTCTCTGCGCCCTTAGAAGATTCGAGAGTCTGTATCTCGCCTTCAAGTATGTCTTCATGACCCTCATCTGACTATTCACCTCATTGGGCTGGTGTGTATCTTCTTCCATCTTAACGCACCAAATCTTCGCCAACGGCTGTGTTTCTTGTTTGAACGGCTGAAGATCAGTCCTGACTACCTCTTTTTGTGGCAACAGACTTATCGAACATTTCGATACCGCTATTGTTTCCAAATCATCCGCTGCTTTGTCAAAGATTCTTTCACCTTGTATGAGGTAGCGATCACTATCAGGGTCCTGGTATACCTCTCTATCCAGATCCCTTGCTCGATTTTCCACTAGTAGTGTGTGGATGGCTGATTCTGACAGTTCCGATCCTGAGCTCGAGTTGCTGTCTGTGTAGGTGTCAATTCTTGAGTTTCGGGAGTTGTCATCTGTTGAAGAGTCTGCGACGGAGTCTGCACCATCTCCTGGGTCAGTTCTGTGCTTTCTTCTCATCCATCTGAAATCCGCGGACAAAACTTTGTTCTCCAGGTCCTGCTTCCCATCAGGAACTTCCTCATCTACATCAGACTCACCGGAAAAACTTTTCTGTCCCGGGTGTTGATCTTGAACTCGCTGGCGCTTCTCATCGTTTGTCTCCCCGGACAAACAATCTTGCACCAGGTTTCGTTCTACCTTTTCACCTTCTTTATCTTGGTCCACAAAGGTAACGGTTTTCCTTCGCGTATTGCTCCGCTGTTCTTTCCGTCCGTACGAAGTACTGGTTAAAACCTCGTGTGGTATTGAGGATAATAGTTGCTGAACTATTGTCCTACAATCCCTCTCGTTCTCTTCGTGTTGTCGTCTTGACGGCATGATCTTCACCTTCTCCCTGACTGTTAGTGATGCCACTGCTGCTGCCCACTCGGGGTCATCTCTGGTCACTTCTGACCTGCACCGTTTGATTCAATAATGAGAGGCTGTTTATGTTCATGCGAGAAAGCTCCTGCTGGACCAGGTTTGAGCGCAGCAACAGATCCAAAGGGACCGGGTCCTCCTTGGATAGGATCTTTATCTCGACTGCTTTCTCTACAGGTAACTCAGGATGTCCTGGAATTGGATGTCCAGACTTGTCCAACCATCTCGTTAAGGGAAGCGCTTCATAAGTTTCTTTGTCCAGAAACGAGAATTCTTCCTTTATTTCTGCCTGATTGGTTTGCTTCTGTTCCAATCTGTCATAGAACTCAGTTTTCTTGCTGAGGCTGTCAGCATTCTGGTGTTTATCACGCATCCTGTGCTCGATTATCATGTGGTAGCCATCCAATCTTACAATCCATCTACCAATATAACTCTGATCCATCGAGTAGGTCTTCAACCATGATAACGCTCTGCTGTCTACGCGTAATTTAAAGGGAGCGCTCCCCAAGTATGCGCGGTATTTTTCCACAAATGTGACTACTGCAAACGTTTCTGCTTTTGGTGCACCATATTTCATCTCAATGTCACTCAAGACCTTTCTGCCATATGCAATGGGACGAAGAACCGTTCCTCCATTCCATTCTTGCTCCTGATGCAATATTCCTGATATGGCTACTACCGATGCGTCTGTGTCAAGAACATACATGCCCTTTTCTGTAGGCATGCCTAGCACTGGCGCTTCGCACAGTTCCCGCTTTATGTTCTCGAAGGCAACTTGTGCTTCATCTTTCCATTCGAACTGTTTCCCTTTGTTGCGCATCAGCTTCTGCATCGGATACACCTTGTCTGCATATCTTTTTATGAACTCACGGTAGTAGTTGGCAAACCCTAGGAAGCTCAAGAGCTGTGTGTCCGTTCTGGGAGCCTTCGATATCAGCACTGCTTCTTTTGCTTCTGGGTCCAGCCTCACCCCATGCCTGTCCACCATTCTTCCCAGATACTTGATTGAATCCCTAAGGATTTCACACTTCGATGGTATGCACTTCAAGCCTGCTCTTTGCTATGACTACGTCATCCACGTAACACATCACAAGGTTCCCATACTTCTTCATCACCCTTCTTCAACGGCGCCTTCCTCAAGTTTGATTTCGTGTTCTTGAAAATACATCTGCGTTCCAATTTAAAACCTCTCGTAGTAGCTCGAAATCTCCCTCGCCTATTTTCTCTTTTAAGTGTTCTATCTCTGGCAAGACCGATTTGTCAGACTCTTGTTCATATGTATGACGAGGGGCGTTCTGGAAAATTCGAGCAGCTCAATAAGCCGTCGTCCGTGTCGGACTTCATTGAAAAAAGTTTATGAATAGATTTTAATTCATTAATTCTTTCTAAAATTTTCTCTTTATTGGCATGATAAGGACAGTCTTTCACACTAAATTTTGTCAAGTTTTGTGTCTCTTCATAGTCGGTCCTCATCGGCAAAGCGTAACCAAGCTTCTTTCCACGCTGGATTGAAACCTTGGTGTCCAGTGTGTTCAATAACACACTGACACACAGTCCGTTTCGCGTTACCGAGAAGCTCCGGCCTAAAATCACTGAGCTTTGACTATTTGGATTTGGTACCAAACAAACCTGTTTACTATCACTTAACGAATTTAAATTTCTCATTCTAAAAATTGCTACCACAGCCTGCCCTGACTGAAGTTTTACTTTTCTGTCTAAAAAAATTGGTACCTTGTTTTCGTCTGTTATTATCCTATTAATTGGTTTCTTAACATACTTCTGATCCGGGTTCCTAATCTTTATTAGACCGTTGTTCAAGTCGATCATCACGTCAAAATTCCTGACGAAATCTCTTTCCAAGATGAATTGGTCGGCGTCGTCCAAATTCTCTACCACCAGGAAGCTCATCCAAAGATCCCGCCCTTCCATGTGGAGAACCGTTATTGGTGTTGTTCCGGCTACGTTAATCGCTCCTCGATTGGCGGCGGCCAGTCGGAGATTTGTTGGAATTAGATCTTCCCTCGTGAATCCCATTCTTTCCCAAGTTTTTGTCGACATCACACTCACTACCGCTCGTGTGTCCAGAAGCCCTGTGACTCCGATTTTCTTTCCGTTGGTGTCGAGCAGATATGCAGTCACATCTGCTTCGTACCCAATGTGTTCTGCGTCTTGTTCCATCATGGCGTTATGGCCTATCCTGCGGACTTTGAGTTCCTCCTCAACCAAATAGATCTGCCCTATTTTGTCACTATCTGTGGTCACATAAGTCCTAGTGTAGATACTGATTCCATCCACGTTCAGCATCACTTGATACGGCCCATAGACTTCCACGTAGCGTCCATGAAGCTTCTTTATGCGAGGGCCACCCGTTGTTAGTAGTGCTCGCACAGCTCTTGACTCAATGCGTGGCTCCACCTGCCTCAGATAATCTGCATGTGTGTCCAAATGCATCAAAGTGAACTGTGATGGTTCACTCAGATTTCTGATTACCTGGTGTCCTGCTACCGAGATTATTGATTGTATTAGGCTTCCTTGTGGCACCATGCCAAACCTCTGACCAGAGATCACATTAAGTTTCATGCTCAAACTACTTGATGCCTTTGTCTCTTCGACTTCTGTCGCCTCGAAGGTATTCAGTTTCTCCTGTAGTTTCTCATTTTTCAGTTCGAGTTTCACTTTTTGTTCGATCTCTTTTGTCACCAGTTCCTGCTGCACTCTGTTTAGAGCATCCCTTGCGGCTGCCCTGTAATCAATCTTGAAGTCATCGGCCGAATGCACTGGTTCCGGCTCGCATGTCTCTTCAGTTACCGCTTGCATTTTCTTCGTCGCCAGCTCTTGCGGTTTGTCTTTTCTGCGCGCCTCCGCTTCACTCAAAAGGCGAGCCTTCCTGGCTTCCAATCCTGATAAAGCTTCCTCATGCCTTGGATGCTTGATGTCTGCTACAGCATCCCAGAATGTCGGACAATCCGATTTCAAATTACGTTCCAAGTTGCAAAAGAAAAACCTCGGGCCGAATTTTGCAATTACTCCTCTCATGAAATCTTCATGATCGACTTCTGACGCATCTTCGTCCTCGAGGCTAAAGCCTATTGCTTTCATGGCCTGTTTGGAAGTTGGGCATGCTGACACATGATGGTCCGTCGAACTGCAATTTGCACAAGAGCGCCTCTTGTCCATATCGTCCCTCGGCTTATACCAGTTGTTCCCTTGGTTTGCTGGTCCGTTGTTAAAATTGCCATAATTGTTCTTATAATATCCAATCTCGAAGGAGGTTTCAACAAAAGATATTCTTTTTTCTTGAGCCTCAACTCCTCTGGTGTTGGCGCATTGGTTGATAGTGGTGTGTAATGCGTTGCTAGCATTGTTCGGAGTTCATCATTCTTCACACCATCGATGAATTTCGAGGCTAATGCCAGGTTCATTTTTCTGTTTGACTCATCCGGTTGGCTGCGTCTTCTCAGCATTTCCAAGTCGTCTAGGAACTTGTCTATCGTTTCATCTTCTCGTTGCCTCCGTTTCTCAAAGCGCATCATTGCTTGGTGCCCCTGCACCCCTGATCCAAAAGGATTTAACAAGATTTCGAAAATTTTCTCAGCTGTGTCTCGCTGATATTGCTTCTTGGCCATGACACAGTTCAGGGCTGTCCCCTCCAAATTACTGGTGAGCGCACTGCACTCTTGTCTTTCCGACAAATCCTCTTCCTCGAAATGCAATTTCATTACCTCTAGCAATACAGCCATCAGATTCGTCTTTTGTAGCATCTTGGTTTCTTAAAGACTCTTCTGGACTTCTCACTGCGTTCATTGGTTCTGGATAACCTCGTCAGGAATGTATCCAAAGATGTTCAGGGGTTCAAAGGCTGCGGCCATTGCCGTAGCATCTCTCGAGTGCACCGCCTGAGTATCATCGCACCTTGTCAAGGGCTCTGTATTCGGTGCATCCCTGCAATCCGAATCGCCGTGAGTGTGCCCCCCTTGGCCCACATGACTCCTCCCTGGGCTCGCATGTCTCCTGTTACCGGAATCACCTCTCCCAGTCGCATGTGTGCATTGTGTCGGTCGTTCGTTTGAGGTCTGTCTGTTCTCAGTTGAACTTGCTCTACTGTTTGGGCCCCATGTTCTATTATCCTTTGTGGCATAGCCTGATGAACTGCCACTACCTCTAGTGGATCCATATGTCCTCCTCCTTTGATGGTCATTGAATTTCACCTTCGGCTCCCTGCTGGGACCTACCGAGTTCGGTTCCCCTTCTTTTGGTCCCCTTTTGCTGCCTAGTAGCCCGTCCAACCTATCCATGATAGCCTGAGTTCGCCTGTCCATCATTGCATCTATCTTTGTGTCAAGAGTCCCAAGAGACTGCTCTTGCTGAACTCTTAATTTCTCCGTGTCATCCCGTAAGCGTAACTCTCTCTGCTCCGCTTCTCTTGTCATTCGCGACAAATTCTTTGCTATGTGCTCGTCCGTTCTTTCCTTCAAGCGTTTTTCACTCCTACCAACTTCTTGTCTATTGCGGTTTATTTCATCCCGCAGACTTTCTCTTTCAACGTGGACTGCTCTTTCTAGTTCACTCATTCTTATGGTCATCTGTTCGTTTTGTTCTCCTATACTGCCCACTATGTTGATCAAGGCTTCTTCTAATGATGCCCCGTTTTCCACTAGTGGCGTCACTAGTGGCGGTGTCACCCTGTCAATCCCAGGTAGCTTCGTGCTGGTCGAGATTCGAGCTTTGATTTTCTGCCTCGACGTCTTTTCATTATCCACCTCAGGATCCGCCGATGCGTTGCCTAGCCCTTTGTTTCTATTCTCCCCAGTTCGCGTCTCTGAATTTGTCATACTCGCAAAGCCTCTTGACTGGCCTGATCTTGGTGCGTCTTTTCTTATCGTTCTCACCACACCAAATTTATCCATGGTTCCAGTCTCTCTGTCGAAGTACGCCTCATTCTCCTGGGTCGAACTATTGAGGCTGACTTGAGATCCAAAGTCCACTTGCTCCTCATCGTACTCTTCTTCCTCCTGGGATTCACCTTCATTTCCTGTGCCCACTCCAATGGTGAATGGAAAGATGTTTCCCAAAGTGTTCTTCATTCATTCTGAGAACGATGAGGACGTTGTCTGTTTCTCCGTCACGCCTGCCATCATGGTGTTGTCTCTGGGAGATCTTCTAGTTGCCACAATTTCAGTAGAGAAGTTGGACAGTTCCGACATCTCCTCGCAGTCCAGTGTCCCGGTGGAAGTGGCAAAATCTTGGCCTTGTTCTACCGGAGTAGATACACTCGCCAGCCTTCCGTCTCTCCCCTCCGGTCCATGTATTTCCTGGTTCTCATTCATGGCCTGGTCCGGATGGACCTCCACTTCTAGCATAGCTTTTCGCTCTTCTGAGGACTTCTGACTCCTGGTTTCAACCATTCTGCCTGAAACCGTCTCCCCTTTGTCGGTCCGGGTTCGTGTGATCCGTTCCACAAAAGGGTCGGTCATTGCTTTTCTTTGCTTTTCAGGTATGAATATCCTAGAGTTATTACCTCGTTTAGGTATTCTTGACTTGTCTAGACTCATTATGACTTTATCACTTCTTATTATCTATACGCTCAGTTCGATTGTTAGTGTCCTTTTGATCTGACTACTGATAATAATAACACAACACAATAAATTCCAAATTTTCTATTAAATAGTGACCACGAATCCTTGTATGTTATCACGGCACAGCGTATTCACAACTTATTCACAATAATCGATTATTAGTCGTAAGATTTGAAAACTAGCACAGTATGATGATATCAGTCAATTTAAAAGATAGTGTATTCACTACCCAATTAAGCACAAATTGTTGATTTAAAATCAGATATAACAAAATAAGAATAATTTTATGAAAAACGTATGTGTATTGTACTTTAAGTCAGTCGCAGTACAATAGTCGAACTTGCTTTATAAAGAAAGAACTTTCCCTGCTTGGTGTTGCACCAAAAGACGAAACTTGAAGGCAGTAATTTTCTCAAGTGGGCGTCTATTGCACCCACCGAGTCCAGTGTTACCTATCTGCCTTCGGACTGCCCGAGCTAGACCTACTAAAATCCTCAGGGCAGCCACTTTTCTCAAAAACTTTTCAGATTTCAATCCACTCCAATGAGTCTTTTTTTGAAAGGCAAGTTACCCCTCCGGTTTGGGATCCCTCTGCGTTAGCAAATGTAAGACCCCTCCGGATTAGGACCCTCCGGTTTTGTTAAATCAAGACCATTCCGGATTGGGACCCCTCCGAATAAGGAGAAAAAATTTTGACCCCTCCGGATTGGGAGCCCTCCGGTTTTGTAAAAATAGCTTTTCTGAGACTTCCTTAATTTTCAACCTATACCCCTCCGCATACGTTCTCCGATGCTATTATGCTGTTTGTATCAACTAGGAAGGGTATGTGGTCCTTCCCTAGACCCTTCCGGATTGAAGTTAATCCTCTTATTTGACAATTCACGCTAACGGTGAAGGGTCTTATCGCTAGCCTAATTTCGGATCTATCAAGGTTTTCTGGTGCCCTTAGCCTGTCCTCTTGTTCTAGTACAGCTTAAAATTGCCCTATTTAACAGTTTCTATCTTTTCGTAGGGTGTAAGGGCTTTCAAAAAAAATTTATAAAACGTGAGGGGTCTATACTCCCGAATTGGTGATTTTGCTAAAAACAATCTCAAAAAATTTTCACGCCCACTTTTTTGAATAATTTTTGTTCCTATTAGTAAGCTCAGCTAATTTCTGATCTAATGGTACCAAGATCAACTGGATCTGTCCAGTAATTCCAAAGTTATTGACCAAAACGTCTTTTTTCTAAAGTCAAGAAATTTCTCTCTTATAGGTTCCGCCTAATTTTTTCCGCAATTCTGTTCTTTTCGACCTAAAAATTATTGATCCGAGCTCAAAAGGCCTATACTCTTCTAGTTCAATGCAAAAAAAAACACGCTCTAAAACGCTATAATTGAAAAAATTTACGAAAAACTATGCTATTTGGACCCCTCCGGATTGATGAATCAACTGAATCAAACACGTTAAGTTCGATTTCTCTGTACTCCGGAAGGTTTTCGGTAAACGGGTCTTAAAACCTGTAGATTCACTAATGGACGTTGTCCGATTAACTATTTTTACTATCCTAACTCACAAATTTCAAAAAAAAAATTTCTGATTTTATAGTGTTCCGTTTTCTCAAAAATCGCGAAAATTCGGTTTTTGCTAACAAAATAACTCCAACCACTTCCGAACTAAACTTAACCGGTTCTACCTATTATAGTAGTGCAATTACGATGTAACAAACAAATTTAGCGCTTTTTTCTGTTTCAAAAAATATCGATTTGTCAAAAATTGCGATTTGTGGGGGTTCAAAATATCGCTATTTTGACCCTAAAAACCGGTCTATTTTCTTTGTTTTTTTTTCACTGAAAATTGATATAGGAGTATTAATATGGGCTATAGAAGTATTTTTGAAGAATACTATACCTATCCAGGTTTGTTCAATATCTGAATTAAGGTGCTTAACTCGGATAATCGCAGTTCGGTGAAGGGTCACTACAGTGCAGCACTGTCGAGCCCCCCACAGATTACTATCTTAATTTTTGTACCAAAAGGGAAACAAAACTTGTTAACGATACCCAACAGTCGATTGTTGTTGTTGTTGAGCCCCTTCTTGTTGCTTCTTGTACTGCTTGCCGGATCAGTCTTCTCCCAAGACCCCTCTGGATTGAGCGCAAATCAGCAGACCCTTCCGGATTGAGCGCAATTTAGCATTAACTTGCTTAAATACTCGAATAACCCTACAGTACATGGCTCACAAACGGGCCACAAAACTGATCGTAACAATCCTGACTGATATAAATGCTTGTAACAACAATATATCTATCAACAACAAACGGGAGGGTCGGATCACATCTTGTCTGGGGGGATGATTTCTACTGATTTTTTTACTTTTTTTTTTTTACTGTTTTTGGTTTTTTCGGTTATTTTTTATGTTTTTTGTTTTTCTTGGGTACTATTCTACTTTTTGTATGGTTTTATTTATATCTTCAAGTGTTTTTGGTCACAGACCTCTCAGGGAACGAGGGGATGGCCGATCCCCCCACCCTTCCTGGATCGTGAATTTTCGGTCTTAACTAGGTTAAAAAACTATTCACGGTAATCCGGAAGGCTTCCGCGTTCCGAATTACCCTTCCGCCCCGGCGGTTTTGGCCTATTATGGGCGTTAATGTGATCATCCGCTCGGCGCGGAGTGTTCGTTAACGGTTCTGCCGGTCAAGATATTTAAAAAAAATAACACCCAGGAGCGCCATAAAAACATCAATGTAACATTCGCCCGGAAGTACGTATCGACGGAAAATAAAGCTAGGTCCTAAGACGACTGGCCAACGTCTAAACAGAGCTCTACATGCTTTTCACCGTCTCTACCAAGTCAGTTCTTTTGATGGTCTTTTCAACATCGGGTCGACAAAAACGTTACTGTTCTCCGGCTTCGACCAGAACGCTCAAACTAATTTAATTACATGCAAAAATAGTGAGCTCATGGCTGGGTTTCAGTATCCCCAGACCACGAGGTCACTCCTAAAATCAGGGCTACTACTATTTTATTGAATTATTATTGTTTTCATTCAGTAGATAAAAATCATCATCATCATCGAAGATGGATCAACCCTTTCCCCCTACTCCTAGCTTCTCATCCTCGTAAAATGAATTCAGATGTTAATTAAATTCAATTCAAGACATATTCGGGAAGCTAAAAGTTTGTATAAAATGATATGAGTTCCAGTTCCGAGACCCCTCCGGATTCTTGAATCCGGGGAAATAAGAGCCTTATTTTCCTTCCGGAAGGCTGTCTTCTACCCTTCATCGTTGCTTGCAACGGCCTTGCAACTATTGTAGCGGCACAATAGTTGCAACTCGGAGCGGTTTCTGCTACTTCTGCTTTTCTCCAATTCTGATTCTCAATTTTCTAGTTGTTGTCGTGTTCGCAACTATCGTTGTTGTGTTTTTATTCAGGTTTTTCTCCAAAATGGCTGTTTTTGACGTTTCTCAGAATTATTACGTCATCATTTCGAATTTTTAAAATTTAGGAATTTCCGAATCCTTCAGCCTTCACGATTTGCCTAATCGTCTGAATAACGCTCTTAATCCTTCAAAACCGCCAATTCGGAAGGTTCGCTGCTAAAAACTCGAAACTGCATTTTCGTCCATTCTGGTCGAATGTCACAAGGACCCAAACAAGTGGTTTCTCCTGCACATCAGGCGCGAAGCTCATGACAGCCCTATAGACATCGTCTTCATTAACAATTAAAGTAGCGTTAACCGTTTTGCGGATAAACTCTTCTGTCCAGTGGTGTTTTCGGATGCTTACTCTCAAGTTTCTCCAGAGTAGTTGAATCTAACGGGGCAATCGTGGCATCAGTGGAAGCAAGTCTGACAGCGCCACGAACATCGCCTTCATCAAACTTTTCGGAAATTTTACGGCCGGTGTTGTCGGCAGGATCCGACTTCCGTTTCATTGTTTTCTCGGAAATCCGGTTACCAGCGACGAGCAAGCGATCGTTATCCGCGTTCTCGAACTCCTGGATTTGCTGATTGAGGATAGTAGCAAGTGACTTACGTTTCCTGGTTCCGCCCCGATCTGGTTGACGAAGGCAACTAGTTGCTGCTCTAAACAGTCTGAACCAGTTGAACTCGTGTTCGGGGCTATAGTATATAAGTAGTAGCCCTGTTTTTAGGAGTGACCTCGCGGTACTGTGACCCAGCCATGAGCTCTCTATTTTGCATATAAATAAGTTAATCAGAGCGTTCTGATCGAAGCCGGAAACAGTAACGTTTTTTTTTCTTGTCGACCCGATGTTAGAAAGACCTCCAAAAGAACTGGCTTTGGCAGAGACGGTGAAAAGCATGTAGAGCTGTGTTTCGACGCTAGCCAGTCGTTTTAGAACCTAGCTTTGTAACATTCGTCTACTGTAGTCACACATGAGGCTTAAGAAAAATAGGCCCTATAACCATTGGCTCAAGAGTCAGGGACACTATCTCTTGTGTTTTTCTACCTCAAATCAGTCGGAGCCAATTCGGTTCGCTTGTGACATGAGACTACGACCAGTTACAGCTTAAAGGCTACTACCAAAATATCCCCCCCACTCTAGAAATAATAACGTCCCCATACTTAGGTCTCTAGATACCCAAAATACACGAACGCCGTTAAAAACCGGGTCGGAACAATCCGTTAAGTTACTTTTTATTAGACAGTGGAACTTTGATCCATTTCAGATGGATCAACCTAAAACTCGCCTTACCTCAACATAACAATCATAAAACACACTCTAGAATTTTAAATTAAGTACTCACATCGTAGCACACTCAAGAAAGGGAAGTGATTCAGTCGGTAATTAACTCGAGAATTAAATAATGTAACTAAATGAGTTTTAATGTTTCAATGACAAGGACAAGTTTTAACTCTAGGATGTAGTTTCTCGTGAACCATTGGGACACTCAAGCTGTCCACCTTTCAACCGAAGGTTCACTCTAGTTCAGTTCAAATAATAATCCAATCGAGTGATGACAATCCAGTTCTCGGGAATACGCCTGTCTCTGTTTCAGATGGGACAGCTCTACTCTCGTTCTATTCTGACAGAAATTGCGAATAGCAATTTCCCACTGTTTTATCTAGCAACTTTCCCGCGATTGTTGTTCGATCGTTCTGAATTCTCTTTTTCGGTTTTCAGTTATCGCGAGAAAATCGTGCATGACAGGCTCCATTCGAATTTTTGAAAAACTAAATTTCACCCCAAAATTAAGTGCTCTTGCTTTTCTCAAGGTCAAACTTCCAAATATGACCGACTGGAACATACTCCCCGGACTCAAGATCGATGGCCTCATCGCGTGCTGTCGTCTGCCAGTGAGTCCCAAAAAACCGAGTGTTGCTCAAGGTACAGTGCCAGTGGTCATTTACAGAAGTTTGCAGCAGACTTAAGCTTATCTACACCCCAAAATTCACGGCCATGTAAAATTTCCACACTATCGCTAAACAGCAATCAAAATCTGCACACACCTGCACCCTTGAATTCTCGCTTTTCAAGCCATTTATTTAAAATTTCTTTTGTCCCATTCAATCAGGAAATTGTCATGCAGCATTTTGATTTATATAATAGATATAGCATATTAATAACAATATCTGTTTCGTTAAAATATCTTTTTCGTGAACCCAGGTTTCACCCGGATCCACACTCAAGCCCCCTTTCCCTCTCAAGACTCAAGATCCATTCGAGCCATCCGCTCATTTCGCACTCTTCGCCTTGGAGGTGCCGTCTCCTGAAGTACTGGATACGGCAAACTGTCTCAACAGTTCTTCTTCATCATCGGAGCTAATCACGATCTCCTCCCAAGCCTTCAGCTGTTCATAGGATCGCATCCATTCCCTTTGCTCCTGCAACCTTTTTACCTGATTGGGTAGTGCCTTCACCCTTGATTCCCGGTTCAAACAAAAGGAGTTGTGCAGGCTCAGGCTCACGTTCTTCGCCGAGTCCTCCTCTAGTATCGATTCGCTCGCTTTGGTATTGTCTCTCTGATTTTCCTCAACAACTTGTGCGAGTGATGCGATACCCGAGCCAACCTTACGCACTTGGGCACTGAGAAGGCCTTGTCCACCAATATTCTCTGGTTGGATGCTTCCACCATCGCCATGTGCAGTGGGTAGTGGCTTCCGCACAAATTGGCCATCATTGACCCTATCAGGGATTTTGCGTTCAATGGCAGGCCATAAGCTTCGCTCATGGGAAACCCCATTTCTGCCTCGAGACCAACCTTCCAGCTCCGGATATGTTTTTGAGTCACCTGCAACACTCCAGGCCATGATTCCACGCTCAACGCCGTCACTAAATGGTGTTCAGACTCTAGGCTCTCCAGAGAATGCAGACTACACATTCTCGAGAAGAATCCGAGAGCTGTCGCTATGTTCACCGTAGTTCTCGCGTAACACTCCGCCACTATTTGTACTTCACTTTTCTCCCTTTCCGTGATGTCTTCAAACCAAGTAACCAGATCTTCTTTTTGAAAGGACAGTATCCTGACACATGATCGTCCATCGCAGGTGTGCTCTCCACTCCCACACGTAGAATCCAGACAGCTACCCGGCTCCATCTTCTTTACTGACTCGAGATTGTTCGTCTTTTCGCCTGACTCCTTCATCTGAGGTAAGATCAGTTTGTGCACCACACTCAACTTTGCCAAATCTTCATCTTCCGTTGGAGCTAACCTCACCCGTTCGGTGGTCTCCTCGATCAGACTCGCGTGGGGATGTGGGCACCAGGAGGGTCTTAGTAACTTCCATACCACTCCCAAGTTCGTGATCAGCAAGCCATTGCCATCACCCATGTTCAATTCAACCCTCTTGTTCGAGCGCGGTATGCTCACCACCTCCGGTGTTTTCTCAAGAATCAGGCCCAGGCTCGGCCTCTCTTTCTCCACCGCGTCTATTTCCACTATTTTTTCTGTCCAAAACTTCAGCAGCTCCGCTACCTCGTGGTTCCTGTGAGCGCCTCCAGTTTCTGAGTCTAAGAAGGGGTTGTAGGCTATTCCCATCACTCCTGAAACGTATTGGTATCCGAGCTCAAAAGGCCTATACTCTTCTAGTTCAATGCAAAAAAAAACACGCTCTAAAACGCTATAATTGAAAAAATTTACGAAAAACTATGGTATTTGGACCCCTCCGGATTGATGAATCAACTGAATCAAACACGTTAAGTTCGATTTCTCTGTACTCCGGAAGGTTTTCGGTAAACGGGTCTTAAAACCTGTAGATTCACTAATGGACGTTGTCCGATTAACTATTTTTACTATCCTAACTCACAAATTTCAAAAAAAAAATTTCTGATTTTATAGTGTTCCGTTTTCTCAAAAATCGCGAAAATTCGGTTTTTGCTAACAAAATAACTCCAACCACTTCCGAACTAAACTTAACCGGTTCTACCTATTATAGTAGTGCAATTACGATGTAACAAACAAATTTAGCGCTTTTTTCTGTTTCAAAAAATATCGATTTGTCAAAAATTGCGATTTGTGGGGGTTCAAAATATCGCTATTTTGACCCTAAAAACCGGTCTATTTTCTTTGTTTTTTTTTCACTGAAAATTGATATAGGAGTATTAATATGGGCTATAGAAGTATTTTTTGAAGAATACTATACCTATCCAGGTTTGTTCAATATCTGAATTAAGGTGCTTAACTCGGATAATCGCAGTTCGGTGAAGGGTCACTACAGTGCAGCACTGTCGAGCCCCCCACAGATTACTATCTTAATTTTTGTACCAAAAGGGAAACAAAGCTTGTTAACGATACCCAACAGTCGATTGTTGTTGTTGTTGAGCCCCTTCTTGTTGCTTCTTGTACTGCTTGCCGGATCAGTCTTCTCCCAAGACCCCTCTGGATTGAGCGCAAATCAGCAGACCCTTCCGGATTGAGCGCAATTTAGCATTAACTTGCTTAAATACTCGAATAACCCTACAGTACATGGCTCACAAACGGGCCACAAAACTGATCGTAACAATCCTGACTGATATAAATGCTTGTAACAACAATATATCTATCAACAACAAACGGGAGGGTCGGATCACATCTTGTCTGGGGGGATGATTTCTACTGATTTTTTTACTTTTTTTTTTTTACTGTTTTTGGTTTTTTCGGTTATTTTTTATGTTTTTTGTTTTTCTTGGGTACTATTCTACTTTTTGTATGGTTTTATTTATATCTTCAAGTGTTTTTGGTCACAGACCTCTCAGGGAACGAGGGGATGGCCGATCCCCCCACCCTTCCTGGATCGTGAATTTTCGGTCTTAACTAGGTTAAAAAACTATTCACGGTAATCCGGAAGGCTTCCGCGTTCCGAATTACCCTTCCGCCCCGGCGGTTTTGGCCTATTATGGGCGTTAATGTGAGCATCCGCTCGGCGCGGAGTGTTCGTTAACGGTTCTGCCGGTCAAGATATTTAAAAAAAATAACACCCAGGAGCGCCATAAAAACATCAATGTAACATTCGCCCGGAAGTACGTATCGACGGAAAATAAAGCTAGGTCCTAAGACGACTGGCCAACGTCTAAACAGAGCTCTACATGCTTTTCACCGTCTCTACCAAGTCAGTTCTTTTGATGGTCTTTTCAACATCGGGTCGACAAAAACGTTACTGTTCTCCGGCTTCGACCAGAACGCTCAAACTAATTTAATTACATGCAAAAATAGTGAGCTCATGGCTGGGTTTCAGTATCCCCAGACCACGAGGTCACTCCTAAAATCAGGGCTACTACTATTTTATTGAATTATTATTGTTTTCATTCAGTAGATAAAAATCATCATCATCATCGAAGATGGATCAACCCTTTCCCCCTACTCCTAGCTTCTCATCCTCGTAAAATGAATTCAGATGTTAATTAAATTCAATTCAAGACATATTCGGGAAGCTAAAAGTTTGTATAAAATGATATGAGTTCCAGTTCCGAGACCCCTCCGGATTCTTGAATCCGGGGAAATAAGAGCCTTATTTTCCTTCCGGAAGGCTGTCTTCTACCCTTCATCGTTGCTTGCAACGGCCTTGCAACTATTGTAGCGGCACAATAGTTGCAACTCGGAGCGGTTTCTGCTACTTCTGCTTTTCTCCAATTCTGATTCTCAATTTTCTAGTTGTTGTCGTGTTCGCAACTATCGTTGTTGTGTTTTTATTCAGGTTTTTCTCCAAAATGGCTGTTTTTGACGTTTCTCAGAATTATTACGTCATCATTTCGAATTTTTAAAATTTAGGAATTTCCGAATCCTTCAGCCTTCACGATTTGCCTAATCGTCTGAATAACGCTCTTAATCCTTCAAAACCGCCAATTCGGAAGGTTCGCTGCTAAAAACTCGAAACTGCATTTTCGTCCATTCTGGTCGAATGTCACAAGGACCCAAACAAGTGGTTTCTCCTGCACATCAGGCGCGAAGCTCATGACAGCCCTATAGACATCGTCTTCATTAACAATTAAAGTAGCGTTAACCGTTTTGCGGATAAACTCTTCTGTCCAGTGGTGTTTTCGGATGCTTACTCTCAAGTTTCTCCAGAGTAGTTGAATCTAACGGGGCAATCGTGGCATCAGTGGAAGCAAGTCTGACAGCGCCACGAACATCGCCTTCATCAAACTTTTCGGAAATTTTACGGCCGGTGTTGTCGGCAGGATCCGACTTCCGTTTCATTGTTTTCTCGGAAATCCGGTTACCAGCGACGAGCAAGCGATCGTTATCCGCGTTCTCGAACTCCTGGATTTGCTGATTGAGGATAGTAGCAAGTGACTTACGTTTCCTGGTTCCGCCCCGATCTGGTTGACGAAGGCAACTAGTTGCTGCTCTAAACAGTCTGAACCAGTTGAACTCGTGTTCGGGGCTATAGTATATAAGTAGTAGCCCTGTTTTTAGGAGTGACCTCGCGGTACTGTGATCCAGCCATGAGCTCTCTATTTTGCATATAAATAAGTTAATCAGAGCGTTCTGATCGAAGCCGGAAACAGTAACGTTTTTTTTTCTTGTCGACCCGATGTTAGAAAGACCTCCAAAAGAACTGGCTTTGGCAGAGACGGTGAAAAGCATGTAGAGCTGTGTTTCGACGCTAGCCAGTCGTTTTAGAACCTAGCTTTGTAACATTCGTCTACTGTAGTCACACATGAGGCTTAAGAAAAATAGGCCCTATAACCATTGGCTCAAGAGTCAGGGACACTATCTCTTGTGTTTTTCTACCTCAAATCAGTCGGAGCCAATTCGGTTCGCTTGTGACATGAGACTACGACCAGTTACAGCTTAAAGGCTACTACCAAAATATCCCCCCCACTCTAGAAATAATAACGTCCCCATACTTAGGTCTCTAGATACCCAAAATACACGAACGCCGTTAAAAACCGGGTCGGAACAATCCGTTAAGTTACTTTTTATTAGACAGTGGAACTTTGATCCATTTCAGATGGATCAACCTAAAACTCGCCTTACCTCAACATAACAATCATAAAACACACTCTAGAATTTTAAATTAAGTACTCACATCGTAGCACACTCAAGAAAGGGAAGTGGTTCAGTCGGTAATTAACTCGAGAATTAAATAATGTAACTAAATGAGTTTTAATGTTTCAATGACAAGGACAAGTTTTAACTCTAGGATGTAGTTTCTCGTGAACCATTGGGACACTCAAGCTGTCCACCTTTCCACCGAAGGTTCACTCTAGTTCAGTTCAAATAATAATCCAATCGAGTGATGACAATCCAGTTCTCGGGAATACGCCTGTCTCTGTTTCAGATGGGACAGCTCTACTCTCGTTCTATTCTGACAGAAATTGCGAATAGCAATTTCCCACTGTTTTATCTAGCAACTTTCCCGCGATTGTTGTTCGATCGTTCTGAATTCTCTTTTTCGGTTTTCAGTTATCGCGAGAAAATTGTGCATGACAGGCTCCATTCGAATTTTTGAAAAACTAAATTTCACCCCAAAATTAAGTGCTCTTGCTTTTCTCAAGGTCAAACTTCCAAATATGACCGACTGGAACATACTCCCCGGACTCAAGATCGATGGCCTCATCGCGTGCTGTCGTCTGCCAGTGAGTCCCAAAAAACCGAGTGTTGCTCAAGGTACAGTGCCAGTGGTCATTTACAGAAGTTTGCAGCAGACTTAAGCTTATCTACACCCCAAAATTCACGGCCATGTAAAATTTCCACACTATCGCTAAACAGCAATCAAAATCTGCACACACCTGCACCCTTGAATTCTCGCTTTTCAAGCCATTTATTTAAAATTTCTTTTGTCCCATTCAATCAGGAAATTGTCATGCAGCATTTTGATTTATATAATAGATATAGCATATTAATAACAATATCTGTTTCGTTAAAATTTCTTTTTCGTGAACCCAGGTTTCACCCGGATCCACACTCAAGCCCCCTTTCCCTCTCAAGACTCAAGATCCATTCGAGCCATCCGCTCATTTCGCACTCTTCGCCTTGGAGTTGCCGTCTCCTGAAGTACTGGATACGGCAAACTGTCTCAACAGTTCTTCTTCATCATCGGAGCTAATCACGATCTCCTCCCAAGCCTTCAGCTGTTCATAGGATCGCATCCATTCCCTTTGCTCCTGCAACCTTTTTACCTGATTGGGTAGTGCCTTCACCCTTGATTCCCGGTTCAAACAAAAGGAGTTGTGCAGGCTCAGGCTCACGTTCTTCGCCGAGTCCTCCTCTAGTATCGATTCGCTCGCTTTGGTATTGTCTCTCTGATTTTCCTCAACAACTTGTGCGAGTGATGCGATACCCGAGCCAACCTTACGCACTTGGGCACTGAGAAGGCCTTGTCCACCAATATTCTCTGGTTGGATGCTTCCACCATCGCCATGTGCAGTGGGTAGTGGCTTCCGCACAAATTGGCCATCATTGACCCTATCAGGGATTTTGCGTTCAATGGCAGGCCATAAGCTTCGCTCATGGGAAACCCCATTTCTGCCTCGAGACCAACCTTCCAGCTCCGGATATGTTTTTGAGTCACCTGCAACACTCCAGGCCATGATTCCACGCTCAACGCCGTCACTAAATGGTGTTCAGACTCTAGGCTCTCCAGAGAATGCAGACTACACATTCTCGAGAAGAATCCGAGAGCTGTCGCTATGTTCACCGTAGTTCTCGCGTAACACTCCGCCACTATTTGTACTTCACTTTTCTCCCTTTCCGTGATGTCTTCAAACCAAGTAACCAGATCTTCTTTTTGAAAGGACAGTATCCTGACACATGATCGTCCATCGCAGGTGTGCTCTCCACTCCCACACGTAGAATCCAGACAGCTACCCGGCTCCATCTTCTTTACTGACTCGAGATTGTTCGTCTTTTCGCCTGACTCCTTCATCTGAGGTAAGATCAGTTTGTGCACCACACTCAACTTTGCCAAATCTTCATCTTCCGTTGGAGCTAACCTCACCCGTTCGGTGGTCTCCTCGATCAGACTCGCGTGGGGATGTGGGCACCAGGAGGGTCTTAGTAACTTCCATACCACTCCCAAGTTCGTGATCAGCAAGCCATTGCCATCACCCATGTTCAATTCAACCCTCTTGTTCGAGCGCGGTATGCTCACCACCTCCGGTGTTTTCTCAAGAATCAGGCCCAGGCTCGGCCTCTCTTTCTCCACCGCGTCTATTTCCACTATTTTTTCTGTCCAAAACTTCAGCAGCTCCGCTACCTCGTGGTTCCTGTGAGCGCCTCCAGTTTCTGAGTCTAAGAAGGGGTTGTAGGCTATTCCCATCACTCCTGAAACGTATTGGTATTCCCCCTTCTCGCTGAGTCTCGAGTACTGCTCTGACGAGGCCAGGTTACGGTGAACATCATGTTCTTCTTCGAACTTCTTGTTAAAAAACCTCCGCACCTCGTCTAGCTTTCTGTGGTTCTCTAGGGATAGTCTGGAACCATCTTTCTTTTCTATTCCAGTACTCTGATACACGTTTAAGATGATCGTTGAGACTCTTTTTTCCACGGTTTTACTCCCGCTTGCTCTTTGGTGGCACGCCAAGATGGTGCTGTCAGACATCATTGACATTATCCATCTCATGAAACATGTGGCATCCTTCCTCCTAGCCAGGCTCAAGCCTAAATTATCCCTGGCCACGTGTTGCATCAGTGCTTGATACACATCTAGCTTCTTGCTTCCCAACTTCAGCCTGTCATATGAGGTCAATGTCTCCAACTCTATTCCCACCAGACTCCAGGTGAACATCAATTGTCCTGCGGTTCTAACGAAGGGATTCGCCATCAATGGCGGTGCTGATGAGGATGTCCTCATTGCCTCTTCGAAATGATCCTTCAACAAGTTCTGCCAGGACCTCTTCAGCTGATTCGCCAATTCTATCTTGTTAACCTCAGCCTTTTGCTGGGTGGCCCAATTGCGTCGTTTGCGAGCCACTCCACTGTCCAACTTCTTCAAGCAGTCTTCCATTTCCTTCAATGTCTCGAGGACCACCCACCATGTCCGGGAGGTGTTCCTCGTTTTGTTCATCTCCAGTGGATCACTCGTCATTTGCTTCCCCGTGGCCTGGTGTGCCTTCGAGACCCATTCCTTGCCGACATCCACTTCCCATGTCTGCCCGTTCCTTGAACCTCTCTTCACGTTTACCGATGTCGAACTGGTGGGAGCCTCTATTTCCCTCTCTACTTCGAGTGGTCTTCTGAGCTCCGTGTTGCTCTTGTATGCCGCCGTCTTGCATCGAGCCAAAACCATGGGCGCCGTCTCTCTCAAGTTTCCTTCCGAGACAGCATCCACTGAAGGACTACCCAATCCCTCCACTTCTCTCTTCCTCTTGCGAGTTTTCACATCTCTGCTTGAGGGTGTTGTGGTTATCATCACTGATTCGACCTCTCTGTCTACCTCCAACCCTTCCAACTCTTGCCTCCCCCTGCTCGAGCCTTAAGGATATTAGTACTTTTAATCATATTACTAGTCCCAACCTTATCCCCTTTTGTATCATCAACTATTTTATCTACAGTTTTTTGTTTCAGAGTAGAGCTGTCTTCACATTTTTCTTCTCTAGTCTTCGATCGTGAATTCCTCAGCTCTATCAGCTTGTTCAGCAGCTCTTTTCTCGCCTTCTCATCCAGGCCCGTTCCTATCAGAAGCGGTTCTCCAAACTTCACAACTGTGTCCCACAGTTCCTCCTTGAATTTGTCCAGCGTCGTCTCGCTGCCCACTTCTTGATTGAATTCCTTCAAGAACTCCTGCCAAGCATCGTCCTTCAGAGACCCCAGGAACATGTCCCTATTTCCTTCGAAAGTATTCTTTTCCCTTTCCTCCGAGCTCAAGAGCATCATCCCCATATTGGAGGTCTCGCTTGCCAATGGCAACTCCAGATTCTTCCGGGGGGACGGGGTCAGCGGTGGAGTGGCAGTATCTGCCCAATTCTCCTCGCTCAAGTCTTTCAACAGCTCTTGAGTGGTGAGCTCCTCCCCTGATGGTCTCGGTTCAGGCGTATTCCCCACTTCCATGTCCTCACCGGCTTCGCTGAGAGTTTCATCCATACTCTCTTCTTCTGACTCATTTCTTCTTCTCTCGAGAATTCTTTTGAACCGGTCCTCCACGGGTCCACTCCTCTTGTCTCCAGGTGTATCCACTGACAGTGGTGATGGTGTCGCCGGATCCAATCTCTTGTATTCCGTCAGGGCCACGTACAGTTGACCTGCAGCATCCAGTTCTTTTCCCTCCTGTCTCATTTCCACCTGTTCTAAGCCATAGGGTGCCCTATACTTTCTTGTTGCAAATTTCATGTCGTCCACCAACGCGACATGCCCCTCCATCATGATCATCCTGCCATCATCCCATATTGGTAGCATATTCTCAAGTCCCTCCTGCTCAAGAGCTCTCAAGACCTTTCGCACCTCATATCCAGGGGGCTGCGAGCCTCTCATCTTTTTTGCTTGCGTCGTCCACGAATTTATTTTCGCCTCTCTAGTGTGGAAGTAAACCGCCGCCGTATAGCCGACGAACAGGGGGTTCCAGCCATCAGTGAAGTACTTCTGCATTTCTTCCGTAGTCATCTTCGCCATTATGGATGGAACTACCAAGGGGCTGTTCATTCCCAAGGTCATCCTCCTAACTATAGGGAACTCAGGCATGGTGGCCGGCAGGATTTCTTTCTCCATTATGGCCTCCAGCTCCCTCTTAACCAGTGCAAAAGCTTTCCTCCCGAGCGGGAATCCTCAAGATCTCTCTTCCGTCTGCTGTCAGTGGGTTCAATTTCCAGAACTTGGGATACGTCTCGATGGGGCCCTCGCGTTTGCCTCCCATTCTACATTGCATCTGTCCCCTGAAGTTGCACACTATCAACTCGGCATCTTTCACTTTTCCAAAGAGTACCGTACTGCTCATTTGTGCCCTGAGCAGCTCCTGCTGACACCAATTGAGCGTCGTCCCATCCAGTACGCTGACAAGACACAAGTGCGTTACAGAGTAACGATACGTTGTTACCAGGGGATCTGGGAATGCGTACGTTAGTGCTGGACCGTAAATGCAGGTTACCGCCTCCTCTAGACCCCGGATTATCCCCATCGGGTCCGACCTCATTGCCAGGCACAGGTCCGTCAACAGAGGCATCCCTCCATTCATCTTCTTCCATTCTTCTCTCTATTTTGGGTTCTTCTCTTCACCCGTCATGTGCCGATTCTGCATCATGAGGTATTGCACTAACAACGTCTTCAACCCCGCGGCACACTTGTAGGAGTAGGTTTCGATACTCGAGTGGACTTTCCCCATTGACAGGGGCTCCCCATATTCCATCAATCGATGAAACGACACCAATTCCCCATGGGTCAAGAGTACTAGTGCCAGATACCCATCAACCCGAAGTGTCTCTCCTCCTCGACTAAACATGTACGCTGGGCCCATGTTGAACAAATATCTGGGGTAGACCAGATATAAAGCCAAGAGCAGGCTGATGGGCATGCCCAGTATCTCCTGCACGAAGGCTCCAAAGATAGTCGCTGTGGTGCCGTACATTCCTGCCATGAATTCTTTCCCCCAGCAGGGACTCAAGAACTTAAGAATCTCATCATCCCTTCTAGTCCTCAGCTCACCCTCGGCGTGCTCTCTCCAGAACCCTCCAATCGTCACTTCAATGGCGGCCGAGACAAATCTAGCCACCGTCATCTCTCTTCCTTCGGCCAACTCCAGTTGTTTCTCCAGAAAACTCCAGACTTGTTTCACGAGGGGTGGTGCTTCCTCCCTCGTCTTATTCGTGGCGTTCTCCAGCCTTTGTGTCAAAAATGGCCACCAGCCATTCTCTTGCGTCAGGCGATATTTCATCGACTCTAATTGCTTCTCCGTGTCGGCCACATTTTTTCTCTCGTTGCTCGGACCTCTAGACTTGCCGGTGGAATTCGTGATCTTCACCTCCATGCTCCGAATCCACAAGCTGTCCGTCAATTGGCTTATCGCCGGGTGATCGTCCCCGATGACTGGGCTGAACTTAAGTTGTCTGGCAAAGTTCGATATCTCTAGCAAGAGCACCTCGTCCAATACGATCAGGATGTCGACTAATCCATAAAAGCCCCTCAGTGCATGAGATATGTCCGCCCATGCCGCTGCCAATTCTGACTTGCGGAGCCTCAGGTTCGATGGCTCCAATTCCCGATTGGGGGCTGCCATTAGAATCCGCCATTCGTTTCCCTCTGCTATTAGGATCAAGACCGCGTACACGAATTGTAGGGCGGGTGGCATATTCGCGTATCCAGGGGATGTGGTGAACACCACCTTCGTCTTGGATCCAAATCTCGAGACAACATTCTCTTGCACTTCATTCATTGCTGCAAACAACGTCTGAATGGCTTCCCATATCTTCCTCGATGTTGGTTCATTGCCCTTCAGCTGCTCAAGAAGTCCCGTCGCGTGCAGATGGTCATTCATTCCTGCAAACAATAGCAGCTCAGGCTCACAGGGCATCTCTGACCTTATTGCCACCACTAGAGTTAACATCTGGTTTAGTTCAGCTCCTGGCAAAGAGTATATCAGAGTCTCCGGCCAGAACAGCTTAGGAGACGTCCCTTCGAAGTCTGATCCCGCCACAATGACTACCCTCGCAGCAGCTGGATCTGCTCTATCGTAAACTGCCAAGGTTCTGGCCAGCTGGGTGCTCCCACAGGGCTTCCCGTACCTGGGATCTTCCGCCAATTTTGAGCCTTCGTAAGCGGCATCTGGCAATTCCATTCCCTCCGGATTCAGCAGCTTGTCCACCACCTTCAACTGTGCCGGGGTCGCCAACCTGATCCTGGCGATGCTCGTTTGGTGTTTGGGGGGTTCTGCTATGAGTCCAGGACTCCCCAGCAGCTTGAGAGGTCTGTAGTTGATGGGTCCCATGATCGCTTTTGTGGGAATTCCGGTCAGTTCTGCGGTCTCCATCAGTTTTGTTCTCGAGAAGTGCGCCTCATGAGCTTTCAACCAGTCCACGCAATGATGTCTGTTTAAGTCTTCGTGCGACACTCGTTCAATACCCAGAGTCTCCGCCAATTCCCGCCTGCATTCCAAACCCTCCAGGTCCAGTCCTTTCACCTTCTCAGGATATCTCAAGCGGGCGGTCTCCATAGGCCTCTTTTCCCGCTTGCTCTCTGCCACTACCACTGAGGATATCGCCGAGCCTGGAGGTGTTGATGACGTCACCTCCTCAGACTCCATCGGCGTGGCACTCTGCAATCTGGCCTGGTTGCTCCTCGAGCCGTCTCTAGTGTCGACCCTCGGTCCCAAGCGACCAGACAAGGCCCTTGAGGCAAGGAATGGTGGGTTCGGAGGTGGCCCTAATGTGAATTGGGCTGTCTCTAGCAGATCCGCCTCTGGCGTGTTTATGTGTCCTTGAAAGACGTCATTCAGCCACTCTGCTCCCCTCGGTCTATCGAAATGGATTCCATCATTGGAGGTGTCCTCAGGGAATCCCGCTTGCTCCATGCGCTCCGCCACGTCCAACAGTCCGACGGGGAGCACACTCTTCCGGTGGATTTCTCGGATCACCCTGTTTAGGTTCCGCACCTTCTCGTTCATCTCCAAGGCGTGCTGATCGAACATCATGTTGTAAGGGACAGTACATACTGTCAACAGGATGGGGTCCATCTGGATCCTCAGCTCCTCAAGAAGGCAGCTCATCTTGTCGTGCAGCCTCGTTATTTTCCTCGCTTCTCCCCTTGATACATCGTTAGTCCCGATCATCAGGGTCACCGTGTACACTTTAGTCATCCCTAGCATCTCAAGCGTTGCCAACATCTGTGGCGTGGCAGCTCCAGCGAAACTCAAGATTCCTGTCGGCCAGTGCGATTGGATCCGGGTCAACACCCGCACCAGGCTGTCCCCTATGATTAGGTTGACCGCACCTTCTGGCACACGGGGTGGCGCAAGATATTCCACCCAGGCTGCATCATGAAAGCAGCCCTCCTGGCTTTCTGTTCCGCATTCCAATTCAGCCGATTGTGCCTGTGGTACCTCTTCTCTGTGTTTTTCTTATAACTCGAGATCACGACGCTCCTGACCGGTTGTTCCCTCCAAGTTGGGGGAAGCTCCGGTCTTGCCGAACTTTCACGACTTCTCTGCCGCAATTTCTCGCCCAGCTCCTTCAGACGCGATAAGCCGCCGCTCACCTGACTGTCACTCGAGGTCGAGGTTGGGGTATATCCCGGCAGTACCACATCCATCAGTGGGCGTATGGGTTGCGTCTCTAGGCTACGCAAGGAGGACGCTGCTTCATTAGGTATCCAGACTTCCAATCCCTCACTCATGTGTTCTCGGGCCTCGCGGTCAAGGTTGAACCGTCCTCTTGCCCTGGGGTCTTCATCCACTTCCACTCGCTGGTAACCACTCGCTCCTTTGGCCTGGCTCCCTTCTGTGCGTCAAGTTCGCGTTGTCGTTGTTCTATTCTCTCCAACTCCGACTTCAGTTGTTCACAATTCGCGGCATTCTCCCGCACCCTTAGCTCCTGCTGATGTTCAGCCTTTAGCATCTCAAGCAACCTCAGAGTCTGATCTCGCTCGTTGACCGCCTGGTCTCTTTCCAGCTGAACCTTCTCCCGATCCAGCTTTGCCTGATCCCGATCGAGGTTCGCCTTATTCCTTTCCTTTTGCGTCTTCTCGAGCTCTTTCTTTAGAACACCAAGATCCGGATATGCCTCGGTCGTCTGTTGTGCTCGCGTCATCGATAGCACCTTACTCGAGCTCTGGCCTGTAGATCTTGCTGTTGGCCTAGTTGGTAGTGGGAATTCCCCTGCGCCATATTCGGTATTGTTACTCAGGCCAGGATTCCTTGCCAAGTCAAAACCCCTTACTCCTCCATCCACATTCCAAGATAACCATCTGGTCTGTTCTTGGTTTGATATTCCCTCGGTGGTGTAGCCGACCATCAAGACAGCCTCCGTCGCAGACTCCCTGCATTCACCCTGGTCTTCCAACTGGAGGATGGCATTCAGCATTACCGCCATTCTCTCGTCTATTTGGGTATAATCCAGGTCCCTCAGGCGTCTGTACAGCTCATCAAGAGTAGGCTTCTTCAGGGCCGCGGGCATGTATTTCCAGAATCTGTCTGCCATTCTTGTGACTTCGAGATGTATTCAAGTATGTATTAACCAGCTCAAGAATTACCTTACCGATTCAAGTATGTATTAACCAGCTCAAGAATTACCTTACCGACTCAAGTATTACCCAACTCAAGAATTCTCTAGAAATGTTCCCTTGCAAATACTTGCTGTAGGTGTCGATTATCGCGAGTTCAATCAAGATTTCTCTTTCTGTCTCTCGCTTGAGTATAGTTGGATTTTCAACTTTGTTTTTCAAACTTGATCTGAAAACAGAAACCACATTAAGACTTAACATGTCATGCTCCTAACCTAGAAACCCCCCTTTTACCAGTATGGTTAAAATCTTATCATTCTCATTTCACTTAAAACTATTCAATTGGAATTTTCCTTAAAAGCATGCAGATTCATTTTATGTTTTAGCACCGTTAATTCTTCTAAAATTCAATTGTCATGCCAATCGCGTCTTAAGATCCCTTTACCTGTGCCGCACCCCAGTACCTAATTCAAGACTCCTCCCTCACGCCCAACTCGAGACCCCCGTGTGCCCAACTCAGGCGATGCTCAAGTAGTATTTCTTGTGAAGATACACCATTATCTCAGTTTCCGCGAAGACTACGTGTAGGATAGCGTACAATTCCCTTGAGCCCAGTTTGCCCCTGTTTGGGTCATACACCGGCATCGAGACCTCCGTTATTCCTCTTTCAATCATGAAGTCTCGTAGTCTTGTTAGTGCCAACATCACGTGTTCGGGATTGATTGTGTTCCTGTCATTGACCCTCGTCACTAGGAAGCACAGATATTTGCCCGGGACTTGTGCTACTGATGGTGGAAGCGCTGCCATCCCTCCCAGTCCTGGCCTCTGTCTGAACAGAAACTCCACGTTCTGGTACTCTCTTTTGAAGTCAGCTTCCAATCTTGATTTGAAACTAATGTCCGCCGTGATGCAGATCGCGCTAGTCCTGTTTGACAGGATGAAGTCGCTATCCGTTATCATGATGTTTTCCGAGTACTCATTGGGTATTTCAAATTTCGTTTTGAAATTCCGACCTATGGTAGGCTCTGGCTCTTCTTCTTCCAGTTCCAATTCGCTTGTTTCTCTCACTTCCTTGAGCTTCTTTATCATCAAATTTTCGGTGTGGGTAAGTCCTACCCCCACTCCCCGGACAAAAATATTTATCGACGTCTCCGTCGATGTTGTCGGGTCTGAATTGTCCTGAGGAATGTCCAGTGGCCTGTCTGTTGCCGTCCATCCGAAAAGAGGGTCCTCTGTCTTCATGTAATTTGCCGCTGATACATCGACTTGTTGAATGCTTTGTCCTTCGCGGCTCTCGTCTTTGACATCGCGTATCCACTCTAGTATCCTCAAGTTCGTGTTCTCCCTCCTCTCTATCTCACTCTGTTCGAGATCCGTCTCCAATTCTGGTGTCGAGTAGTCTTCCTGCGGATAGTGTCCACCATCGTCAATGACCTGCCATTCCTCTTCGGCTTCCAGTTCGCCTGTACTCAGTAGTTCCTCGCCCAATTTGTCTGGCTGTATCTTATCGATCAAGAAGTCATCCCCGTATCTGTTGTACCTCATGCCGGTCCGTTTACGATTGCCAGTCCTGGTTCCCGGTGGTATTGGTCGATCTGGCTCCATCCACTTCGGCACCTCATCTTGCTCCGGGTCGTTCCAGTCTTCTTCTACAAACGATCCTGCTTCAGACTCCACTCCTATCTTTTCATTGTCGTTCATTCGTTGTCATTCTTTTGGGCTCTTATTAGGTCTGACAGCCTGTATCTCGCCTTGACATGCTCCTTTAGCGCCATGATCTGTCCATTCATCTCACCAGGGTTGTGGATGTCATCACTCAGCTTCACGCATATCATCCTTTTCACGATTTTCATATCATCTTCTGGCACCAGATTCGTTCTGACGTTTGAGTTGCATGATAGTTCCCTGAATGGCTTCCTTGAAACCGCAATTTTCTCAAGTTCCTCACCACCTCGTAGCTCCTGTATGTCTAGATTGTACGTTCCTGAAGATTGATCCGTCTGTAGCTCCTTGTCGTGGTGCCTTGTCTTCTCTTCCGCCAATATCATGCACAGACTGTCTTGGTTTTCGCTGCTCTCATCCGAGTCTTCATCCCATTCTTCACGCTCCCCGGACAATTTTCCTTCTCCGGTTTCTTCTTCCGTGAACATGGAACACTCCCCGGACTCTTGACCTAGTCCCAGGTGTTCAGTATCTTCTTTGAACGTCACTCTCTTCTTCCTAACCTTGGTCTGCTCCAGAATGTTCTCGGGGATTTTGTCAACTAGTGACCGCACGACATCTTTGCTGTCAGTGACGCTTCCTCTTGAGGAGTCAGTATTGTTCACTGTTTCTTTTCTCCGAAGTATAGTGACTTCCGGTTCCTCTTGACCCTTCTCTTGGATCACGGGCTTCTCATCTGATAGTTTCTCGAGCAACCTCATTAAGTCATCATCTATCTGTGCAGTTCCTGCTTCTACCTGGTTAAGATCATAGCCTTTTGCCTTGAGCGTCTCCCTCACGATCTTCGACTTTAGTATGATTTCTATCGGAATCCTTCTGCTCTTCTTCCAGATGGTATTTTCTGGAGGTTCTTTAGGTAATTCAGGATGATCTTCAATCGGTTTGCCTGATTTGTCCAGCCATCTCGTGAGTGGAAGACTGTCGTACGTTTCCTTGTCTGTGAAGGAGAAGCCATCTTTGATTTCAGGTCTGTCTGCCTCTTTTTGCTCTTGTCTCTCATAGAACTCCGTCTTCTTACTCAAGCTGTCGGCATTCTGATGTTTATCTCATGTTCTATGCTCAATTATCATGTTGTATCCGTCCAGGCGAACTATCCACCTCCCAATGTAACTTTGGTCCATTGAGTACGTTTTCAGCCAGCTCAATGCTCGATTGTCGACTCGCAACTTGAATGGCTCACTGCCCAGGTATGCCCTGTATTTCTCGACAAAGGTAACCACCGCAAACATCTCTGCTTTCGGTGCTCCGTACTTCATTTCCGTGTCACTCAGGACTTTGCTCCCGTACGCTATTGGTCTCAAGACTGTCTTCCCATTCCATTCTTGTTCTTGGTGGAGAATCACAGAAATCGCGACTACCGACGCATCCGTGTCCAGCACGTACATCCCTTTCTCAGTCGGCATACCCAGTACTGGTGCCTCACATAGCTCTTTCTTTATTCTCTGGAATGACTCTTCTGCTGCGTTGTTCCACGTGAACTTCTTGCCCTTGTGTCTCATTAATTGTATCATCGGGTATACCTTGTCCGCATAGCCTTTGATGAACTCTCTATAATAGTTAGCGAAACCCAGGAAGCTCATCAACTGGTGCTCTGTCTTCGGTGATTTCCAGGTCAGGACTGCTTCCACGGCGTCCGTATCAGGTCTGATGCCGTGCTTGTCTACCATCCTGCCCAAGTATTTTATTGAGTCCTTGAGTATCTCGCACTTTGATGGTTTACACTTTAGCCCCGACCTCTTCATGCATGCAAACACTTCGTCAAGTCTCTCAATGTGGTCTTCCAGTGTTGGCGTCGCTATTACCACGTCATCCACGTAGCACATTACCAGATTGCCATACTTCTTCGTCACGCCTATCAGCGCGTGTGCCATCAACCGCTGAAACGTGGCTGTGGCGTTGCAAAGTCCAAACGGCATCCGTTTCCATTGAAACAGACCCAACTCGCAGGCAAACCCTGTCTTGTCCCTGTCCTGCTTCCTTAGTGGTACCTGCCAAAAGGCCGAGCCTAAATCAAGAGTCGTAAAAAATTTTGCATCACCTAACTTCGAGAGGCTCTCATCAATCCTAGGTATGGGATAGGCATCCTTCACCGTGACGGAGTTCAGGTATCGAAAGTCACAACAAAACCTCAACTGGTCGCCTTTCTTTTTGGCCATCACTACTCCACACGCCCACGGTGACTTGGATGGTTCTATCATGTCATACTCTAGTAACGTCTCGATTTCTTTTCTACACGCGTCCGATTTGTGTGGGGTCATGCGCCTCGCCCCCTCCCTGTGTGGTACCGCGTTTTCCTCAAGTTCTATTTCATGCTCAACGAAATTACAACGCCTGATATCCGCCTTATGCCTCGAATTACTTCCTCGTTCCGCTCTAGTACGTCCTTGATGGCTTCGAGCTGTTCATCTTCCAGTTTGCCCCTCAAATGTTCAATCTCCGGCAGAACCGGTTTTTCATTTTGCATTTCATCTAGTGTGGGTCGCTCTGGAAAGTTCGAACAGCTCGACAGCCCATCATCCGTTTCTGACTTAAGTGATTTAATAAGACCTGAAGAATCTTTTATTTTCTGCAATCGTCTCAAGATACACATTTTGTCCCTATGATTGGGACAATCAACAACTTCATTTTGTTTTGAGTTCTCGATCGTTTCATATCGAGTTTTAACCGGTAAAGCATATCCCAGTTTCCTCCCTCTCTGTATCGTGATCGGTATATCAAGGGTATTCAACAAGACACTGACGCAGAGGCCGCTCTTCGTTATCGAGAAGGATCTTCCTAAAACAGCAGCACTTTGACTATTAGGATTCGGAACTACACACACTTGCTTGTTGTCACTTAGTTCATTGTAATTTTTCATCCTCAAGCCTACGATTGCCGCTTCATTCGCTTTTAGCCTCACCCTCCTACTCAAGAATACCGGTGCTTTGTTTTCATTTGCCATTATTAAACTTACCGGTTTGATTGCGTACCTCCTATCCGGGTTCCGTATCCTGAACATTGCGTTATTTAGATCAATCGTTACGTCGAAATTCCTGATGAAGTCTCTGCCCAAAATGAATTGGTCAGATTCATCTAGGTTTTCTACCACGATAAAGCTCATCCACAGGTTACGTTCCCCCAAGTTGAGGGCTATTATCGGCGTCCTGCCCAGCACCCGAAGGGCCCCTTTGTTTGCAGCTGACAGCCGTATTCTCGAGTCTATCAAATCACCTTTGTCAAAGCCCATCCGCTCCCAAGTTTCGACTGGTATGACGCTCAAGACTGCTCCCGTATCAAGTAACCCACGTAGCTGAGTCTTTTTGCCACTTATGTCTAGCACGTGCCCTGTCACATCTGCCTCTGTCCCGATGTGCATCGCATCTTCTTCAAGCATAGCGCAGTGTCCAATCGATCTCACTTTCAACTCTTCTTTCCCTACGTAGATTTGACCAATTAGGTCTTCGTCACATGTTATCATTGTCTTGGTATAGATGTTTATTCCATCTATATTTAGCATCACCTCGTGTGGACCATAAGCTTCAGTATACCTGTTGTCAACACGTACCGACTTGCTGCCCCCTCTCGTGAGTAGTGCCCTCAGCGCTCTAGAAGTCGTTTGTGGGCTTATACAACTCAAGTAATCTGCGTACACGTCAATGTGCATTATTGTCTGGTCGCTCGGTTCGCTCAAGTTTCTGGTTACCTCGTGGCCGCCCACTGTGATTATCGACATTATTCTAGCCCCAATTTTCGATATGCCGAATGGCTTTCCCGTCACCATTTTTACAGTGTTACAATTCCCGGTCTTTGTTGAGCCTGGTACAGCCTCTGGTGTTGGGTTTGATCCGGTTAATGCTTCGTTGAAATTCTGTCTTTCGATCTCCAGCTTTACTCGTTGCTCTATTTCTTTCGCAACCAGATCCTGTTTCACTTTGGCAATTGCTTCCGTCGCCGCTTTCTCATAGTTTATCTCTAGAGAATTCCCGGCCGCGGATTCTATCGCACCATTAACATGTGTTACAGCTTTCACTGTTTTCGTCGGCAATTCCGTGCTTGGTGCTCCTAAGTTCCTAGATTCAAACTCGTTTTGTCTATTCCGCTGATTCTGCACTGCCGCTAATGCCAACTTATGTTTGGGGTGACTCTGGTCCTTGACCGTTTCCCAGAACAAGGGGCAATCCATTCTGAAGTGCCCCTCCTGGTTACAGAAGAAGCATCTTGCGCCTATCTTGATGATTAAGCCACTATAGTACTCGTGTTCCTCCATCTGGCTCATGTCCTCCTCATCCGGTGCGTATCCTAGACTCTTCATGCCTTGTTTGTATGTTGTGCAGTCAGCCACGTGGTGATCCGCCGACCCGCAGTTCGCGCATGATCTGCGCTTGTCCATGTCATCTCTAGGCTTGTACCATGACGACCTCTGGGGTTGACTTCCCCCTTGCGTGTTCCTGTTTTCTGAAAATGATTATTTCTTGGGTTTCATCAGCATGTATTCCCTTGATTTCTGTCTCATTTCTTCTGGGGTCGGTGCGCTGTCTTTCGACGACAATGTGTAGTATGTTGCTAACATTGTTCTTAAGTCATCACTTTTTACCCCATCAATGAACTTCGAGGCAATGCTAAAGTTTCTTCTGTTTGTCGACTCCTCCGGGTCACTCCTTCTTCTCAAGCTCTCGAGGTCATCTAGGAACCAATCAATTGACTCGTCTTCCCTCTGCCTTCTCTTTTCAAATCGCATCATCGCTTGGTGACCCTTCATGCCTGATCCGAATCGATTCAGCAATATTTCGAAGATTTTGTCCGCGGTGTCGCGTTCTTCTTCTTTCTTTGCAACCACGCATTTCAATGCCGTGCCTTCCAGGTTGCTGAGTATGGCTGTGCATGCTTGCCTTTCATCATTTAAGTTATCTTGCTCTAGATGCAATCTCATCACTTCCACCCACGTGTCAATGCATCCATCGGAGTCGTATTTGAACTCTTTTGGCTTCTTGAAAGTTTTTCTTGATTTTCCGTCTCTCCTATCGCTCGAGTCAGTGTTCTTCGTGGCGAAGGCCTCTAGAGTCCTGTTCATCATCTCCCAAGTGCTTGCCCACGTCATGGCATCCGGACCTGCGTTGCTGCTAGCTGTTGAGTCCCCCGGACCACTCGTTGTGTTTGATGTCCCATTTTTCATGATTGTTTTAGCAACCGTTGGTGCTATGCTTACCGCATCCCGGTTTAAAGGCAACGGTGTCGATTGCCGTTTGTTTCTTTGTGGTTCCACAAAGTCCACTCTGGTTCCTTGCGTGCGATCCGCTGCCGGTCTTTCTTGTGAGGTAGAATTTCTCAAGATTGCATCCAACTTCGCCTGTATTGCACACGAACTTTCGGCCTGATTCCTGTTCATTGTGTCCATTCTCTTTTCCAGGCTACCTAATTGGCTGTTGACATCATCATATCGGTTTTTCAACTGTTGCATATCTTTTTTGATGTTCTTATCTCGTTCTTCATTGGTGGCAACTACCTTGTCCGACATCTGCTGGAGTCTCTCGTCTGTCGCCTTAGCCAGGTTAAAATAACTATCCAGATACTCGTGTTTGTTGTATTTCAACTCTTTCCTTATTAAGTCTCTATCTTCCTCACTGTACTTTAGTTGTTTGTCGATCTGATTTAGTTTTGTCATCAGGTCGCCAAGCTCAAGAGTAGCTGTTTCATGATCAGCCGTTTTCTTGTTTTCGGCTGTCGCTTCCGTTCTGGCTTGTTCTTCCTTTAGGTCGGCTTCTGTCGCCTTCGTGCTCACTGTCCCAAATGTTCGTGTTGTTTCAGTTTTTGATTCTTCGGCCGTGTTGTCTCTCGATTTCATTCCGACCATCATCGCCAACTTTTCTGTAAAAGATGTCTTCTTTACTTGGGAGTCGCATTCACCGTTTCTCGGGTATTGCCTGTTGTGTCTTCCAACGCGTCTATCGGCGAAAACTCCACGATTTTTGGATTTTGATCTTCCATATGGGGCATCGGTGTGGATTCCGTTGTCTTCTTCTCCACTTCATCTACGCTCTGGTCTGGTGTCTCTAGATCGATTTCAATTGTGGGCTCCGCCTGTTTGTCTTTAGCACCTTCTCGCTCTTTGTTCTCGATACTACTCCTCGTGCTGACCATGCTAACTGAAAAGTTATCTTTCGTTTTGCTTGGGCCCATTGATGTCGTTCTGCGCAGCGACGAGTTATTTTTCGTGTTTGATCCACTTGACCTTTTTTCGAGCCTACTCCGTCTCATTATTTCTATTTACAATTGCTCTTATTTACAATATTATTATATACACAATCCTATTCTACGAATAAAATCTTTTGTGGAAAAGAATTCTTAAAAGGAATTATACAACGTGATAAAAACCTTTATTGAAACTTTCTTTATTTGTGGTCTCAACCGTACCGGGTTCCGACTAGTGTTGTTCTGTTTTAAATCTGTCTCAAAACACTTATTGTAATTTTACTTCAATTTTTATACCGTCCTAAGACTTCCAGTTACCGTCCCTACTCTTCTTTGTACCGTCCCAGGTTTTTTCTACTGTCCCAAGACTGTTCGGTACTGTCCCAGTACTTTCCGTCAGTGTCCCAAGACCCTTGTCCCAGGACCACTGTCCCAAGACTGTCCAAAGAGTACTGCCCCAAGGTTAGTGTCCCAAGGCTAGTGTCCCAAGACCACTGTCCCAAGACTACTGTCCCAAGGCTAGTGTCCCAAGACTACTGTCCCAAGGCTAGTGTCCCAAGGCCAGTGTCCCAAGACCACTGTCCCAAGACTACTGTCCCAAGGCTAGTGTCCCAAGACTACTGTCCCAAGACTACTGTCCCAAGGCTAGTGTCCCAAGACTACTGTCCCAAGGCTAGTGTCCGAAGGCTAGTGTCCCAAGACCACTGTCCCAAGACCACTATCCCAAGACCACTGTCCCAAGACCACTGTCCCAAGACCACTGTCCCAAGACCACTGTCCCAAGACCACTGTCCCAAGACCACTGTCCCAAGACCACTGTCCCAAGACCACTGTCCCAAGACCACTGTCCCAAGACCACTGTCCCAAGACCACTGTCCCAAGACCACTGTCCCAAGACCACTGTCCTAAGGCTAGTGTCCCAAGACCACTGTCCCAAGACTGCTCTGGTCCAGGACTGCACTGTCCCAAGACTGTTGACAAGTGTCTGAGCGGTGGGACCTCTTTCTTCCTCGTTATGGGGACTTCTTGATTCACTGTACCTTGTACCACCACTCAAGCTCTAGTAAAAATTTTCCCAAAAACCCTCTCTTTGTGGCCAAATTCTGACCCCACCCCCCTTTTTTTTTTAGTTACCTCTTTTTCAATGTTCCAAGCAACTTGAAACCAAAACCTGTGCGCAGGTATCTTGTGATCACCTGTTTGTATAAAAGCCAAACACAAATCCTTACCAAAATGCAACAAAAATCTAAGCAAGAAAAAGTAATAGAAACAGTAAGATGAATCCACCTAAAATTCAAAGGTGACAAATGTCTACCTTCTATCGAAAAAATGTCTGGTACCTAATAGCCACGCGTTCTCTCCCCCCCCCCTGCTAGCGATCTTATGGGGTATCACAAAAACTGTTTATGTCCGTTCCCCCCTACCGATCCGCCCAGGGTACCTACCTTAACCTGATTCTAATTTTGGATATCCGTTTCCTATGACCAACGCGTGTAAATATCTAATGTAACTAAGTCGACGACGCCGAGCAATTAGCTACTCTAATGTTTCCCCCCTTTTTACAAATTATAACCACCAACCTCTAACTTAACCAGCCCCCTTCTAACCTCCCCCCTTTTTAGCCCCCTTTCTTAAACCTAAAAATTACCTCAAGCGCCGGGTGCTAAACCTCTCAAGAGAAAACCGTAGACCTGTCTCCAGGCCTGCTCAAGTAAAAACGTTCCTCAAAACCAGGGGATTTCGCTTATCCAATTTTACACTTATCTCCTATAATGTAATGTGGATTTTAACGATACCCGTTCTGCCCAACTTGAGAACTCGAGAACTGCAAAATCCTTCTTTGCTACTTTCCTACTCGACTGGTCACCTTTTCCAGTCCAGTCTCCTATTGGTTCAGCTCAAGTGCTCCTGAACCACTTTCCCACTCGGCTGGTCACCTCTTCCAGTCAAGTCTCCTATTGGTTCAGCTCAAGTGCTCCTGAACCACTTTCCCACTCGGCTGGTCACCTCTTCCAGTCAAGTCTCCTAGTTGTCCAGCTAAGTTCCAAGCTATCTAAAAACACTTGACAACGCCCCACCCTCGGGCACTTTATTGAGGTTACTGGGTTAAATTGCTAGGTTGATCGAAACGATCGAACTTGTAAAACAGTATGGGTATACTATTTAATTAATATAAAGGTTTGATCCAACTGATCTGGTGTCAAAGTCACTGTCTTTTTTCGTTTTATGGTTTTTGTTCCTTTTTCTATTCTTTTCTGGTTTTTGTTTTGCTTTTTGTCTTTTTGCTCGTGTTTTGTCCCCCTAGTTGCCCCCTTTTACTCGGTTAGCTAAGCCTCGTTCGGAGAGCGTACCTGGAAGTTTTCTCGAGTTTTCTTAAAAAGCTATCACGGTGCAACCGGAAGGTTTGCACGTTCCTGCCGAACCGTACCACCGGTACTCTAAAATGGGCATGCAGCCCGAAGCTGTCTCAAGTGGGTTCGACTCCGTAGTCTTGATGTCTTAAACACCCAGGAGCGCCATAAAAACACTATGTAACATTCGTCTACTGTAGTCACACATGAGGCTTAAGAAAAATAGGCCCTATAACCATTGGCTCAAGAGTCAGGGACACTATCTCTTGTGTTTTTCTACCTCAAATCAGTCGGAGCTAATTCGGTTCGCTTGTGACATGAGACTACGACCCGTTACAGCTTAAAGGCTACTACCAAAATACCCCCCCCCCACTCTAGAAATAATAACGTCCCCATACTTAGGTCTCTAGATACCCAAAATACACGAACGCCGTTAAAAACCGGGTCGGAACAATCCGTTAAGTTACTTTTTATTAGACAGTGGAACTTTGATCCATTTCAGATGGATCAACCTAAAACTCGCCTTACCTCAACATAACAATCATAAAACACACTCTAGAAATTTAAATTAAGTACTCACATCGTAGCACACTCAAGAAAGGGAAGTACTTCAGTCGGTAATTAACTCGAGAATTAAATAGTGTAACTAAATGAGTTTTAATGTTTCAATGACAAGGACAAGTTTTAACTCTAAGATGTAGTTTCTCGTGAACCATTGGGACACTCAAGCTGTCCACCTTTCCACCGAAGGTTCACTCTAGTTCAGTTCAAATAATAATCCAATCGAGTGATGACAATCCAGTTCTCGGGAATACGCCTGTCTCTGTTTCAGATAGGACAGCTCTACTCTCGTTCTATTCTGACAGAAATTGCGAATAGCAATTTCCCACTGTTTTATCTAGCAACTTTCCCGCGATTGTTGTTCGATCGTTCTGAATTCTCTTTTTCGGTTTTCAGTTATCGCGAGAAAATCGTGCATGACAGGCTCTTGCTTTTCTCAAGGTCAAACTTCCAAATATGACCGACTGGCACGCTTTATTTTCCGTCGATATGTACTTCCGGGCGAATGTTACAGCAAGTCATCGCCAAATGGGCAGCAGAACACCCTGTGATGATCTCAGTTGAGAAGACAGAAGCCGCAGTAGTCTCGCTCGATCAGGGGAATATGTCAGACTTGGCGGATTGTGTTCGTAGTTAGATTTTCAAACGGTGTGAAATTGTAAGTCAAGACAGAGTTGAAGAAAGTAGTCACACTGAACACTACAATTTATTGTTTCAAAAAGTTTTACATCGCTTGATCAACTTTTTTTACTCCGCTCATTGGGTTTTGCAGTTTTTATTTCAGTTGTATCGCAAGTGGTACGAAGATCTGCTTCGCCTCTGTTTTTTACTGTTTTAAATTATAATGTTTTTAACGCTCTGATTAATTTGTATCGTCCGGCCGGCTCTCCTTCAGACCGTAATACGTTCGTTGACCCAATGACTACAATGATGCGGCTTTAGTAGAGACGGTTAGAAAAGTATAGGATCTAGTTTGGACACTAGTCAATCGTTATAGAGTAGAAATAATTTCCTATCGTTATTTTCCGTCGATTGTTACAAATGAAATAGTTCGTTTTGTTTGTTTCAGAAAAATGTCACCCCATGACTAGATCTATCAATGGAGGCAAAACTACACTTTTGAAGCCGGGGCGACGATCTCAAGGTTACAATAAAGTTAGTATGGTTGATGAAGATCATAGTGACGTTGGTGAACAGAAATCGCGGTCTGAGCGAAACACCATGGACGAAACGATTCCCAATTATGAAGAGAGTAACCCCATTAGCTCTCTGCTGAAATCATCTTCGACTCTACTTCCTTTTCTTGTATTACTGGTTTTAAAACTCCTCTATGATGCTAGTATTGAGTTATTTCTATGCATCGCCCTTTTCATCACCTGCTATAAAATCAACGGCTTGTTCCTTGAAATTACAGGGTTTAGAAAGAATATGCAAAATGTTATTCGTGCTGCGCAGCTTGCAGGATTTCTTCTGTTCAATATTTTGTTCATTCTCTTGGTTTATTCCGATGAAAAAATCCTCGGGATTTTTGTTTTTATGAAACCAAACATTGACTTGGATATATACTATGTCGTTTTTTACGTGACTTTGATTGATTTCCTTATTAAATTGGGGACAATGCTTGCGAAATGCGGTATATACTTGATACCATCGCGCATATTTCCCCATGCATTCGAGGACAAGGGTTGGGTCTATTTCTCAGTAGAACTGGCCTCGCAACTATATCGGACTATCGTTCCATTTGGACTGTGGGTTCACATGTTAGTCCAAATGCACGGTACTTCCGAATACATTTACAATATCATCCTCATAATCCTGGCAACTGCCTTCAAACTTCTACAGTTGAAATCAATAGGCGAAAAAGTGATCGAACTGTTTAAGTCTTTTGGAAAGGAAACATATCAAGCCATGCCTGTTCAACCATCAACAACGACCTGTCCAATTTGCCAATGTCATTACACGAACCCTGTTCTAACTGGATCCTGTATGCATACCTTCTGCAACAAATGCCTCGCATCTTGGTGTAATCGCGATAAGAAGTGCCCTATCTGCAAGGAAGAACTTGTTAACATGGAGTCTATAGACTATCGCGATGGGTATACGGGCCAATACTTGCAATTATTCTAGATTGTTCTAGGAGGCATTCGTTGAACATTTTAAAATTGACTATCACTCAATTGTGAACTGTTATACGCTCTTTCAGCCACAAAAGTTCTTTTTAAAATTTTGAGTAGTGCTTCATATTTAATAGCTCTTTAAACGCAAAAGAATATCGTGTACATATTTAGTAAGTATATAATTTGTTCACGTTTTGATTAAATTGCCGTTGATGTTATTTGCTATTTAGTGCTATTAAATTTATCTGATTTAAGACTACTGATCCCTCTAAATTAGGGTTAATTAGATCAATTCATCTGCGACAACCAGAACCATATACTTTCCATTTGATGTGAAACCTTGATGATTTTGCTTAAAAATTAAATTACCGTGACTAAATCTTGGCATTTAGTGTCGTTTTTTTGGAAAGAAAAGATGTGTTTAGTTTGAACATGGCTCGAATTATTGTTATTTTTCAGGTCTTTTGGCCTCAATTGTTTAGCAGCGCCGACACCGTTAGCATTTGAACATCATGGGTGATATAGGCAAAGGCAAAGACATCTTCCAGAAGAAGTGCGCACAGTGCCATGTTATAGAGGCTGGGAAGCCACACAAACAGGGACCTAATTTGCACGGCTTCTTCGGTAGACAAACGGGACAGGCTCCCGGATTCGCCTACTCGGAAGGAAACAAGAAAAAGGGTGCGTGAGTAGTATGCATTTTTGACTGGTTATTGTCCCGACCATTGAAAATAGGAAGCAACTTCGTTTTGGGGTGTTTCAGTTTTTTGTTTTCCACCCAAAATCAGGTTCCATCGGAATGGATGGTGTGTCATGTTAAAGCCCTATCAGTCGTGATTCGAACGACATTAAACTCTTCAAAAAATTGTCCCAGTATCGACAAGAAGAAGTTTAACGTTTTTGATTTTGTTTAACTTTGAGCGAATAAAGCGAGCGAGCAGTCTCACAGTAGTTTATTCAAGCTTAATTTAAACCGTGAAAACTTGCAGTTTTGAAGTATTTTTAAAAAATTTAAAGTTTTTTGAAGTAATTTTTTTAAAAATTTTTCTCGTGATTTTTCTACAAAGACGGTTGTCAAATTTGCCTATTGTACTGTGACTGTCACAAATGCATAAGTTCTAGTTTTTCGTGCTGATCCTTTTGTCACACCACGCAGAAAAAGGGCACCTTAAAAATAATGTTTTAAGACTTATCGGAACACTGCTTCTGGCAGAGTAACCGACTTACCGACTACCCTTGTGTTTTATTTGGATATTTACCGCTGATTTATCGACCGGTGGACTTGGCTTTGCTTGCGTGGCTGAAAATTGAGAATGCGCTTATTCATTGACTGCTAAAATTATTCCAGCAAATCCTGAATGTTCAAATTATGCATTGCAAGGTAAATAGCACCTTAAAGCCTACCTGACCAGTTTTTATTCAAAAATTATGCTTTTATTTTTACTTCATTTCAAAGATGATTGAATGTTTTTTCCCGCAAAATACAGTAATAAGGGCCCTTAGTTCATTTCTCGGTTTTCCTGGTTTCAAGTTTTGGCTTTCCAGTTAGATTGAAGTGTCCGTACGACAGTTGGTGCTAGTTATAAAAATTTATTAGTGATCAATATTGGTTTTAGCCATTACGTGGGGAGAGGATACACTGAACGTCTACTTGCAAGATCCTAAAAAATACATCCCAGGAACGAAAATGGTATTCGCTGGACTGAAGAAGGAAAAGGAGAGGAAAGATCTGATAGCGTTTTTGAAAGATGCCAGTCAGAAATAGACGAAGACTTAAATGGAGGTGGTTTGCCACCGTATACTCACGACTGAAGACCAACTGATGTTCGCAGCACAAATAATCAGTAGAACACTCTCGAACTTACATCTCATATTTGCCGCCTAATTTTTTAAAATATCGGAGTAATTTCACTTCAAGTGAATATTCTAACAATTAACGATCTATTATACCTTAGACTGTGCGTTAGTTTTCACTGAGGTATTTTACTGAACTACCAAGTTTTTTAAAGACATTTTAAGAAAGACTAATTACTAAATTTACGCTTTTTACCCTTGTTAATCAAGGAGCTGTAACATAGGCTGCTATATTCTCAATTAGACCAAGAAAGCTTTTTCAAAGGTTGTATATGCGACAGATAATTCAGCTTAATAAAAGTATAGCTGCAAGATGACAGCCAATGTAGGCCTGCAGGCATCTAAGAGCTAACCTATTTTACACAAGCGATGTGATATAATACATATGATCCGTTTCAAGCTGTCAGCAACGGGTCAATTGGGCATTCTATTACACACACAGGATAACCACTGAGTCGTTAATTGGCGACCTAAATATAGTTGTCGGTAAATCGAAGCTACCTCTTCACTGTTTGTAAGCACTTAGTTTATCGAGCTAAATTGCTTTAACGTGCGTTGTTGTGTCGGGAAGAAACAATTTTTTGAAATGGTGTTTGTCTGGTCGAATCTTTTGCGGGTTTTATTTTGCGGTATTTAGTCGACATATAATATGTGCTTTAAAATATTGAATAGTCTCTTAGGTAGTAAACATGTCGTTGGTACTTAATTTCTTATCGGAAACTAGACTTGTTTTTAAAAAGTAAACTGCTTTTTCTACAGATATTAGAGATCAGAACGAATTTTACTTTTGTCTCTTGTTTGCTTAACTACCACTTATTTTTAAATGTCAACTAAGAGATGAAAGTGAAGCTTAGCATATATGCATGCATAATGGGGAACTAGTTCTGCTATTTTAGGATCAAAATTCCGTATGGCTGAATGTATTTTCTGTAATTTTTGGCCGAATTGTCTTCGTCCAAGTGTTTTCCTCTCAGTGACAGCATATCACTACTTATGCTCAATTTTCAAAAGGCATTGGCATGTCTCTTTTGCATGTCCCCGAAACACGTAAATAAATCTGTTCACAAAAATATCTTTTTTCCAATTTTTCGAGGTTTACTGTGTTCGGATTTTTTTGTGATACTTGCACAGCTAGTAGCCATTCTTGTTACCATATAGCCATGGTATCTAATAATATTTGAAACTGAAGTTTTGACCGATAGTTTACCAAAAGCAGATATAGTTTAGTCTCAAACAGCCTACCAAGGACAAACTGAACTCCTTTTCATCAATTGTTCTTATGAAATTGCCGAAAAATATGACTATCTAAAGCTGCAGCTTGGAATAGATTTTGGATTGAAAGACAATCTGTCACACTTCTGATGGGTTTCTTTTAGTGCTAAGTTTTTTGTTTTCCAAAAAGTTAGTGAACGAGCTCGCATTTGTTATTATATTTTATGTGTAAGCAAAGTGTATTTAAATGCATAAAATTTTCAGTCAGTTGCTGGCTTACAGGATTTATAAATAATTATGAACTAATCCAAAGGAGTGTAAATGTTTACAACTTCTCTCAAACTTCCATTTTTGTAAATAAAAAACTTCACTCTGATGATAGTTCATTTTGAAGACTTAAGTTTTGCGTTATAATTTCACACACTTGAGATAACCAAGGGCTTTGCAACCGAGCACTAGTATTTTTCTCCGTAAATAACTTATTCACAGAATGTCTGAAAATGTATTCATCTTAAACTCAGCACTTTCGTCAACTGACAGATGACTTGTTACTGTATGTTAGTGTTTTAAATGTCCGTTCTCTCCGGAATTAATATTTTGTGTTGGTTTTAAAGTTAGCGACTCCAATTTTAGTAGGTTGTTTTTTTTCTCTGTTTTCTCATGCGGCTTAAAAGGTTTCTTCATAATATGGCTTAGAGGCCCTCTTTTGTGAGTTGTTTGAGAATTAAAAAGGTTATAACTAAATGTTTTTAGGGGGTGACGTGTTAACTTCTTTACTATTTCTAAATTTTTCTAAAATAATTTTGTGCAAGATGTTTCTGCCCAAGGGTTATTGGTTTTGTTACCGCTTTTTAATTTTTGCTTCCATGCTTATTTAGAATTCAATTGTGCTACTGCTTGGCATATTTTCTTGTACGGATTTTTATTCAAGACATGGACAAACTCAACTCATTATCCTCAATAGTTCTCATTAAATCGCTGAAAATTATGTGGCTATCTGAAGCTGCAGCTTGTAATAGATTTTGGATTGAAAGATGATCTATCACATTTCTGAAGGGTTTCTTTTAGTGCTCTTTTTTTGTTTTCCAAAAAAGTTGATAAACGAGCTCGCAATTGTTATTATATTTATAAGCAAAATGTGTTTAAATGCTAAAAAGTTTCAGTCAATTGCTGGCGTACAGGATTTATAAGTATGAGCTAATTCAAACGAGTTGAAAATGTTCACAATTTCTCTTAATCTTTTGTTTTTAGTTAAAAAACTTCACTCTCATGGTAACTTCGCTCACTTTGTTCACAGAATGACTGAATGACTTTAGTCATCTTCAAGTCTGCACTTTAATCAAGTAACAGATGACTATTTGGAGAATGTTTGCATTTTAAATGCCTGTTCTATTCTGAATTAATTTTTTGTTGTTGGTTATAAAGTTACCAACTCCAATTTTAGTAGATCGTCTATTTCATTCGTCTCTTTGTTCGGTTTCAAAGGTTCAACTCAATTTATTGGCTAGAGGCCTCTTTTTGAGTCGTTTGAGGAACAAAAAAGTTTTATCCAAATGTTTTTGGGGTGATGTGTTAAGTTCTTTCCTATTTCTAAGTTTTGCTAATATAAAATTTATTTTGCGCAACGTGTGTCTGCTGAAGGGTAATCGGTTACGTTACCGCTTTGTAATTTTTGTTTTGATGGTTATTTAACATTCAAATGTCTTACTGCTCGGAATATTTTCTCGCACGGATTTTTTATTCAAGACAGGAAAATTTTTTGATCGATCAATTGTTTCAAATCGTTTTCCGGTTTTTATTTTCTTGTCGGTTAGTTTCTCATCTTATGATGCTATGTATTTGTTGAGTCGTAAGTAGTGCAGAGATTCGTTTCGCGCCTGTTAACAAAATTTCTAAAGTTTTAGGTATTTCAGTCCAAGACTGCGGATTTTGTTTTGCATTTTTGTAAACATTTTGACTTTTTTTGTTGATTATTCGTTTTATGCTTTCATCCGCAAGTCGTGATAGTCATTCGCTTTGTATCGCAAGTGGTGCGAACCTTTTCTTTGCCTCGTGTTTTAATTTTTGTTTGCGAAATCAAGTGCATTCCTCCTATCAGCAACTTGATTTTCAACTAAAGAGTCATAGAAACACCCTTTAATCATATTAACCTGCTGACAAAAATTAGCAGTGTTTTTTAATAAAGGAAGTTGTTTTTGGAAAGAGCCAGCAAATAAATGGAATTGTTTTTATTTGCTAGCGTAAACTAGTGTCACTTGGGTGCCGTATATCAAGCCGACGGAACTTCAAGCTGAATCGTAAAATTAGAGACTTCAAGTCAGACTTTTTGTCAAAAGCCATGAAATTCGATTAACATGAAAATTGTTTTGAAGAGTTTCTTCATTTCTTGAGCTTTCTTTACAAGTTATTGGATTTTTCATAATTTTTAGCCTCTACTTGATGTCTAAGAGTTTTAAAAATTAAAACATTGTTGACAGGGTGTCTCATGTGTATAATTTATGCATTTCAAAATCCGGTTGGTCTGATTCCACTGAAGTGTTGCATTGATATGAAGAAATCTTGTTATGAACTAAACTTGCCTAAATTTTTGAGTATGAACATTTTACTGATGAAAATTTAGCGTTTTGAAATGCTTATAAAGCTCAAGTTTCGGCTTGAAATTCTTTCGGCCTGGAGTCCCGTCGGCATGCTGTCCTAGAACCTGCTTGTACATAGGCATTTAGGCCGAAGCCGCCTTGCCGGTCGGAAAAAAGTTAAGTGTCAATTACAATTCAGCCGTAAGTTATCACAAACAAATAACTGCATGAGTCAGGTTAGCTATCAGTTAAAATAACTTATCATCGTGGTTCAAATTTTTCACTGAATACTTGGTTTTTCAGGTAAAAGTCTTAGAAAGCTGTAATGTCTACAGAAGTAAATTCATCGATTTTATTGCTTTAATGAATGACCTTAGGTATATATGCCCTTTTTGAGTTTAATTCAAATGCATCAGCTAAAAGTTAGACGACAAATTGCTCTCTTCAATTATAAAAGTGTGAATGGTGCGAAAAAACGTGAAAGACTTCAAGCTTCAAAATTGTTCGGCTTTAATGGTTTCGCTTTGTTTACCTTTGCTAAACCAAGTGTCTTGTCACCGGTAATTAGACTTTTTTGTAGACATTTTTCTTAGAAATAGACTGACTTGCTCATTTCTTTTAAATTTACCTAGCTTCATGTTTTCTATTAAATTTATCGAAAAATTAATGAAATTTTTTTGAATTCGTGTATTTCGTCCTAATTTCTGTCGGCTAATTTTCCGTGTTTTGTTTCCAGTGCAAACGATATTATCTGGCGCTGTCTTCCATCGGCGTTTTTCCCTATACTAATCTTCTGATGTAAGCAATTTGCACCATAATTGAAATTGTTTGAAGTTTATAATTTCATCGACTCTGATTTTGATAATTGTTCCGACTTTCGTAACGAAAGTGACGGAATATTTGTGCTCGCGTGGGTTTTTACAAAAAATCTAAAATTTTTTCTTTCAAAACAATTCATTTTGATAACATTAAATTTTTCTATGTTATATCTGCTCCATAGACCTTAAAAGGCAGTCGGAACATTCAGGACTTCGCACTGATACGAATTGTCTCGTTTTCTTTAGTTTTTTTATTTCTTTTTTTTTCCAATTATTTGGTTTCTGCCTATGTTAAATTGCCTAATTCAACTTTTTTGCGTAGCTTGCAATATCTTCTAGTAATTGTAGTGTTTCGATACAGAAGGCTGCCATCTTGGGATTTCGCTCAAATTGGACTTCGTCACCTTTTTAGCTCAATTGTAAATGACAACAGTTTTGGTTTTATGGGGGTCGATCTCGATCTAGGTTTGTTGGCTTGATTGCCTCTTTGTAAATGATATTCAATGCCTACTCAACGCTATTTATGAACCTCCTTTGAGAAAAAGCATAAAATTTTTTACTAAGTTTTTGTAAAATGTTTTCAACTAGTTAAACATTTTTTTTCGAATATTTTTTGCCTTTCTAACTTTTATAATGAATGTTTAGGTTGTATCGCAAATCGTGCGAAGTTCCGCTTCGCGTTTGCATATGTCAGGTTGTTAGCGTCAGATTATTTACGTCTTTTGAAGTGCTCTATTGGATTTTAATGAGTGCTTTGGAAGTTTTTTTGAACAAAATTTACTAGTTGTTGGCTCAGCGGGTGTGTACCCTAGTACTGTCCGCTTGGTGATTGTATGAGAAATTTTGTTTCAAAGCTAATTTGACGCTAAGTATGTTTTTTCGCGACATGTTTTCCTTAGCTTTATTTGAGACTTACGGATGAACATCATGGTAGATCTAGTTTATTTTCGACATTTTCATCGAATCATTTTCTGAATAATTGGCTTTTTTCATTTGTCTGTCAGATTTTCATGCTTCGTTTCGCAAGCGGTGCGCTAATTTTCGCTTTGCTTTGATTGTGAATCACTCCTTGCGCGGAAAAGCCAAAATTTTTAATGGATTCTCGATGTTAAGCTGAAAAGACTTACAAAGCTCGAATCACAGCAAGGACATTCAATTGATTATTTTTGAACCCCAATCTGAAGTTAATCTGTGAAGCCTAATTTTGAATGAAATAAATGGAGTTAAAAGTTCGCTCTCGCCTTTGGGGGTCTGAATAAAAAATCTGCCCAAAAAACCCCGCTGTAAATCCGCTACTGTTCAAATCCGAGTGAATGATTTTTCTACTGTTCTAATAGTAAGTTGGCTGTACCTGAACACATGGATCTAAATAATATTTGCTGTTAAGGACTAGATTTCCGTTGCTTGTATTGCTCAGAATTTGAGAAAGGTACAGTCAAAGTATCCCTCAAAAGCAAAAGGCAAAAAACTTCGGTCGGTGAGTTTTTGAAGCGTTGTAGGATCGGCCAATTTGACTTGAAATAGATTTAATCCGTAATAATTACCTCATATTCAGTTGCTTTTCTAGATTCCCTACGTTGTTATAAAAGTAGCCACTACAATTATCTGAAATTAAAGTTCATGTAATAGATTTTATGTTAGTAAATTACTAAGCATGTTGAAAAAGCCGTGAGATCAGAGGGATAGAATAGAAAAAATTAATTGGTTAAAAATAACTCGCAAAATGGTAGGTTGGTATGTATTAACATCAATTCTGATTGGCTAGTTTTATTTGCAAGTGACAGAAATGGGCCAGCAACTATTCAGCCCCCATAGCCCCAGCATAAATAGCGAGATCTCAAAATTCTTGTCAGTTAGTTGCAAAACCTTCTGAGCTCGTTATATTTAAAAACTTCTCTCTTCCCTGCCTCTCCTCTAAACCTCTACGCTTGCTTTCTTCGCAATTTATTGGTTCTGCACGTCTGTTTTTCACCGTCACCAAAGCAGCACTCACTCAAGCTAGGATTACGCCATTGCTAGCAAGACGTGGGTTGAGAGAGGAACATAGGGCTACGCAGGAACCAAGAAGAAAAAAAGCAAAATCAATTCTACAAGCATCAAATTGAGTACGCAAAGACAGCTCGTGCGAATATGAATAGGATGGTCAAGCCTAAAAAATCTGATTCCGACTTCAATGAAAAGTCTACGTGTCTATGGTGTTTTTTTTTCAGCGTGGAGCTGTTAGTTTAAAAAAATTGGCATCAAGGGTATCTCAATTAAATGAAAAACTAAATTATTAATGTTTTTTATTTAAACATAAGAATGAGGGATATTTCTGTGACAAAAACACAACTTCAGAAATTATCCATTCCTAAAGTAAAAATACTTATTTCTTAAAATTACAATCCCAAGTACATTAAATTTTAGGGTCTTGTCGCCCTATAGTAGTCTCGCTAGGCCGAATGAAATTTCTGGTCTCATTTCTCAATGTTATTTTTTCTGCTGAACTTAAACTGAATATATTTTCAGATTCGAGTTGTGACAATCGGCATTTTTGAGAATGAAACGTGTGAGGTTTGCAAGGAGCACCAATCATGCGCGGTGGGCAAAAAACGGCGCTTCTTCAAGCAACCCGAAAAGTCTGAGACATCGAGAAAATGTCATGAGTCGTTATGCTGCAAAAACGGAACAAGAGGACAAATTGACTAAATCCGCTCTAGATCAACTCAGTGCGCTTAGCTTTGGAGACGATAGCAAAACGGCTCCAATGGAGACTGAGTTTGATTTTGATGCAAAGACAATTGACACAACCTTCTCGGCGTTTTCTGTCGCATCTTGTGCCTCTTTTCGAGGCATTGAGTCGCACTGGAGTCGCATTGTTGATGACCCAGTTGCGAAAGAGATCTGCTCATTGGCTAGTATGCTGACTGATTTAACCAATCAGAACGAAGATATCGAAAGTGAAAAATGTAGAGATCCAGCCGATCAGCAAGCGAATGCAGATGATCCGTTGCAAAGAGTGAAACAGTTCGGAGCTCTGGTAGTTTTCATTTCAAATAATGAGACCCAAGAGTCGACACTAACTGCAGCCTACTACCTTCTGTCATTGATAATTGGAAAAGTGAACCCGCAGATTCTTAGAAACCAGTTTGCAGATGTAATTCCCTATGTTAGGTCTCATCTTACGCAGTATTTCAAGTCTTCCAATGTCTTAATGTTGAAGTCGGCATTGACTTGCTTTGCTGAGTTCATATGTCGTCAGCCAATGAAAACTTTACTGGATTTAAAAGTTGACGCAGAGTTACTGATGTCGTTCATTCATCACGATTTCGCAAAAGTCAGGAAAACTTGTTTCCGGTTGGTTAACTTGATATTCCACAATAGCGATGTCGTTACGCAAAATGTATGCAAACCGAGTCAACATCCTTTTGTGGTTGTCATTTCCAAGAATTTGCATGAAAGCTTACTAGATGATACGAAACCGATGTCGATGAAAATGAGAATGTTGAACTTGCTTCAAGTGGTTATTGTGCATAATTCAGACGACTTGTTCAAAGTATCTTTAGAAACTTGTCTCTCTGTATGCAGTAGAACCGATTTACTACTGAAGAAAAAAGCATTTCAGCTCGTTTCTTTAGTTTTCAAAGATGAATCAAACGAGTGTATTGTAGATCCGAAACTGAACGGCCAGTTATTGTCAGCTTTGGAGGAACTGAAACCTTCATTTTTCGACCAAGATTTGGTGTCGTGCTGGCTGTCTGTGTACGAATCAGTGTTGATTAATTTATCCAAATTGAGTCCCCAACTTTTCTCATCACATTTCATTTCGTTTTTGTCGTTTGGAGTTACCACAGTTTTTGTCTCTCAAATTAAGGCAACCGTATCTCAGTACGTTAAAATTTTATGTGGGATTTTTGATAATTTGCCTAATAGTATAAGAGACATCTGGTTTGAGAGCAAGCATGATAAACTTTCGGATGTTTCAAAACTGTCTGAAATTGTTTCAGAGCTAACGAACTTCAAATACAGTGATAACTTCTTAGCGGTCTTCACTTTCATCGGTAAAGTTTACTCGGCTTTAGGGGCTGACTTTTACCCACTTTTCGAACCCAGCGTGATAAATTTATGCACTTTGAGAACTAACAATAGTGAGTTTTACGGGCTGCCGATTGTGCTCAATAAAGCCATTGGCAGTTTCGGTCCAGATAAGATTCTTCAGAGCTACCCGTTGAATATCCGAGGCGAGCCTGGCGAAGATTTGATGAGGTCTTGGATGATACCGCTCCTCCGAGCAGGTGTTGTTAACTCGCGTCTTTCTATCTGGCAGTCTCATTTTTACCCAATTGCCAAGAATGCCGAGAAGAATATGGAAGGCTTATTCAAAGAGCCTAGCCAGCAAAAAGTTTTAGCAGTTCTTCGATCTCAAATTTGGGGACTGCTGCCGACCTTTTGTCTAAACTGTCAAGATGCGAAGGAGTCATTCTCGCCTGGCTTTGCGAAGCATCTCTCAATGTTAATATCGGAGAATCATGCCTGCACTTCTGAGATTTTGGACGCTATCGCAGCAATGCTGAAGTCGACAAATTTTGAGACAGTAGAAACAATGATTAAGTATGCTAAGAACTATATGCCCCAATTTTTCAACCTTTATCTTGAGGAGAAAACCAGTATTCAACATCGCAAAACGGTTCTTCGAATCCTAGAACTGTTCTTTGGGAAGATTGACAAAGCGCAATTCACGTCGTACTTCGAAAATACTGTGCACAGAGTTTTGGCTACCGAAACTAATATTGAAACGAAAAAACTACTGGTTGATTTGATTCGAGAAATGGTGTCTTTCTTAGAAGACGAACAACTTCAAAATTTGTTTACATCTCTAATGCCAGATTTGTTGAAGCATGACGAGCTCAACAAGAAAGTGATCTTAATTCTCAAGAAGTATCTCAACTCGATTTCTGACGATCCGTCAGAAGAAAAATCGACAAGTTGTGTTCATTTGATTAAAAATTTCATGCCAAATTTGATGCACACTTTCGACAGTGGATCCAACTCGGCCCGAAAACAAGTTTTGAAATGCTTCTTGCAGCTGATTGGTCAGAAAAAGAACTTCGACTTGGTTCATGTTAATGAAATATTGCCCAGAGCAGTGTTGGCTATGAAACTAGAACGAGGTCCAGCCAAAGAAGTGTCGGTGAAGCTGTTCAAAGCGTCTTGCAAACGATATGTGGACGAGTCTAAGCTTCAAATATCAGAAGCAGTGGAACGTCTAGCGAGTACTTTGCTTAAAGACCTGGAACCTACATGTTCCGATCAGACCATTGCAAGTCTGATTGCGTTGAAGTATTTAGTGGCTCTTTACTCTGAAAATATGGTCGTAGATTTGTACAAGAAGTTGTTCTTCCTGCTGTCAGATTACATCAAAAACGCCAATCGTCCCGTGTTTTTCGAACCTGCTTTCCAATTACTTAAAGTAATAATCTCTGTCATCGATAGTCCTAACTTGTATCAATTCTGCGAGAAAATTGTAACGGAGCTCAACGATTGGAATGAAAAGACGAAATTGAAATATAGGTTCAGCGTAAAAATAGTCATATTCCGACTGGCTAAAAAAGTTGGCGCTGATGTAATTTATACAATGTGTCCTGAAAACATGAAAAAGTTGGCCGCAAGTGTAAGAAAGCAGATAAACCGCGAAGAGGTGAAGCGAAAGTCGGGAGAGAGTCGCGCTTCGGATGACCAATCAGAATTGACTGCTGACGATGACGCAGCTTCTGCTAACACCAGAGTCTCAAAAGCAGAAACGATTGCAGATATTCTCAGAGAGTTGGAATCATCGGACGATGAAGTGCAAACGAAAGAGTCAATGATGACCCGGAAGACCAACAGATCGAAGCGAAGTGTGTTCATAAATGAAGGAAAAGATGGAATTGTTGATCTTGCTGAAAAGAATTTCTCGAAGCATTTGACGTCGAAAGCTCCGACAAAAGGCGAAGTCAAGAGGAACTCAAAAAGCACTGAACTGAAATTTGCACCCGATGGAAGGTTGTTACTAGTAGGCGATGATGGAAAACTAATGGGAGTGAATGGTAAGAAAACGAAACTCCCAGGAATTACAGACGATGATGAAGACGACGAAATTGACCCAGACGACTTGAAAGGCCGGCAGATTGGAATCCAATCGGACACTTCAGACTCGGAAGACGACGAAGAAGGAGTATCGGCAAAGAAAAGACGAAAGAAGGCGATGTCTGTGGCATCTTCGAATCAAAGCTGGAAAACTGCGAGATCTAAAAAGAGTGAAAAAGGAAAACGATCGAATGTTCCCTTTGAAACTGGAAAGACGTTTAAAGCTAAGAATGCTAGAGGCGATGTGAATGTACGTGGGAAGCCCCAGCCGTACGCTTTTGTGCCCTTGGACGCGCAGGTGCTAAATAAGAGAAAAGCGAAAAAAGTGGAAGGAAGACTGAAAGGACTGGTGAAGAGTTCAAAGAAAGGCGCCGGTAAAGGACTCAAATCGAGGGTCCGATCTAGTAAAAATTGAAAAAATGAAAATGAATTTATTTTGTCAAATTTATTCTATTTAATCACACGTTGCGAAGGATGTATTATCTATTTAACTAATCGGTTATATGAGGAAAACCCAATGAATACTTTCTGAAACACGAAGGAAGTCAGTGTGTTAATACTATTATTATGTCATTAAAAAGGTTTTAGTTTTTCGAAAACGGATTTAAATTTAAAAAAACAGGTTTGTTTCTTTTGATTTGAATGTGTGTCTGCAATTTCAAAAAGTAACTTGCTCTTTCAGTATCGAAATGGCAGTTGTGGTTAATTTTGAGCACGAATACCCGTTAGTCGAAGATCCATATCACAAGTTCTGCAGGAACTGCGGCGTTTTCCTCAACACAGCCCGCATGTTACAAGAAAGACGCTTCAGTTGTATAGGCTGCAAAGTGGCAGTGGACCAGGCTAAAATATTGTCGCCTGTGCAGACATCCAAAATTGAGTTCAAAGCCAAAGAAGAAGTGACGAAAGGGCCGAAGAAGGCTTCAAATGAAGATGCATTGACGGATAGAACGTGTGGCAATTGCGGCAATAAACAGATGGCGTATAAGACTATGCAAACGAGGTCGGCTGACGAAGGCCAGACTGTTTTTTTCTACTGTCTCGAGTGCAAACACAACGAAGTGGAATACTCGTGAATTGGTTCCAAACTTGCGAAACAGATATTTGTTTACTGCCAAATATGAATATAGTTTTATTTTTGTTCCGAGAACTCTTGACCAAGTTGGTAAGGAGCTATGGTTTAGGGTTTATTTTTATCATGAAAATATAGCTAAATTTTAAAAAATGTGATTTGATTCGAAAAAATGGGTCTTTTTTCAAACTAAATAAGATGCTTAATTAATGAGAGACACTCCTAATTCAATTGAACTGCCACTTTGACGTTGTTTTTGCTACCAATAGGTCATTTTTCCAGCGTATGATCGAATTTTTTTGCCTAATATTTAGTTTTTGTAAAAGTTTTATATAACTTGTTAGTTCGGATTTTTTGCTTAAAGGTCTTAAAAATTTTTCAGGCTCAAATTTACTTTTCTCTTTCACTATCGAACAGCGAAAGAGTAAAGATCGCAAAAAACCTGATCGACTTCTAGTTTCGAACTTCACTATCGAACAGCGAAAGAGTAAAGGTCGCGAAAAACGTGATCGACTTCTAGTTTCCAACTTCACTATCGAACAGCGGCGTCTTCTAGTTTCGAACTTCACTATCGAACAGCGAAAGAGTAAAGGTCGCGAAAAACGTGATCGACTTCTAATTTCGAACTTCACTTTCGAACAGCGACGTCTTCTAGTTTCGAACTTCACTATCGAACAGCGAAAGAGTAAAGGTCGCGAAAAACGTGATCGACTTCTAGTTTCCAACTTCACTATCGAACAGCGACGTCTTCTAGTTTCGAACTTCACTATAGAACAGCGAAAGAGTAAAGGTCGCGAAAAACGTGATCGACTTCTAGTTTCGAACTTCACTATCGAACAGCGACGTCTTCTAGTTTCGAACTTCACTATCGAACAGCGAAAGAGTAAAGGTCGCAAAAAACGTGATCGACTTCTAGTTTCCAACTTCACTATCGAACAGCGACGTCTTCTAGTTTCGAACTTCACTATCGAACAGCGAAAGAGTAAAGGTTGCGATAAACATGATCGACTTCTAGTTTCGAACTTCATTATCGAACAGCTAAAGATTTACTTTTCTCCTCCAATATCGAACAGCGAAAGAGTAAAGGTCGCGAAGAACGTGATCGACTTCTAGTTTCGAACTTCACTATCGAACAGCGAAAGATTTACTTTTCTCCTCCAATATCGAACAGCGAAAGAGTAAAGGTCGCGAAATACGTGATCGACTTCTAGTTTCGATCTTCACTCACGAACAGCGAAAGATTTACTTTTCTCCTCCAATATCGAACAGCGAAAGAGTAGAGGTTGCGATAAACAAGATCGACTTCTAGTTTCGAACTTCACTATCGAACAGCGAAAGATTTACCTTTCTCCTCCAATATCGAACAGCGAAAGAGTAAAGGTCGCGAAAAACGTGATCAACTTCTAGTTTCGAACTTCACAATCGAACAGCGAAAGATTTACTTTTCTCCTCCACTATCGAACAGCGAAAGAATAAAGGTCGCGAAAAACGTGATCGACTTCTAGTTTCGAACTTCACTATCGAACAGCGAAAGATTTACCTTTCTCCTCCAATATCGACCAGCGAAAGAGTAAAGGTCGCGAAAAACGTGATCGACTTCTAGTTTCGAAAGTGGGATTTAATTTTCAGATTTCGTAGCAAAATTAAAGTGTTACGTATTGATCCAGTTTCTCAAATTGGGTTAATTTTATCAAAAAAGCTTAAATGCAGCTATTTTCAAAGAGCTTTAAGGGCATCTGATTTTTTTCTGTGAAATTCGAAAATTGAGATTTTTCAAAAAACAAGTCACTGTTTTTTCTGCTTATTGACTCTTTTCCAATTGTCTAATGGCTATGTTTTTTTTGGCTGAATGAAAGTTTTCAAGCTGTTAGCGAGAAAAAGTGTGAGACACTCATAAAAAGTATCTCAGTTTAACTAATCAAGCAGTATCTCAATTCTAACTGTAAACGTGACAATGAGCATGTGCCATTTTTGAAGTTGTTTTTTTTGCAATATTTTCAGATAGTAGATAGTGAGTTGATGGATAACCGAAGAGATGGAGACCGGATATTATCAGTGACGTCATCATCGCCTGCAGCTGCTACAGTGCCTGTTGCCTTCTCATCGTCTGGAGGAGCCCCTCCCTCCCTCTCCCCTCCCAATCGGAACAACTCCATTTCGCAACAGATAACAGCAATGAACAGTGGCGATAATCAGAGCAGTCAGTCGAGTCACGTGTTGAGCGGCGCGAGTGTGAGTGTGAGTGGAGGAACTGCATCGTCGGCTACAGGAGTTCCTTCGATGAAGACCAAGTTGATGCGGGTCAACATGGCAGAAGGAGGGGGCAAGTTTGTGAGACTGAATGTGGGCGGCAGGTTTTTCCAGACTACTGTGGATACACTGACCAATCAGGAGTCCATGTTTTCGGCCATGATGTCGGGCAGAATGGACTTAGTCGCCGACGAAGAAGGTGCTTTTTGTTTTTTCTTTTTCTGTCGTATTTCTCTGTTTCTCATGAAATAGTTCGCTGTATGTTATCAGCAGCAGAAATCTTTAGTGTTATTTCTCGATATCTTCTGAGAATCAGTTGATATGATAAATGAACGAAATGCTGGAACGGTTTGATATTTTGAAAACTTTGCGAGGTTAGTGAATTGCCTTAGATTTTGATCGTCGCATAGCTCTCTAATTGGTTGCATTTGTCTATTATTGTGACAATCTATTTTGCATCACTGAAGCGACCGGTGAGTTATCAGGTCAATTGACCGAAACCATAAGCTTAGTGTAATACTCTCCGCAAGAAGGGAGAAATACTCAGCAGCTGGTGACATGAGGGTCATAGTGATATCGATATCCACTACGGAAGCAAGGCCCAAGATAGTAAGGAGGAGAATAGTCATAGGTTTTGATCTACGCAGGTTGGATTCTGATCGACCGAGACGGCACCTACTTCGAACATATCCTCAACTTCTTCCGAGACGGCACTCTTTGTGTGGAGAACCTCTCGGACAAGGAGCTCCACTCAATCCTCACAGAGGCCAACTTCTACAGCATAGGAGTGCTGGTGAATCTACTTCAGCAGACAGTCGAGGACAGACACAGCACACACGTGAAGAACTTCTCTCCTAAAGAGGTCAAACTGGTCCCATTCATATGTACAAAACAGCTGGACGAGAGCTCACTCTTCGAAACAGGAAAAGTAAGACAAGAATGTTCTCCACCCCCCCCCCCCCCCGTCCCTCTCATTTGATTTTCATTTTTCAGAAATGAAACTTGGTAATAATGAAAACGAAAATGTTGAATGTGCACAATCCAACTATTCTGACCACAATTGCTCTTCCTTGTTTTAAAAATACTTCTAAAAATTACGCATTTAGCCAAAATAGCATGCAAAAAATATCGAGTTGAAAAGTTTGGAAGGAAAAACCGTGTTTGTACAAAACAGTCCCATACAAAATAGTCCGCAAAAGTATGAACATGAACGAAAAAACAGTCCGATACAAAAGAGTCACAAGTTTTAATTGTTTTAACATGCCGGTAGGCCGAGAATTGTCCTTTGTTCAATAAACATAAAGAACAAAATAGTGACCGCCGCAGTCGCGCCAACGTGTTGCGAGCTTGCCAACAGAGGGTAGGACTTAATACGAAATTTAGAGCCGGTTATTGCCGCGAAGCGGAGACGCGCGCGCCCACCGGCAACCTTAAGCCGGACTGTTTTGTATCGGACTGTTTTTTTCCTTCATTATTTGATTTTTTGGACTATTTTGTATTGGACTGTTTTGTACGGGACTGTTTTGTATATGCACAGGAAAAACGTATTGCCGGGAAGTGGAAAAGAAACGAAGAAAGCAGCTTCATAATTTCTGTTCTGAATATGCTTTCCAGTTTTGGTTTTTCGAGGTAAATAATATGATTATTGTTTTAGGCCGCAGTTAAGTTCTTGTGCAATCGACAGAATAACAAATACTCATACACAAGGTAAGTTAGCAAAAAAATCATAATTTATTATTTTAGAGTGCTTACGATTAGGCTCAACTCTCTCGTTATCATGGCTTTTGGGATACCTAACTAGTGAATTTGTGACCTAACTACTTCACAAAATATGAGGAATTATGATGTAGGATATGTTCGTGTTTCGCGCGATTTTGCCACTTGCGAGCGAAAAAATTGGCTGAAACGTAACGAATCATTATTAGCGGTTTATTTGATTGCTCGAATGTTTCAGCCAATCGGATGAGAACTTGTTGAAGAACATAGAGCTGTTCGACAAGTTGGCAGTGCTCTACCAGGGCAGACTGAACTTCTTCAAGGACATCTTCGGCTTCTCCAGCAACGAGATCTGCCAGTGGACCTTCTACAACAAACTGGGTCAGAAGAGGGCAGAGGTCTGCTGTTCTTCTATCGTCTACTCCACCGAGAAGAAAAACATCAAGGTAGGGGGCACTGGCACACTATTTAATAGAGCAATGTGGACGCTTTAAAAAATAGTTAGTCAGTTCTGAAAACACAAATTAGCTGGTCATTTAAAAAAAACTTTGAGGGCTACTAGTTACAACGAGTTGTAGGCATTAAAAAACGATTTTATTTTGGTGATTTGTTGTCGACTACTTCACGAAGTGGTCGAAATATGGCACAGGATGTCCTCTTTTTCCCCGCAATTTTTACACCTCAATAAATGCTCGTAGAGAGTCAATTTTCAAATCAGCGGCAATTTTGTATCTGCTAAATTGGTGGCTAGTGTTTGGCGATTGCCATGCGAAAATGGCGCAGATGAGACAATTTTCTTTTTCTACCTTTTCAAACCTTTTTACAGTTACTTTTCGCGGTTTTATCGCTTGTGTTTGCGAAGTGCAGCTTCACCTTTGTCTAAGACTCAACAACGTTATTCAATTGATAATATGCCTGCTATATTTTTGATAGGGAAAAATACATACATGTTTGGACCTACCTCTAGTTCAGAGTATTTCGTTTTTCACGCGCTCTATTTGACTAACGAAACCATTCCTTAATTTGTTATGAGAAAAAATTATTGCACAACCTTTAATAAAGACTAAGCATTTGATCTCTATTCTGCCAAAATAAGTTAGCGACAATCTTGATTAATTTTATCACTAGTTTGATATTTCTATTTGATGTTTCTTTTGTTTAGATTGAGTTTCCAGAGGCCAAAGTGCAGGAGGAGCTAATATTTCTCATGTAAGTCGTTTGTCTTTCATAGTAATTGCTATCGTGACGTAGCACTATCTACGCTTCTAACGTATAAATACCCTTTTGATTAATTGACGAGCGAATTAAGTTTATTTGTGTCTGTTTCGAGGGTGAGGGGGATTTAATAATCTTTTATAACTTTTGAGTTTTTTTTCGGCTTAAAGGGTTTCTGGGACGGTTTTTTGCGGCTTTGTTACTGATTGGTAATTTTTCTTTCGATGCTAATTTGACACTCTTTTGTCTTGGTCCGTTTTTGTTTCAAAAGTAGCCTTTTTCATTTTAATGGATCTAGTTTTTTTGATATTTTTGGTTTTTTGCGGCTTTCTTGTTTTGTATAGCAAAGAGTGCGAAGCTCAGCTTCGGCTGTGTTTAGTAGTGTGTCATTACTTATTCTTCCGAAAACATTGTTAAAATTGAGTAGAAAAAACTAATAGGGTCCATTTTTTCGGAAATTCAAGGGATCAAATCTTAGAAAGGTTGTAGAATGTCAAGTGCGGTATCATAATAAAGTCATATTTTCTGAATGTCGAGTAAAACTGGTCTGAAAATTTTTGGTAATAAGAGGCTGATCTCCCCCTAACTTTTTTAAAGTTTTTTTTAAGCGTCAATGAACCTAGTTCAGACTCGTATATAGGTCGCGATGATTTTTATTTCATTGATCAAAAGTTCAAAAGAAAGAACCGGTTGCGAGAAATTTATTTTCCGCAGAAGCAACGACTCCTTCTTTTTTGCTAATCTTGCGACAAGCAAGGGTATTGCAATCGATTACGAGTTTTCTTAGTTCACAGGAATCATCTGGACTCATCTCAATTGGACCTTGTTCCATAATGAATTCAAATTTCTTAGCGTTCCCGGCCCAATCATTTTGAAGGTGACAAACACACCTGGGACGGGAAAGGTCCTGGTTCGAATTTGACCCGATTCTGTTTTTTTTTCAAGCGGGTAAATATTCTGTTTCAAATAAAATTGAACAGTTTGTACTTTTTTTTGGCGGCGAGCTTTCTTCTTGAAGGTTGCTTTTAGTGTTTGGTTTACTCCTTCAATTGTTTATATACTTCGACTTCATTTTTCTTTCTTTTTGCTTCGCTTAAAATCTTTCCGGCCTAAATTATTTCGGCCTATTTTTTATCTGCTTCGTGACCTAAATTTGGGTAGTTTCAGGAGAAACACAATTTTACACTCACCTCAGCACTTACTGACTTTGTTGTGTTTTTACCTATCGTTTTGTTGAAACTTCATATAATTTGTTTTGGCTTGTGCTATATCGGCTTAAGAGTTTCACTTTGCGTCATTTGATGCGCGAAATTTTTTTTGCGTGCTTGTGTGTATTATGAGGGGAAAAGGGACGTCATCTATTATATATTTAAATGCGGGCTTCACTATCTCGCCATGTTTAAGCTTTTTCAACGTATTATTTTTGCATGTTTAAGCTATATCGTATATTGCAATGATTAAGATTTTTTTTCGATTTTCCAATTTGATTTTAGTGGTTATTTTACCGAGTTTAAATTAAGCAGCCCAATATCAAATTAGGGGTTGCGAATTTGGCCTGCAATTTTGAGTGCCCGAATCATTTTAGTTAACGAGATAAGACGATTTTTGAGATTTTTTCAAAAATTTTCAGAGATTTCAAATAACAAAATAATTTACAAAGCTTGAAGTTCCCAACCCTGTAGTTGGATGCTGTAGAGTACTCTAAGGAGTTACAAATCTTGCCTCCAAATGTGACTGTTCAAATCCTTGTAGTTTTTGAGATATGACGTTTTTTGTGATTTTTCAGAAAACTTATATTAATTTTTTTTCGCAAAATCTGAAATTCCCAACCCTGTAGTTGGGTCCTGTCAGAGTATTCTCAAAGATTGCGAATCTTGCCTCCAAATATGACTGCTCAATTCTTTGTAGTTTTCGAGATATGATATTTTTTGTGATTTTTTAAAAAATTTTTTAGAAAATTGTAATAAATTATTATTTCTCAAAATTTGAAATTCCCAATCTTGTAGTTGGGTGCTGTCAGAGTAATGTAAGTAATTAGAAATCTTGCCTCCAAATATGACTGTTTAAATCTTTGTTCTTTTCGAGATATGACGTTTTTTGTGATTTTTCAAAAAAAATTTCAGAAAACTTATTAATTTTTTTGTAAAATCTAAAATTCCCAACCCTGTAGTTGGGTCTTGTCAGAGTAATCTTAAAGATTGCGAATCTTGCCTCCAAATATGATTGCTCAATTCTTTGTAGTTTTCGAGATATGACGTTTTTTTGTGATTTTTTCAAAAATTTTCAGAAAACTTAAATTATTATTTGTTTTTAAAAATCTGAAATTCCCAACCCTGTAGTCAGGTCCTGACAGAGTAATCTCAAAGATTGCGAATCTTGCCTCCAAGTATGACTGCTCATTTCTTTGTAGTTTTCGAATATGACGTTTTTTGTGATTTGAAATTTCCAACGCTATAGTTCGGTGTTGTCAGGGTACTCTAAAGAGTTGCAAATCTTGCCACATGCGTCTGCTAAACGCGAATGCTTAGTTTCCGAGATCTGACGTTTTTTGACTTTTTCAAAATTTCTCGAAGAACTTATCTACAAAGAAATTCAAAAAATTTGAAAATACTAACTTGATAAAGATACAACCTTTTTGTCAGCGTACGCCCAGGCGTCTCAAATCTTGCCTCTAAATATGAATGCTCAAATCCTTTTAGTTTCGAGATAAGACGTTTTTTTTTCAATTTTTTTTCGGGTTTTGGGTTTAAAAAAAATCACACCATTTTGGGATTCCTAACCCTATAATAGGGTGCTCTTAGTGGTTGCAAATCTGGCCTCAAAATTTCTCCAGAGGCTTATTAAGTTTTCGAGATGACGCTTTTAAAATGGGAATTAAAAAATTGTAAAAGTTCGAAATTACCAACCCTGTAATTGGGTGCAGTCAGAGTACACTAAAAGTTTGCAGATGCTGTTTCCAATATATGCGGTTTTTCATGAATTGTAAAATTTCGAAGCACTAAAGGTGCGTTAAACGCTAGTAGTTTTTAATTTGTTTTGAGTTAAAAAAACATTTCGACTTGAACAGTTTCTTTTCAGGTGTTTTCATCTTTGTCACCGCCTGGTTAATTTTGTTCCGATGCTGATTTGCATTCTTTTGTTTGGGCATTTTTGCCTCTATATTAATTCATTTTGATAGATCAAGTTGTATCGCATGTGGTGCGAAGCTCAGTTTTGCCTCTATGTTACTCAAACGGTATAGTAATAGCAAGATAATGCTTTCTCTTGGCTCTGTTGACCCCCCACCTGCCAATTTTTTGAAGTAAAAGATTTGTTAACATTGTCCGATTGTCATGAAAAATGGTGTGCGGCGTAATTAAACCATGGCAAACCTATTTGGTCTTCATACTCAACTTAAAAACACTAAGTTACACCATAAAATTGATGCTCATGCGCAGTGGTTAAAGGAAAAAGAGCCATTTTTATACTGTTTTCGAGATACCATGTGAATTATTATTGGAATTGACTACACTTAATGCTGCTCACCCCTTGTTCTCAAAAAAGGCCCTTTCGAATTTTCTTTCAATGCAACTGTTGGATGGAATTTACGACAATTGGAAAAAAATTTCTGTATTATACCATTTGAGAAACAGTCATTTAAGAGGTAATCTTTCGAAATGCATATTTTATGCAGAAAAGGATGTCAACATTTTCAAATGTTAATATGAGTCAATTAGATTTAACCACATCAATTTCAATTCAAGATGAGATATATTGACTGTTGGTGCATAAGACCCGATTTATTTCTTTATGCGTAGTTTTAATCTGCCTAAAATTATTTTTTATCTAACCGTGTATTTCGTAACCGTTCATTCCGTTCACCGGGCTAGAGATAGGAAAGAACTATGGGGTAAGAGTCTGTTTATTTGCAGCCGATCTTGAATACCTGAAAGGAAGCTCGTAGGCAAGGGGCGGATCTAGGATTTTGCAGGCAAAATTTAAAAAAAAAAACAGGCCAAAAAGGCGTTTTTAGGCTTTTATTGGAAAATTTTAGGGTCAGTCACCAAAAATGAATATCTCAAATTACTACTAAGGGGGAACCCTTTGGGTCGGCGGGGTGTCGAGCTCCTGAAAGAAAGAGAGGTTCCCAAGCCCCCCCCCCCCCTCCCCCCAATCCGCTGGTGCTCGTAGGTGTTAAGTGTGGAGATTGTACTGTTCAATTATTGTATCATATTAAGTCATTTCAGCCATGATTAGGATTCTTAAAAATATTCAAAAAGATTGTCTGTCGGATTCTTGAAAAATAAAAACTTGCTCTCGAGTTTTTCAAATTAGCAGACAAAATTTCACGAAATCCGAAAGCGCTGAGCTCGTTGAGGTTATGATTTTTGGCACCTAATGTACAATCGACAAATCAGAGCTTTGTAAGTAATTGTTGTACTTCTTTGCAGTGCAGATGAAGGCCACTCCGAGTCCATTCCAAATGACGTCATCAGGGCCATGAGATGTAAACACGGAAACAGTGGCGCTCTCAGCTAAACCATGGTCACTCATCAAAAGGAAAAAATGGAAAGAAACAAAAACAAATACTTATACATTAGATACTGAACTGAGCCCACCAAAAGCAAGACTCTTCTAAAATTGGTCTCCAAATTGATACGTTGTATTCAGTATACTGGTCTTCGATGCGCAAATAAATGAAGCATTTTAAAGGAAAAGCTGTTTTTTTTCGATTTCGCAATTTTTGGAGATCAAAAGTTGAAAATTGATTGGAAACTATCACATTTGGAATTGTTTTTGACAGTGAGCAGTGACCGAAGAAAACCAAGAAATAATTAATTCACAATTCAGACTTGAAATTGATTTTAAAGTTTTGGTGCTTAAATATAAATAAATCCGATTTTCGCACTTCTAATTTATTGCTCTAAAATTCAATTTAACTAGTTTTTGATAATTTATTTTAATAAGTGCATTCTTTTGTTGTGTTTTATGGATCGCTTCTCAAGTTTTAGATCAAAAGCAAGGTATAGTTTTTGCTAAGCCGATAAAACGGAAGCAAATTGTACAATTAACCCTCTGAAAAAAACACAAGCGAAACTTGTCGTTTTTACGAGGCAATTTTTCTCACTGTCCTCAGGTTTTGTGCGATGCGGAAATAATATGCAAAATGACGCATCTGGTATATCAGCTGAAAGTGTAGACCGAGTGGATTAAGGAACGCGTATCTCAACACGAGGGTCGTGCGTTCGAATCCCACTTCTCACGGTTGAAGGGTCCCAGTGTGATCCGCCTCCAAGGTAGTACCGTTGCAGCTAAATGGATGGCATCCCCTCCCCCGCTGTTGGTCCTGCATCGAGTAGGACCGGGGCTAAAAATTGTAGCTCGCACGGTTTTTTTAAAAAGCAAAGGACTTAACATCCTGCCCCAATTAGACAAAGCAAAAATATTTGTCCGCCTTGTTTAATTAGTATTACTATTTCTCAGCACTGATTCTGAATAACTTAGATTTACTGAAAGTACAAAAATAATAATTGGGGTGATTATCTACAGCATTTAAAGATATGCAAAATGAACATGAAAGCTTTCAGCTGTGGTTACAAAAGGTATAACGAACCATTGCACAGTGGCGCGTGATAATCTATCTATTATATATTTAAATGAGGGCTTCACTATCTCGCCATGCTTAAGCTTTTTCAACGTATTATTTTTGCATGTTTAAGCTATATCGTATATTGCAATGTTTAAGATTTTTTTTTCGATTTTCCAATTTGATTTTAGTGGTTATTTTACAGAGTTTAAGTTAAGCCGCCCAATATCTAATTACGGGTTGTGAATTTGGCCATATATTTAAATGCTGGCTTCACTATCTCGCCATGCTTAAGCTTTTTCAACGTATTATTTTTGCATGTTTAAGCTATATCGTATATTGCAGTGGTTAAGAATTTTTTTTTCGATTTTCCAATTTGATTTAAGTGGTTATTTTACCGAGTTTGAATTAAGCAGCCCAATATCGATTTAGGGGTTGCGAGTTTGGCCTCCAATTTTGAATGCCCGAATCATTTAAGTGAACGAGATAAGACGATTTTTGAGATTTTACCAAAATATTTCAGAAATTTCAGAAAACAAATAAATTACAAAAGTTGAAGTTCCCAATCCTGTAGTGGGGTACTGTCAGAGTACTATCAAGGATTGCGAGTCTTGCCTCCAAATATGACTGCTCAAATCATTGTAGTTTTCGAGATATGACTTTGTTTGTGATTTTTTCAAAAATTTTCAGAAAACTTAAATTATTATTATTTTTTAAATATCTGAAATTCCCAACCCTGTAGTTGGGTACTGTCAGAGTACTCTAAGGAATTACAAATCGTACCTCCAAATATGACTGTTCATATCCTTGTAGTTTTCGAGATGTGACGTTTTTTGTAATTTTTCCAAAATTTGCAGAAAGTTAAAATTAATTAGTTTTCAAAAATTGAAATTCCCAACGCTATAGTTCGGTGTTGTCAGGTTCTCTAAAGAGTTGCAAATCTTGCCACATGCGACTGCTCAAATGCTTTCAGCTTCCGAGATGTGACGTTTTTTGGTTTTTTCAAAATTTCTCAAAGAATTTATCTACAAAGAAATTCAAAAAATTTGAAACTACCAACTCGATGAAGATACAACTTTATTGTTAGCGTACACCCTGGCGCCTCAACTCTTGCCTCTTAATATGAATGCTCAAGTCCCTTTAGTTTCCGAGATAAGAAGCTTTTGTCAATTTTTTGTTCGGGAAACTTAATTTAAAAAAATTCACAACTTGTTGAATTCCTACCCTATAGTAGGGTGCTGTGAGGGACTCTCAGTGGTTCCGAACGTGGCCTCCCATTAAATTTCCGAGATGACGCTTTTAAAATGGGAATTAAAAAAAGTTCGAAATAACCAACCCTGTAATTGGGTTCATTCAGAGTACACTAAAAGTTTGCAGATGTTGTTTCCAATATATGGGGTTTTTCATGAGTTGTCGAAAAATTTCGAAGCACCGGAGGTGCGTTAACGCTGGTTATACTAAACTGAGTTGGAGTGAGGATTTTCCGGCCATATATGAAATTTAATTGACTGGTTTTCAACCACGCTTTCGGCACTAACTCACAAAATTATTTGGAATCTTAACGTGAGAATTTTGTAAGAACGTTTTTGAAGAATTTTTACAATATGATTTCGACAATATCTATTTGTGGGAGTCAATTATGATTGCTTATAATGAAACAGTATTAAAATCAACAACTTTTACAGGGCATCGATAAAATTCAGTTAAGCTCAATTTCGATAATCGCAGCATTTTTGGTGACTGATTATTATGCGACTACCGTTTTTTTCTTGACTGGCTTAACGACAGTAACTGAATTTTTTTCAGGAAGTGAAATTTTAATGAAAAATAATAGAAACAAGCCCCTTAACTGAGTTAGAGTAGTTTATCAAAAAAAAACTTATGATAAACCATAGATTTTGTACTGCATATTAATATGACCAATTAAAGTTGTCCTCAATTCAAGATGAAACGATTATGAGCGCGCATACTTTGTCCCGCATAAACAATTTGCGCATTGAAACTATCAAAATATTATTCGAGCCGCGATGCTATCCGCATTTTAGTCTTTTGCCAAGAACACTCGCTTGGCAGTCCAAAGATTTCCGCATCGATGCCCATACGCTGTCAACTTTGTAAAATTGGTCTGAATTCAACTAAAAACACCCCAGGTAAATATATTCCTCGTTTTCTTCGAAAGTCGGAACAATTAACTAAAGCAAGTTTTAAAGTCACTGGTTTTCAATTTGGAACAATACAACAGTGCCGGAAAAAAAATTAGTTAAATACTGATTTTACACATTCCTAAATCACTGAAAAGTTATTAAATTCAAATTTTCGTAAATTACAACGACAGAATTAGCCACTTAATTGATGTCGCTTATTAAACGAGCAAAATTTCCAAGAGCATGGTCCTAAATTTTTCTGACCAAATAACTAACAACCCAATTTGTCAATTTTTACGCTCGGTTTTGCTACAAAACAAAAACAGTATTCACGAATTATTTCCAATTCGCAAACAGAACTCAAATTTTCAAATATCATCAGTTTTTGGCATTGTTCAACAAATGTGCAGTTTCGGTACTGTTGAATGCCCGCTTCCAATTTATTTCATTCTGAGATTGATCGGACTGTCGATAGTTTTTCCAAGGCATGTCAAACTTTTTAGAGCAATCTTAGGTGCAAGTTAATTATATAGGGTATGCTCTCGCTGTATACTGTTTTTACAAGAAGACTATTTGATGCCTGATATCTAAACTGGGGTCTAGTACAACAGGCGGAAGGGTCTTGAGGCCGAAATTTCAAATTTACAAGCACCTCAAAACGCTATTTTCTCACCTGTAAAAACCTGTAATCTTTAGAAAGAAATTGAACCTGTTATTGTTTGACAAACTACAAACATTTAATTCGCATAACTTGCGGGATTAGTTCAATCTTATTATTATTATTGTTATTTTTATTATTATATTTTGTTTTATCCGCTTGAAGTGCATTCATTTCTAGCAATTGCTATTAACCAACCATTAGACTGTGCATTAACTCATTAATACAGCAAGGCGATACTGTTCAGTGGCGACAGAAATTGAGTCGAATTCTGTATAACGATATGTAGGAAATTCGAATGCTGTAGTCGGCTAATTCTTTCTCTTTTTAGAAGCTTATTTGTTCCTAATTCAATTCGTATTTAAGAGCTCTTTTGCAATTTCAATTGTGTGAATGCATATCATTAAAGCATGTATTCATAGAATTCGCTTGAATGTATCTTTGAGCTGGTGACCTATACAACCGTCCGAGAGAATGGGTTTTGCGCTATATGATGATAATGTCACACCATTCCATTTTTCGCCGAAATTTAAATGCTCTCGTTTATCTTGCTTAACTTTTAGAAGTTGAGAGAGGCTCAAACAGTCATTTTTTTTTTTCAAAATTTTTACCCTAATTTTGATTTCAAGTTTTGAAGTCTTCTAGCTGCTCTTGAATTTATGCTTGAATTTTTGTACCCACGCAATAGGTAAAGGTTTGCAACCCTCCATTGGACTTTTTTTTCGTTTAGAATTGCTGCTCTGCTCATTTTCATGAAAATTCAAATGCAGTTGTTAGTGCGCTTTGGATTGTATTTTCACTTTTTTTCGCATTGAAATTTTATTCAGTTTGAATGAATTCGGTGTATTCTATGTCAGCATAGTCGTATTATATTGCAGTGCTTGCGTTGGTAAAACAGAATTGTATACTTCTCTTTTTCGGTAGGGGTCAAATTTCTTCGAGTTTAGATTTTTTTCTTGAGAATAGCTCATTTATTTTCATGACACTAATAGTAAAGTGCACTCTTTGATGCACAGTCTATTGCAACGAAACAACAGCAGTGTATATATATGTTGCCCGCAGATATACATGCAATGACAGAGTCAACTCGAAATTGGTCAGTAGAAGATTTACAGAAGTTCGCTGACTTAAATTCCTGACAACCAAAGCTGATAAAAATTTTATTAGATATTGGAACAAAACAATGAAACTTCTTAATTGAAAAATTTAAAACATAACAGAATTCCCTAAATTTTAGTTTATAATAGTTTTTTTTGTCTCCTCAGGCGTCTGTTATAGTGTTGTCGGCTTAGTTTTGTCGGCTTCGTACTCTGCCAAATATATTTCTAACCATGTTTTCTTCAGGTTAAACATGATTTGAGATGAATGTAAGAAAATTTTGTAGATTGTTTTTCTGACATTTTTTTCAAAGAGCTGCTTTTGTCTTATTTTTCCTGCTAGCTGCTATACTAATTAAGTGTTGTATCGTAAATGGTGCGAAGCTACTTTTCACCTCTGTGTCGGTTTTGTCGTGGATGCTTAGCTCAATATGAAAAAGTAATCCCATTTTTTTGTTCTACCTGTTTTTTTAGGCTTGAGCAATGTTGCTCGAAGGATGGCTTGACAATTGAAGCTGACTGAGCCCGGCTTCACTTCTTATTCGAAAGAAAGAAATAAAAGTAAGAATTTTTTTCTCGCGAGTTAAAGCAAGCTCAACATGTATTTACAAAAAATTCACTATAACTTAATCACTGGAGGACAGCAAACGGACCTGGTTGGGTCTCATCATCGACAAAAAAATAAGATAACAAAACTATCCTAGTAATTGAACGAACGTTTTTCACGAGTAGTGGATTAGTGAAACAATATCTCGAGTGAGTTAAGTGACGGGTGGAACCATTGCGGAAGGATATATTTCAGTTAAGGCCAACAAGATTGCTTTTGATCAGACTAAAGCTAATTTTATTTCATTTTTGGTCCAAAAACTCGCTAGTCGTAGGCACCTTGATCCGGTTTTCATAAATATCTTGAACTTGTTCACTATTAATTTTTTGCTTCCTCCAAGTGTGACATGCTCCTACAGTCTCCATAACAACAATAGAGTGGGTTGTGGCTTTTTTTAGACAGAGGACACCTAACTGAGCACATGCGACAGCAATACGCGAACAAGTTCAGAAGAGAACAGAAACCCAATTTCAAAAGCTTGTAAAAAACTTATCTTTTGCTCGAATATGTACTCACACACGACCCTGTTGTTATGGATTCAAGAAAGTTACGCTCATTATAAATAAACGATTTTTCAATATTTGCTAATGAAGTAAGTTTTTTGGGTAAATTGTTTTGTTTCATAAGAGAACTTTAAAAATTTTATTACACGGAACCGAATGGAGCGCCTTTCAATTTTAATTTACCATAAAAGATTTTTGAGTAGAAACTATTCTGATTATCTTGTAAATCGAATTGCTACTTGAGCTGAAAGTAGATTTTTAAGAAACTCCACAGAAAGAAGATAAGCAATCGAGCGCAAAACAAATTTCACAAATTTCAATAGTTTTTAAATGTGCATTTCATAAACAGTTAGGAACTTGTTCACAACGAACAGGTCCTTAGAAATGAACAGATTTTCTTCTGATAAAAATAAGTCTTCAGGTTTTGTTTTACATTTAAAAGATTGCATTTAGAATTGAAAGTTTCTACACCTACAGACTAAAACTCCATATTGATTAATTGGAGCTATGTTGCTTAGAAGAAAATCAATCTATTGCTTTAATGGTACGTAAGGTCTAATCTTACAAATAACACCGCATCGCCTCCTCAGTCTTGAAAGTGCATAATCAACCTTAGATTTAAACAACAAATGCGAATAAATTTGTATGCCTAATTATTTCCAACATTTGCCCTTTTTTTGTCAAAGCACCGTTCATCAAAAATTGATGTTCCATATTATCCCGTTGTTAGTTGATATCTTTTTGATCAGTTTTGTCAAAATTCAACACCAATTTATTTGCAATTAGCCAGTTACTTATAATATCTAGATCGGCCTGAAATGACTCATTATGACAATGAACTGCAGTTATGTTTGTATCATCTGCAAAGAGAAAGACTGTAAATTTTTATTGGCTGGGCAAATCAATAACTGATAAGAGGAAAAAAGTGGACCAAAGATCAAACCTTCAGGCACACCACAGCTAATTCTAACCCAATTTGGTAAATAATCATCAATTTCCATTCACTGGTATTGCTTTCTCAAATATTTTTCAAACCATTTGTAACAATTTTGTCTCAGACCATTTTTTTTGTCAGAAGAATTTCCTGATTAACGGTATCAAATGTTTTTTTAATCCAGAAAAAAGGTCTTCGTTGCTCTCGATCAATTGATTTTAGGTTTTTCAGTAAAGTCAGACAAATCATCGATAGTTGAGTGCTTTTGCTAGGACTTAATAGAGTGCATTTTTTTACTGCAATAAATTAAATCAAGTTTTTTTGAATATGAGTGCTTTTTTTACTATTACTAGTTCAGAATTTTTTCTCCAGACTAAAAGAAGGAAAATAGGCCTTGTTTTCATCCGCCCTCGAGCTACCTTTATGAAGAGTAATAACTTAAGCTTTTTTTAAACCACTAAAAAAATTCCCCTTGAGAATGACTTATTGATGAACTTCAATAGATGCTCAGCCACGGCTGTCTTTGACACATTGATGACTAGGTTATTTACATTGCCGTCTCCCGGTGACGTTTTATTTTCAAATTTTTCAATTGTTTAGAAGACTGCTCTAACAGTTACTGTGGCAACTCTGTCATTCAATGTCTTGCCATTTTTAAATTGTTAATTGTTTCAGCAACATCTAAAATAGTTGGTATGGTGTTCCCAATATTTGAGCAAGAAATAAAACGAGGACTTATGCTTTGATGGCTACTTTTGCCAGTTAGGTATTTTTAAAACTAGCACAAATCTGGAGTCCCCGATACGTCCCTAGAACTTAGAACGATAAAATTCTTTTACTTTTTATGGTTTCTTTTTCTACTTTCTGACGCAAAAACTTGAAACTGATGAGAAGCTCTATGCATTCTCTATTTTTTGACCAATTGCGGTGAGCTAAGTTGCGATTTTTTTCTTACCGCTAATCCACTTAACATCATTGACCGCCTTGCACTGTTTTCTTCGAATAGGAGCGAATGTTTTAGTTACAGTTGGAAAAGTTTTCTGAAACCGATTTAAACATATGTTTAAATCATCTGGTAATGTTTTCATAGTTTGAGTTCGAAAAATATATGTCTCCACCAACTTGTTATTCTTGTGGAAAGAATTATCTGGTAACCGTTTTGCTTTAATGCTTTCCAGATCATTGTGATACTTCCAGTTGAGTGAAACTGGCTAGTGATCAAGACCACAAACTGATAAATCAGGGGTGTTTTGCGTATTGAAATGATCATTGCACGATCAAAAAGTTTCAGAAATAAATCCCCGCAAATAAAAAATATTGGTGTATAAAATGATGTTATATGCTCTTGAAAAATATCGAATGCTTCAATAAAGGTCAGTTTATCAATTTTGGGTGGCCGAGAAATTAATACAAGATTGAACTTCAGACCGTTTTTATTAATACTTGCGAGAACTGCATCACATCCAGCTATCTGGATAAATTATATCAATAATATTATAAATGTTTCTTGTTTGTTTGATAGCGCCTCCACCTTTTCAGTCACGAACTTAGATGGCATATTGCTTAAAAGCTTTTACTAAATACATTTTTCTCTTTTCTTCATCGTTCAACCAAATTTCAATTAGGCAAAGTATAGACGGAGGAGACTCCAGGCAACAGTTCATTGCTTCCAATTTGTCAACATTCTTTCGATGTGAGCGAGCATTTATGTCAAGTAAGGTTATCTCACAGTGAGGTGTCTTGTTGTGGGTTGGGGGACGGAAAAATATCTCTGTCCAAACAATTTATCACAGCACCGAAAGTATAATTCATTATTTTTTCTCTTTCGAAAAGTTGATCAATCTTGTGTACCCATTGGTCGTCCTCCCACTGACATTTTGTAGATCTTTTTTTGTCCAGGTAGAGCTAATTTTGGAGTCATTCTTGAAACGGAGCGGCGGTTTGCTGAGCTCTTCGAATACTCGCACTCGGTTGAACTCCGGAATGTCTCTTAAGTCTTTTTTTTTCAATTTGTTAATCTTGGCGCATCTCGTGAAGTTTTAACGATGATAGGTCGCTCTCCGTTGCCACGAAAGGAAAGCCGATGCACAACTGCTATGTCTTTGATGTCCAAATGTGCATTTTTTGCTTCGTTCAACTCGAAAAGTTTTCGATCTCCACTCCGTTGGTTTTTTTTGGGTACTCTAATGACTTTCACGTTGTCTTACGACTATCTCCAGTCGCTCAGCCTCTGAAAGAGTTTCAATGTTAACAAAATGTTTTTGCTAGGCTAGCTTCTCATCCAATGTTTTGTTTGTCTACTTTGAAAGTTGATAGGGATTCTTCTACAATTCTGACTGTTGCTCCAATTCTTCGTCCAGTGGGCTGAGAACTGTACAGGGTCGTTTGTTGTCATTCCCTCGGGATGCAGGACTTTGATTCTGGAAGAGCATATTAGGCATATCACTGTTTTCCTTGGAAGGTGGTTTTTGATTCATCAAGATCATTTCAGCTTCTGAAACTATTTGTTAAGTTTATAACAACAGTTAGGCTAATCAAGTTTATTACTTAATATCCTAGCGATGAAAATATGCGATTGCAAAGACGGACTGTTTGCAGGGACAAAATTTTCAATTATGGCCAGGTATTTAAAACAAAGAGACGAAATGGTACGTTGACAATCAGTTGAAAAGGTTTATAAAACTCTGTTAAAACGGCCAAAATGCAAGAACAAAAAAGTGATCTTCCAATTTGAAAGCCTTGATACAACGGGGTTTGAAACCGGACCCATTGACGTCAATTCACTTGCCCCAATTATTTCGCTATTGTGCCTTGCCTTAAATTACTTTCCAGCTCATTGTATTCTTAGTTATCAGCTATCAAAGAAGTCCCATTTTGTTTGGTACTCCGTTGTTGAGCGACATGCACAACTAATTTGATAGTTATATCTAAAAAATTAATCAAAACAATTTAACTATATATTGGAATCTCTTTTGGACTCCTTTCAATATCCTCAGCAATGTTTAACCCTCCTTCATATTTCAAAATTTTCCTATGGGAAGGCTATGTTTTTGGTACTAGGGTAGTATGGGGGTTATAATAGAAGAAAACTACTGCTTACACTTTGTATCCAAAGTTTATAGTGTTATAAAATTTTTCTTTTTGGGTGTTAAAACCAATAAAAGGTGCATAATTCGAATCATGGTCGGACGCTTTTGCTCTGTCTGTTTTTTTTTGGCTTATGACATGCCTCTCCATTTGATTTATACCCGTTTCCGATGCGTTTTGTTTTACTAAAAGTTTGTTTCAGTTCGGCTAATTAAACTTTTGAACAACATATTACGATATTATCCCTAAAAGGTTTTGAACTGCTCGTGGCTTCCTGGTTTTCTACTTACTGGTCTGGTTTTTGTTCAAGGGGCTGATTTAAGGTTTGCCGAATAATGCAATTTTGCTTCCAAACTTTGTACTGGCTAGTATGTTTCGAGAAATTTTGCTTCCGGTATTGATTTTTCCGGCTAGTATCTATGTACTAACGGAAACAGTTCCGTGAAAATAGAAAAGCGAATCTTTGTTTCCAGTCTTTGATGACTGACATGTTTTTGTTGAAAAGTGAAATTGCTTTTAATTCGCTCACAATTCAACTAATGGTGTTGAGCGATTCTTGTTTTTTTCTTCTTTGTTTTCTTCTTTGTGATTGTGGACACAGTTATTGTGCATAAATCTCCGCTCTCAAGTCTAGTGAAGGGTAGTTTATGAGTACTGAAGTGAAAGCGTGTAGGGTCAGCATCACCTTTTTTATATTAAATAAATACGCGCTTGTTTAAAAAGAATCTATTTGGTACAGCTGAGAAGCAGAAACACTCAAATCCTTAAAGACTGAAAAACGGCAAAAAAAATTCAAAAAGAACTCAAAGCTGGATGGAAAATGGCTCAAATTTTTGTATAATGCTAAATCAGTTAATGTTGTTTTAAAATTCGATAGTTATGCTGAATTATTTTCTGATTCTTTAAATAGACCAATTGTAAAAAAAAGTTCTGTGAGTAAAAACATTTCTGAATGTTTTTATACGCTTGCGATTAGCAACCGTTATCAAACCAGAATACCTAGTTTTTCGGGTTAACAACTTGTTTATTAGTAATTACTTGTATCCTGGTTCATCATTAATTCAAACTTCTATGCGTGTTCGGCACTTAGCCTCGAGGTGATGATTATAAGTTCCACTCATTAGGAAATATGAAAAAAATGCGGATCTAATGCTTCAGTATTTAAAAGGTTTGAAATTTCATCAAGCAATGCGAAGTTTTTAAACAATTAACATCATAGCAAATTACTGGTAATGGAACAAAGAAAGGTTGACAATGGAACAATGTTGGAAATTCGGCATCTTCGAATCCGAAAGGGCTTGATGAATAAACGACGATGAAACTTAGCCTTCAATCCATTCCGTTTTCGACTATTTAAATATTAAGCTATACATTACAATCTAGGCGAATTCTACAAATCTTTCGAATGCGATATCAATTGGTGACTTTGATTATATTCAGCCAGCCTTTTTGACGCTTTAGATTAGATTTTTTTAGGTTTAAACTGCGGACCTGTATGCGATAATAAGCTGAAATCAGCAGCTGGTTAGCTTTCCGTTTTTCAGGAAAAATAAGCTCTATCCAAATATATGCGTAACTAAAATTTACGTAATTGGTATGACTTTTCTTATTTAAGTTGCAATAGTTTTTATTCATTTTTCTACGCTACGGGCATAGTGTGACGTCATACTTCACTTCGCCACAATGGGGTGAAAACTCCCGACGAGTTAATTATTTCACGCTATTTTTTGGCTAGTTGCTCTTCAGTTTTATTCGTCTAATTAACTGGCAATCTGTCAATCGAACGTTTTTCACGCTGATTTTGAAAACATTGAACTTGACGGAGTTGTCAACTAGTTCGGATTTGAACTGAAACGAGCTTCAGACAAGTACATTCACCTGCACCAAGCTAGGCATTTGAATTTGACAGTTTAGCTATCAACTAATTTAATTTTAAATGGCCCAAAGTGTTTTTTTTATAAGTCAAGTAATTATCAGACGCTCAATTGAAAATCATTTTTGTGAGTATATTTCTGGAGAAAAGTTGAACACAATTTGGATTTGATGTGAAGTTCAAAATGTGTTTCCTAAGCGATTCCTGTTTTTTCTTTTTGATTGTGGGGGCTGTTGCTGTCCATGCATCCCCGGCAGGCTGTCCCGTGGAGGGTAGGTCTGTGAGGACTCCACCCAGGGGCGGAAATGTGTCCCCTATCAACCAGTTTCTGGAGACAGAAGTGAGAGCGCCGGGCGTCAACATCAGCGTAAGTCCGATTCTATTATTTCATATCTTATTCTGCTCCATTTGTTCTGAGTATTTTTCTTTATTCAAACCTGTCAAGAAGTTGATGCGGAATCACGAAATATTAAGAAAGTTTTTGACTCTTTTTACAGATAAAGTTTTTTAAAAAGAACTTTTTAAAAATGTTGTAGGCTCGAAAAATAAATTTTTAAAATAATATGAGCGTTTTCCAGAAAAAAGGCATTTTGTATTGTTAATAAATGAATAAAGAACTACTACTGATTTGAATGAACAGTTTGTGGTGTTGTGTGTTTAGAAATACCTGACTGACTATGGGTACATGAGTGCGGAGGACGAGGGGGACGAGGCGAAGGAGACAGAAGCCATCTAGTGAGTAACAAGAGTGTGATAGTAATGATACGACAGTTGGGTGTCTGAACTATTGATGGGATACTGGAGAAACATGTGTAGACGCCAATCTGATTGCAAACATAAGCACATTTGTTTAATTTGGCAATAGACTTTCCACTAAAAAATCCGAATTCTTTTCTTCTCTAGAGTTCCAACTGTCAAACTTGTTCAAAAGGTGTGTAACTAATAATGAACGAGCAAGATAGATAATTAGCTTAGTGATTTTTTTTGAATAGGAGAAATGATTATGTAATCTTATTAGCATCCTGAAGTTATCTAGAAATCTGTATCAAAAACTACGACCAGGCAAACAAAAAAGGTTTTTTCTTTTTTTTTCAAAAAAAAATGAGAGATTTTATTTGCTAAAACAGTTTTCTTGTCCAAAAGCCATAAAATATACCAGGAGTGAGTAAGCATGATGAATGGCTCCCCGCTTTTTCGGACAACAAAATGTTGTCAAAAGCTAAGCATTTTTTCAACTTATTTGTTTTTCCAAAAAAAATAACGGGAATAACTTTACAGACATGAATACTACAGGGACCCAACGGCTTAGTGTAAAGAGTTATAAAAATGCGCATCCCGTTTTGTCGAAATTTGATTTTCCAAAAATCACGAGCTCAACTAATTTTTTTCTCCATTTGTGTAGCCAGTTCCAGAAGTTGGCGAATGTAAACCCGACTGGACGTCTGGACCTGGAGACAGTGTTCTCCATGAACAAGCCCAGGTGTGCGAATGAGGACAAACTGCCAGGCAAACACGTGGAGTACTCCAAGTTCTTCGAGGCACCAGTCGAGGCGCAGAACGACTCCCTCTGGAGATTCAAACTCGGACCCACCGGTAACAACTATCCAATCATCCAAACCCCTTTAACCCCCCCCCCTCTCCCACCCTCTGCCCACTTCCTTCAAAAAAGACCCATTTTGGCCCTCCTCGAGCTAAGATTTCCACTAGCGAGGAGTTATTCTTTAAAACTGCTCAGCTGTACCTGAGTAAAACTCGGTTCTAAGTTTTGATTGGCTAAAATATAACGAATCAAATCACATCCAGTATATTTTTCAGAAATTCATATTTTATACAAGCAGAGATTTGTGTTGTTGAGAAATTAAATCTCAGGTATTTGAAATAGATGTTATGATAAATAAAAATGAATATTTCAGTTTGGCCTAAAACTTCATCACATTCATCAGTTTTTTTCCAAAAACAGATGTTCCAGTGCTCTTTGGTTAATTTTTTACCCAATCGCAAAGTCTATCTGCTCTAGCGCTTTCATTTTTAAATTCCCACTGATATTTGAAAATTTAAGAAACTATTTAGAATCTTTTGGCTTAAAATCGATTTTGTCGAGAAACTTTATTCGATCTCAAAATAGTAGTTTCTGTAAAATCATACAAATTGTTCTTTTTTAATGCTGGCCGCTTGCTGAAATTTTAATCTGAAATTGTTTTTGGAGATTATACATTCAATCTTTTTGGCTAATTACCCAATTTGGTTAAAAACAGTCTGATTCGAATAGTGAGTCCTTCAAACATATCTCGTTTTAACTAATGCCTCTAATTTTTGTCGATAGAAAAACAAACAACTCAAGAAGGAGCTTGTTTAACTTAAACAGGTTTGATAAAGTTCTATTTCAACGTTTAATTTAGTATGAAAAAAGTGTCTGTAACAATCTCTTTTTTTCTTCAGGAAAGTGGAAAGACAAGGATATCACGTGGAAGATCAACAGGTACACGAATGATCTGCCCAGAGAGACTGTGCATTCTACGATGCAGAAGGCATTCCAGGCGTGGGCGACGGTGTCCGGACTAACCTTCCGGGAGGCCACTCAGTGGGAGGACCCAGACTTCGACATCCAGTTCGTGGCTGGAGACCACGGGGACGGATCTGCATTCGACGGACCAGGTTCACACGCTTCCCTCAATTTCTTAAAACGCCTGAAAAAACCTCTGAACTTCTGAACTGAGTCTGACTCTCCGGACTTTCTGGAGTCTTGCAATTTGAATGAAGAAATTATGAAAATTAGATTAGATAGGGTTCAAGTTCAAATGATAATACATTATTCAGACTAAATTGAGGCTAAGGTCGCAAATTTTTTCTTCTATTGTGTTTTTTTTTCATAATTTAGATGCGGTCAAATCCATTGTTTTTGGTCATTTTCAACGTAAATTTAACGTAAACCCTGTTTAAAATAAACAATAAAAAGATTAATGAGTTTCCTTTTTTCACTGGCGAGATTTGAGCAATCTCTCTCCAAAAATTAAATGAAAAATTCAAGCAGTAAGGCCTGTATGTACTATGTTCAAATCTGATTGGCTGAAAATATTGCTTGTAACCAAGTGAACGATCTCCTCCCTCATTTGATTTAGGGGGAGATTGTTCACTTGGTCCTCGTAATGTTTCAGGGGGTGTTTTGGCCCATTGCTTCTACCCGCAGAACGGAAGAGCCCACTTCGACGACGACGAAACATGGTCTGTGGGCATTAACGAGCCCAACGCCATCAACCTGGAGTGGGTGGCCATACACGAGTTCGGTCATGGCCTGGGTTTGGACCATAGCGAGATATTCGACGCAGTCATGTACCCCTTCTACCCGAGCTTCACTGAGACCATCAACTTGAGGCCGGACGATATCGACGGAATCCAAACCCTCTATGGTTCTTTATTTTTCTTATTTTGAAGGCAATTTGAAGTTGATTACTTTTGTTGCTGTAAAACAAGATGTCATGGTATTGGTAACTTCTCTGCACCAGTCAAAGTCCTTATATTAAAACAAAAACTGAAATTATATCGAATTATTGCTGTAAGTTATCAATTGAAATGATGGAATTATCGATTTTGTATCATCATCTCAATAAAATACATTAAACCTCACGATATTAATATTTTACTAAATCGAATTCGATCAGATCTTAAATTCAAAATAATTGTGTTTTGAACTAAAAAAAAGGCAATTTTTCTCAATTTTGTTATAAACAATTTGACCTTGATCTGGGCTTAGAATGGTGATATTTTTAGGACCTGGAACTGGAGGAAACGCTGCTACTCAAGCTCCAGTTGGGACCACCCCAAGACCAACTACTGTTCCTTCCAGAGGTGAGTCTTTCAGTTTGTAGGATTTATACCACATCATGCTAGTTGTGAATAGTTCCTGTGCCTTTAGATCTATTGATGACATCAATTAAGCTTAGGCCCCAGTTTACGGAGCTATAGAGCGTAACGGTTAAGAAACCACACCATTCAGCTTGGCATGAATATTCTAGAACACTAAGAATTCTGAATCTGGAGTTTTCGGAAATTTTCAAGTTATTGATTCAGACTAGAGCAACTTGATTGAACTTCAAGGCTATACAGTACCTGACCGTTTTTTGTCTGCAGCTTCTCGCGAATTTTTTCATTTTTGAAACGAGCTAATTAAAATGAACAAAATTCTTTTTGTCACAATAAGCCGATGCCAAGGTTGAGAGTTTTGCCATGGTGGAATCCCGGTGGCCAGTCAATAAGCAGAATGGTCTAAGAGCAGACAAACAGAAAATTTTTTTCAAATTTTATAATCTAATCGGTAAATTAAGTATAAGAATTTTCAATATTACCGAAGAAGCAATAGTTTATGCATAATTTGAATAACTTAATCGAGAATGCTTTTTAAATTCAATTTGAGAAAACTTGATAAAAAAATCAATTCATGCATATTTTATTCAGTTTCTTGGTATTGTTGACGATTATAATAATTGTTTTTTCAATTAGTCCAATTAAATCAATAAAAGTTAACTTTTTTGTATTTTTCTGCTCTTGGACCCATTCTGCTCTTAGACCATTCTGCTTTTTGCTCCGCCTCCTGGAATCCCTCATACGCGAAGGACCGAATGCGCGAAAAAAAAAATCAGCCAATCAGTAATCTAAAATTTGGAAAGCAAGTAAACATTTCCAGGGACTGAATATTAAATTGGCCGATTATAAAAACGGCAGAAATACGCAAAACTTGCAAATTGTCACTGACCGCCGCCGAATTGGAACAAATTTTATATTTCAAGGGTTTCGTTATGAAAGAAACAAAATATAGCTTCATTTAATTCATTTTAATTGAATGGCAATTGTTTCTTTTTAAAAATTGACTTTCGGCTAATTTTGTTTTCGGTCTTTCCCTCATGAGTTTTTTTGCTCAACCGGTCCTTCGCGCATGAGAATAGCCCCCTTTTGCCATTGCTGTTTGAATGAAATATAGAAATGGAACTTGCATTTTACTGTTTTTTCTTAAAAGCTTCTTTGAATCTTTATTCACGTTCTCAATTAATTGAAATAATTCTAAGTTTCATCGCTTGATGGCTTACTTAGAATTGTTTTTTGCAAACCGATTGATGCTCTGAAATATCTTGACTTAATTCGAAATTGAATTACTTGATGATGTTGCTCACAAGAATTTACTGTTCGCAAACCGATTCATACCATGAAAAATCTTTAATTAATTCGAATTTTCATTGCTTAATGATGTTTGGTCAAACAATTTAGATTTGGCAAAGTAGTTACTGCTATGAATTTATTATTTTTTAAGCTCCGTCAATCGACTCAAGCTACAAAATTATTTGCGAGAAGACCCATGCTTATAAAACATAATTTTTTCGAAACTTCATCGATTCTTGAGGTTGTTCAAAAAACTTGTATTTTTTGAGCCGATTTTTTGCTTCGAAATAAACTGAAGCTTTTACAAGTTTCATCTCCTCGTGAGTTTGCTTTAGAAAATTAATATTCATCAATTAAAAAATCCAATTAGCGGCGTTTTTTCTGGATGACATTTTAGTAACTTGGGGCTTGAGTAATTTGCTGCAGAAATCTGGCTGCTATTAAGTATTATTTCGCTTGAGTTTAAAAAATTGCTGCAAGCGCTGGCTTCAGATATGAAATATTGTTATTATGTACTTTTTACACAAGCAATGCTTATTCTATAGTATGAACTATCTTTTTTTCCAACCTAAGTCGCAAACTTTGTTGCGACGCAAATGTTGTTGCGATAAAATATGATCATTTTGAAAGTGTTCATTTTTATCAATAACGAGCTATTAAGTACAGCCAATGCTAAGGATTTTAACACAGACTATTCTTTTTCTGACTTTCGTAACCAAAGTAACGGAATAATTATGCTCGGGGTGGTTTTTTTCTTCAGACAGATTTCGACTTTAACTAGCAATTTTTGACGTTTTTTTACATCATTCAAAGAGTATTGTTGTCCTTAACTTAAATTTGGAAAGATATTTCACCTGTGATCAATTTTTGTAAAGTCATGGGGGTTCAATAACTGCCAATTTGGGACAATTAACGCGCGATATATTTCGCGCTATTAACGCGTAAGCGGAGATTTAATCCGTGAAAGAAAACGTTCCAAATTGGTTGAAGGAAGCTTATTTGCCTTAATTGATTTGTTACTAGGAGCGAATTTTATGACTTTGTACTTGATATGGCGTGTGGGGGGATGATTTTCACAAAAAATTTCAAATTAAAAAAAATTCATTTTATTTTTATTACATTAATTTTTTCATGCTATTACTGCTCCATAGTCTGCTCTATAAATTGAGGCATGTTAGTTGGTAAATTTCTTTTTTTCAAATTGGCTGGTACTGTTAATGCGTCATAATTGGCGTGCGTCACTTAAGAAATTTTGTAGACTCAACGTTTTAATCATTCAGTTTTTCCCAGTAGCGATATCGGTCATATTTTTGCTTGTATATGCGAAGTGCAACTTTTCCTCTGTGTATTAATTTGAAATTCCCCCTTCAAAGCAAATGAATCTCCTTAAAGGGTTAAATAGCTGGTATAATAGTCCTTTTCCTCATAATTTTTCGCAGTCCTAAATAATTACAGCGAGGAAATTTTTTAAAAGAAAATGACTACTTGTAGGTCATTCTTCATCACATGGACCCTTCGCTGGGAGTTCATCGCAACCCCGGTCTTGTCCGGTACCCACAATGAACGCCGCCTTCGTCGACCACCTCGGTCAGGTGCAGATGATTTCCGACGACGAAATCTGGAGCTTCACAGATCGAGGCGTGAATACTCTGAGTCCTACCCAAACGTGGAGATACAACATGTACTATCCACGAGACGTGAATGCAGTCGTGACTGTTGACTCGGGTCTCACTTACGTGTTCTCGGGAATGCATGTGTTTGAGTTCGACTACAGAAGTCAATTCCCTGCTCTGAAGTACGTCGAGTACATGGGAATCAGTACGGATACCAAGATTGACGCGGCATTGCTGTACCCTACCAACAAAGCCATCTACATTTTCCAGGTAAATGGTGTGTAGTAGATCTCAAAATATGAATATTTTTAGAAATTTTTTCTTCGGGTGTGTTTTAGTTTTTTTCCTGTTTTTCACGCAAAAACAGGGACGACAAATAATCATCGGAGTGGGTTGTGATAAGTCATACTATAGACCTTTCAATCGTGATTCGATAAACATTAAAATTTTGTCAAAAAGTTCTTATGTCGAGATCCGATTTAAAATTTTGCGTTTTGGCTTAATTTCGAGCGAGTAAAGTTAAGTTAAGTTAAGACGGTTTGTATATAAGGGAAAGGACCAACGTAACTAGCTAATCAGCTCTTCGCGAGAAGCGCCGTTGTACCCCTGTTTAAGATCTACAGGCATGTTTTTGGTTATTTTTCAGTCAATTTTTGTATCTAAGTTTTCGCTCAGTTCATCTCATCACGCCACGAATCAAAAAGTACACTATTTGAAAAAGATTTTTTTTGGAGTTTTTTATCATAGTTATCAGAGTTTTCTGTGCTACTTGCGCAGCAACCGGCTATCCTTACTCTTATTTAGCCTCACTTGAAGCTTGTTTAGATTTTGTCAAATCAATATGTTGATGAAGGCTAATGAAATAAGTGAATTTTCGATAAATGAAGTAGTTTTTTGTTTTATCATCAAGAAAAGTTGAAAAGTTGGTTATATTCCGTTCATTTATAGAACTGTTTGTTGACAATATTGTTTCACACGCTTATGCCATTTCATAGGGAACCCAATACTACAAAGTTGACCCCACAACTCTCGAAATTGAGCCTTCGTATCCGAGACCAATCTATCTGTACTGGTCTGGAGTGCCGGACAATCTGGACGCAGCGTTGGCCTACAAAGGAGATGTGTACGTGATCAAAGGAGACCGCTACTGGAAGTTCGACACTGTCACCAACGAGGTTCCCGCTGGATACCCGAGGTCTGTTAACGAAGACTGGTTCAACTGCGACAGTCAGATGTCTGGAAATATCCAGGGAGAGCCATGACTTGATCTCAGAAGCAGCACAGAGTTCGAAGTCGAACTTCAAACGGATGATATTGCATCTTCAACCATTATACCTATTGTAAATTCATTTAACATGTTTGTTTTGCTGATGGTAATAGAATTTATGATGTAATATGCATAACTGTAAATACTTTTTGTCCCTTGTACATTGTGAATCAAACCAAACCAAGAGTGGTTGCTGAACGAAATCGTTAATTGTGAATACTTTAGCTAAATAAATATTAGAATGCATTTTTTTCCTTAGAAAAGACTTCATGTTTACCTTTTTTTGTTGAAAATCGTTTCCTAATAAACAAAAACATACCAGACTGTTACTGTTTTTACACAAAATAAGATGATTGATTTTTGAAACTTGGAGAATAAATTTACAAATCATGGGAGACAACATTGATTGAATAGTCTTTTCCGAATTTCAATTCCGATCTCGAATTGTGAAACGGCTGCAGTTCCTCAACGACTTGTGGATCGACGCCACAAATCTTCTTCAAATGTTTGTGCACAGTCCAAAACAGAGCACTGTTCACATTGTCAATTGAAACTTCTCTGGCCCTGTGACAATGGATGGTGTTTGTGACGCTGTTGCGACGCTGGTAAATGCTGAACTCGGACCCCGGCTTCTCGCCGTCCAGTGTTTTCTCAGAAGTGCCGGTGAATAGAATGAGCACTGATGGGTCGTGGTGGAGGCATGAAAAGATTCGGCCCAGTGCTCGCTTGGTCGAATCGACTGCTGATCGCTCTGCATTTTCCAGGGCCATGCAAACTATGAGATGGTCCAGCTTGCTCCTAAATTGAAGCAGCAATCTTATGAACAGAATAAACAAACATGCAAGTATGATAGTACTCTGCAAAAAACTATGAATTATAATTCCCCTTTTTTGGCAAAAGTTCATAAAGTTCTTATGGGATCTACTAAAGAATTGCTATCTATAAATAAAAGCAGTAAATTTTAGCACTAGAGCAATCTTTTGAAAATTCGTATTTTGCTGAATTCTGATTGGTCGAAAATTCGACTAACTTAATCTTCTTAACAATTAGCAATTTTTTGAAAGCGCGGGGGGGGGGGGGGGGGGCGAATTGCTAAGTAGGTCCTTGAAAGTGTTCTCTCCTTACTCTTTAAATAGCGATTCGTATGTTTCCTGGAAAATTGTGGAAGTTTCGGTCCAGTTTTTGTCGTTGGATTTGAAGAGTGCGTGGTTGAAATTGATCATTTTCTCCTTCGAGAGTTCAATCTTCATCTTCGAGTGCCAATCTTTCATGCCACTCAAAAAGTACTGCTTTCGGGTCGGCATCGCTAGGAATGATGTTTTCTCCGCTTCCTCTCCCTCTTTCTTCTCGCTCGAGTTTTCTTCCTCGTTTTGTTTGTCTCCATCCTTTTTAGAAAGATCAGTTTGGCTCCTTTTGGGTATCCCAGCTGCATGCAAAAATGTAACTCAAAATACTGCAATAAATTCTTCAAATATTTGAAAGCATGCAGAAAAATAGAACAATAGTAACAAGTTTTCCCAACAAAGTATTTCCAGAATGCATATTTCAATAGTATAGCCCATAACCTGAACACTAAACATTTTGATATATAAGCTGACAGTCTAGAGGGAAAAATACATAAACCATACAAACACATATGCACTTTTATCTCTAACTTGCAGCTTCTGTGACGGTTTTGAGGAGCATTTCTGAGGGACCGGCGAAGAGGATTCCCACTTTGTGGGGGAACGCAGTCTGCCTTGCCAGCCTTAAGTGGGACCCCCAGGGGATGACGTCAATGCCCTCCTCTATGAAGAAGCTACGCAGACTCCTGCAAACACACAATGTGCTTAAAAAACCTTCAAAAAAAATACTTTTTGGGTTCATTAAATTCTTTGCTTGGAACCATTATCTTTTACAAACTCTTTCCATTCAGAAAAGGTAGCAAAAATGGTCCAATTTTTGGCAAACAAAAAAACATGTTTAGTGATTTTTTTCGGTCTCGTTGATTTTTTTGAAAACAATTTTCATAGTTCTCTTTCCCAGCATATATAGCAGCGTTCAAAAACCATAAATGATACCCTTCCGTACACTGATAGCTAATAAGCTCCAAGTTGTGGCCACTAAAAAACGTTCAAAAGTAGTTAGTTTTGGTTTCATTAAAATTTTTGTTCAAATGGTTATAACCCCCCAGCCTAGTAAAAATATATTCTTCCTACTATCCTGCACACTGTTGTTTTGCTATTATGGAAGAGGGGCTATAGTTTACTGGAAGGCCACTTATAGGAAAAAGATCATTAATTCTAGGATAAATTAAAGCTGCTTCTGAAGATTACCAAGTTAGTTTCACCAGTATGAAATAGAAATCGATCTCGTCTGAATTTGAATATTTTAGAAATTAAAATTTTAAAGCAAAATGTATCTTAGTAAAAATTTTAGAAGTAAATGTAAAAACTGGGAGAAAAATTAATAAAACTACGATTTATTTTCCCCCAACCCCAAATAAAGCATCAGTTTTGTGGCGAATGGTTTTACAAGGTTGTCAAAATATGTTTGTTTAGTTATTCACTCTGCATGGAAATTATCGGCTCCTTTTCCTTTTCTCCCATAAGCACACATAAGCTTGATTTTTATCGTGTAACGAAGGGTTTTACAAGGTTAAGTAGCGAGACTTAAGGTGTTTGTCAGGGCTCAATCAGTCAGCTCAATCAGTCGTTTTCATAACAATCGGAAATTGTGAAAAAAAATGTAAAAATTCGCAGTTGGGGAGCGGGAGTAGAAAAAAAGCCGTAAAAACGCTGAAACTACAAGTGAATGTTCACCTTTTCACATTCATGTAGAACTGGGGTGAGTCCAAATCAGGCGGGTTGTTTGGAAAAGGAGAGGTGACTTGGACCACCCTGTCCATGTTCTCTCTCCATTCGTCTATCTTGTGGTAGAACTCCTCCAGCAGTTCGCTGCAGATGTCCTCTGTGATCAGTTCCGAAGAGAGGGGGACTCGGAACAACTCCTGTTTCTTCATGCAACACACCAGTACTCCTCGGATCCCGAAGTCAACCAGTGGCTCCTCTGACACAAGTTAGATTTTATAAAATAAGTAGCTCTTTTTCCTCCACACTCAAGTTAAGACCATTTATCCACGAGGGAAAGGACCAACATACCAGCTGTACAGCTCATCACGGCGAACTGCTGTTGTGCCCGTGCTTAAAACTATATGCAATTTTTTTGGTTATTTTTCTGGGCCGGGTAATGTTGCCTCATCCTCAAGCAACGAGCGCGGATCATGGGGGGCTTCGAACATCCGACCCTTCGATTGAGAGGCGGAGACGTTACCACTTCAACACCCCTCCTCCTCCTCCTCCTCCTCCTCCTTCACTTGCAATTTTTTTTTTGCTCACCTTGTCCGATTGTTACAAAAATTGACTAATTCGGCCATGAAATACATGCGACTTGGTCTCTACATGCTCAACCTTGTAAACCCCTCGACCTCTCGTTATACCATAAAACTGATGCTTATGTGAGGCTGAGGAGGGCCAAAAGTATCGCGAAGGCAGAGGAACCAAGTAGAAAAATGAGGACAACCTAGTATTTTGCGCATGTGTGTCAATTCGTCTTTCAGCCCCCCTTTGGAGGCCAGTCTGCTCAGATCCACAGTCCACACGACTGCCCAATAACTGCCACCTCTCAGTGCCTCCAGAGCATGGGCACTGCTGTTGAGTGCCTCGAAGGAGATCTCCGTCAACTCAAGAGTGAACGGGGCAAAAGAGGCCATTTTGGACATGCGAGTGTCCGCTGTGACCTTCAACGTCACTTCAAATTGCTTCTGAAACAAGCATGAGCGTGTTGCTCTTTTTCTTTTTCCCCACCTGCAAATGTTTAGAAGTCAGAATTTTGTTTAAATTGTTCGATTGTTACCAAATTTTTCATGCGAACTAATAAAGCTATGACAAACATATTTGGTCTTCATAATTAACTTCGTAAAACCACTCGCTACACCATAAAATTGATGCTCGTGTTAAGTGAGGGGATTGTGGAAGAACTATTAGCGTTATTCACATTGCGGTTGCTTTTTTTGCTCTTCCGTTGCCCCGTAACCTGCTTAGCCAACGTAATTATTGACAAGCTGCCCCCCCCCCCCCCCCACCTCACATGAACATCATTTTTTGGGCAACTAGTTGTTTTACATAGTTGAGTATTAGTGTCTAAATGTGTGTATCATGACCTAAAAAGTCCGCGTGTCACTTTTCATCGTGAAAGGAGAAAAGAGTCTACAAACTTTCCAAAGTTGCCGTTTCCTTTTTTTTAAGTTTTTTTGAGCAATTAGCTGCGTTTATCCCTGGAAACTGATCATGAAGTGGCGCTCTTTGAAAAAACCTTATTGTTCTCTTGTGAGAAATCCTAATTTCAAAAGTGTGAAAAAATGAAACTGCGATTATTTTTCTGACCTTGACAAAGTATCTGAAATCGGGACACTGAGTTGCACCCGCAATGAAGGAGCTCTTCCCACTCTTCTCTCGTCCAATCACCAAGATCCGAATCAGTTCTTCCTCGTCTCGTACCGCGAAACTTGCAAATCTCCGACTCAGACACTTTTCATCTTCCGGTGCAAACTTGGCAGTCCTGTAGGCTCATACCCATTATAGCCCTCTGCATGTACAAAAAATATAGTCCCATCTTGCGGTGATGCTCTTTTTCTACCTCCCTGATGCTTTTGTGAGGTGGGATGGGAAAAGAAAATGGGGTGTTTGTATTATAGGGGCTTTTTCCACCCCCCTTCTCACACATGAAATTCAATCTTAAAAAAAAACATTTCAACGTTGTCATAATGCAATAAAATATGGAGCGGTGAGCAAACTAACATTTATGAACAGATTTGTTTTTCATACCTTACATCGTAACATCACGCATTTAGCCATAAAAACACGTAAAACAACTGAGAAAACGGAAAATTTGAAATGTAGGGGGAAATCAAAAAGAGTCTATGCTAAAATTTTATACGGGCAATAATGGAAAAGACCTGTGTTTGTTCCCACACTTTTCACGCTCCTTTTCCAAGAAATTCTTCAGGTCATTTTCGCCTTCAATCTCCTCTTTCTTCAATCCAAGTTGTGTCATTTTTAAAAATCAAACAGCTATCTTGCGCTAAACTCAGTTCACATAAACAGAACATGCGCCGATTCTGGCAGAGAAAACAAATGTATCTTCTTCCGTTGATCAATGTTTATCCTTCCTTCAGTTTTGGTGAAATTAATAATTAATTGCAATTTTAGTGCATTTTAAAAACGCACGTTTAAGAAATAAATTTTAATGAAAGGACTATTTGTACTGATTGTACGTTGGATCAAACTGACTTTAAAACTCTGGAAGGAAATCAGGGGCGGTTCTAAGAACTTTCGAGGAGAGAATTTTCAAATTTTTGTCGATATTTTGTGAGGTTGACCAAATTGGTTTTCCGAGCGCTCCCAGAACACTATAAAGACACTATTTTGACAAAATTTTCTGCACCGGAGGCCAATTTAAAAAAAAAACAGGTCAAAATGCCGTTTTTGGGCTTTTTTTGGAAGTTTTTCTTCCAAAAAATTGCCCATTTTCGGCGCTCGCTCCCTTTTAAAATTGGTATATATTGGCGCCAAAAATGCTTCTGGAAAAATTTTGGGGTTTTCACTGCAAAAAAATGTCAAAAAATACCAAAGGGGATCCTTTAAAATTTGAGGGAGCAGAATCCCTGAAAGGAAGCGTCTCCTCCCACCCCACCCCCTTGTTAATTTTTTTCTCCTTCCTTATGTAAGCATACTTTTTTGATGTGACGAGAGGTTCTACGAGTTTTATAACAAGACCAAATATCTTTCGAGTTAGTCATTCAAATTGTGCGCTCTTTTCCAGTTCTCTCCCTTTTAATTTGCTGATTTTTTTGTCATCAATTTTTGAAACTTGATTTTGAAAACGAAGTTTTTTATTGGTACAATTCCAACTACAGGAATTTGGAAATTTAACAAAAAAAATATTCTATTCAAACCCTACACCAAAAATGCGGGAAGCTATATTGAAATTACCGGCAAGGCATGAAAAAAAAACATGAAAATGAATTTTATCGAGCTGTATAAATTGTGTTCTGCTATAGAACTTTCGATTGAATTTCTGCAAAGCAGAAAAACTTTACATGGAACAAGATACTGTGAATGTGAACACGAGATGAAATTAATATTTCGGATCGCAAAGATCGATGGAGATGTGGTCAAAAAAAATGCAGAAAACAAAAACAATTGAAAGCAGGAACGTCGCTAGAAGGCACTCATCTCAGCTATCAACAGGTGACACTTTTCTTGTACTGCTGAAAAATATGCTTCGATCAAGTTTTGTGAACAGGAACTTGGAATTGGTCATACCACGACTGTCAATTGAAATAATTTTTGTTCGAGAAGTTTGTGCATAGTTTCTTTATTAGAATCCAAAAAAATTGAAGGAAAACGCAACACCGTTGAAACTGATGAGAATCAATTTGTAAAAAGGAAGTACAATAGGATCAGAGCGGTCAGAGAACAATTGGTGTTTGGAGGTATCTACAGGAAAACTGGAAATTGTTTTTTGTATGTGTTGGAAAATTACACTAAAGATTTGCTCATGCCCATCATAAAAAAAAAGCAATACATCAGATAGTAACATTTATTCGGACGAGTGAAAATCTTACAATGATATAGAAAATTAGTGGTGATTTTCTTTTAAAAAGGGTGATTTTCAGCACAACTTCTAAATGCTAAGTGTATGTAAAAGCTTTCAAGAAAAACTAAATTTTTTTCAATTGGCAAGATTATTTTTTTCGATTTATTTTCATTAACAAAACTGCTCGCTGAGAAATTATCACGGCTCCTTACCCTCCTACCAATCCCGCCCCCGCCCACCTAACATTGGCATCAATTTTAGTGTATAACAGCTTTTTCCACTTTCCCACTTCATTTCATTTTCTGTTTCGAGAAATAAGAAACAGGTTCTTTTAGTTTTTGTCTCCACAATTCTTTTTTTTCCAGTTTTTTTTATTGTGTTACATGCTATTATGGCTGAATGCGAGATGCTACGATGTAAAGTATGATAAAAAATTTGTGCGTACAAGAAATAATTTTTTCACCATGTAAAATGTCTTTTCAGCATGTTAACGTGAAATTAGTGTTTCAAAGTGAATAGCAAATGAGGGAGTGGAAAAGAGCCAAGAAAATTTGTCCTAATACAATGAATTTTTGCATGTTGAATAAAATTGTCTATCATGCTTGTACTTTTTGTTACTGTTTATAATAAAGTGACAGATTATTTGTGCCCGGGGAGTTTTTTTCCAGACAAATTTTGACTTCTTGAATATCAATTTTCGACGGAATATTTTAAAGTAGTGTCAAAAAGCAATTGGCTACAATATCACCTCTGAACAGGCTTCTATGTCAGCTACCATTCGAATGAATCTGGCGTTTATTTGTGATATCTGGCTTTAAGTGAACGAATAGTCTGAATGCATACTTCCTCATTGTTCACACGTTCATAACGGAAGTAACGCAATATTTGTGCTCGGTGGTTTTTTCTTCAGATAAATTTCGGCTTTTCAATGAGCCATTGTTGACGGCATTTTGTTATATCATTCAAAAAGTTTTGTTGTCCTGAGCTTTAATTTAAAAAAATATTTCAGATGGGATCTTTTTTTTAAAGGTACGGGGCCTAAAATTTAGCTAATTTGGACTCACTTGGATAAATAACGCAAGATTTATTTGGTGCTACCAACGCGTAAGCAAAGACTTAATCCTTAGAATATGTTCGAGAATTTTTCGAGCTTAGAATGTTTCGACAAGGAATTGAAGTATGCTATTTGGTCTATTTGTTAATGCCCTACATCCGAAAGTATATCATTTGTACTTTACATAGCGTGTACGGGGATCAAAACGAACACTGCTTTTTTTCAAATTTTACATTGTAAAAACACGCATTTAGTAAAAAAAAACACGATCACAGTGAAATGAATGAGAAAGAGCCATTTTTGGTCTATTCTTTGGGTTTTTGGTAATCCACCCTCTATGGAAGCAATTGAAAGCTGTTTACTTGAATCAAAACTCTTGAAACAATGAAAACTGCAAACTGCTATTCATTTGCCGTATGAGCATTTTTGTTTAGATTTTTGAAGAACAATGAATGTTTATACTTAGGAGGGTTTTTTATTCAGTCAGTTTTCAATTTTAACGCTGCATTTTTGACGGAATCTGTTTTTATTATCTGAATTTATTGTTGTATGAACCTCAACTTTAAAAAGATATCTCTTATTAAAATTCAGAAATCACAAATTTAAAAAAGTTAAAACTTCCAAAAAAATTGGAATTTTTCTCAGGTTTTTTTTAAACAATGAGCTTGTGATCGACGATAGAGAGCAGTCATAATGTTCAAGAACGTACGAGCAGTCTTATTTTGCCTTATAACTGCAGGCCACAAAGTAACCAGTTCTTACATTTGATTTCCCAATTATTTATTTTCTTATTTTATTCTATTTAATTGCAGAGAATGGGAGAAAAATTTGTTCTGCAGTGTTTTTAAGTTGGTTTTCTCAGTTTGTTTAAGTTTTCAAGCTCAACCTTGCTCCGCAGCTAGGTTTTTTCTCGCGCAGTTTCAGTTTGTACGAGGTTGAAGGTCGTATCAGATGGATAAAAACCATTTCAATAGTTATTTTAAAAGAATATTCAGAAAAAATTTCTCATGGCTGCAAGAAAAACGGATATAGTTTTTTGTTTGTTGTTGAACTGCCTTGACAACGCATGGATTGAAGGGCAGAAAGATAGCCAAAATTGTGGCCTGGTTTTTGATTGGTTTTTCTTGAGTTCTACTTTTTTTCAGATCCATTTCATTTTTTGTTTAATGCAGTTGCTGTCCTAACCCTAACCCTAACCCTAACCCTAACCCTAACCCTCCCCCACCGGGCGTTATTCTTGAACGGGGGACTATTTATTGGTAGAATTTGGGAGGGAAGCAGGTTGACGTTGAGCAACTGCCGCCTGTTCTGGGGGTAAAAAATTCTCTAGTGGGTAAACTTTAAACTGGGGGTAAATTTTAAATTTTGACTAAAGAAGAAGGGCAAAGCATAAATGGCAGAAAAGTCATGGAATTTACTAAAAGACGTTGCACAGTTTGCAACTTTCTTGAAAAACTTGCAAAAATTCTGCAAAAGATAATCGAAATTAGTTCTGAAATCAAAGTGGATTATAATCTGTTATAATAGTTTATAATGGAGTTTTATTTCAAAATTAGTCAACTATAATGGATTATTTTGGCAAAAGTATTTTATTTCAGTTAGGGGCGGATCTAGAATTTTCTCGAGGGGGGAGGAGGTTTTTCAAAAAATGATTCGAAATTTTGACGACCTTTTTTTAGGCTGACAAATTTGATAAGCACTAAAAAGACGCTGTTTTGGCCCAATTTCTTGCGCTGCAAAAATTTTTTTGAACAAACAGTTCAAAAAAGCCGTTTTTTGGCACTTTTTGGAAAATGTTGTCAAAATATCGCGTTTTTTTGGCGCGCGCTCCCTCTCAAAATTACTATATATTGGCGCCAAAGGCGCCTTTAGAAAAATTTTAGGATATTTTGGATTTCTTAAAAAGTACCAAAGGGTCGACAGGAGGTCGAATCCCTAACGGGGGCGTCCGCCCCTCGCCCCCCTCCCCCTAAATCCGCCCTTGATTTCAGTACCTAAAATAAATGGATTAAATTAGATTTTTTTTTCAAAATTAATCGATTGTAATGGCAATATAATCCATTTCGTGGTCTAAACTTTGCATCTGTAATGGATTAAAATGGATTATGTTCATCTCTGAAATCCATTAAAATCGATTAGAACCCATGGACGCAATTTTATATATCATTTGAAAGGTATTAACGTTATAAGCTCAAATTTCAAAATATAATTTAACAATCATCCTTTTTTTAAAAAAATATCGAGGGTTTGAAAATTACCAATTTATCCAATTTGAGATAATTACCGTGAAGGGAATTGCTTGAATGGAAACTGTTGCCCTTTCAACCAGGTGTTTTTGTATTTTTCTAATGGTTTTAGTTTGATAAGAACGTATTTCATGGCGACCGACATAGAGCCAGAGAAGACGCGATGTTGTTAGGGCGGCATTGTTAGGACGCAGACAAAGACATAGGTATCATTTTTTACTCCAGTTTCTTAGAATAACCTTGAGAAAAAAGTATTTAAAGTATCAATCATTTAATTCGTCAGGAAGACGTGGACACCTCTTCTGCTCCAGTGTCACGAGAGGGGTGAAAATTCCTTTTGTTTCCAGCAAGTTCACAATAAGCCGCACGTTATACGGGTCTGGATTGCGGTCACGTGACAAAACCCAGACACCTGTTATCTTATGCCCTCTAATCTGCTGACAATGGTACAGCAGGGCGAACTTGGACCCCTGATGGACGAGGAAGAAGTTGGGTTGTACATGCGAGGGGTACTTGTCGTCGGGGTCTATGATGAAACTTCCTACTGAGTTGTGGCTCGCTTTCTGGGTCACATCTACTCGGCTGATGTACCTGTCCACTCCATTGAAGACCGTAAGGTTCACAGCCAAGAACCAATCTAAGCAACAGCGTCTTTCCAACATTGTTCCGCTCATTTTTCTACACCCCCCCCCCCCCACCTGCGAAATTTTATTAGTAAAATTTTGTTCACATTATCAGATTTTTACATAAATTGGTATGCGGACTAATTAGGCTATGACAAACATATTTGGTATTCATACTTAACCTTGTAAAACCACTCTTTGCAACATTAAATTGATCCATATCTGATGTGGGGAAAAGGGAAAAGAGCCCATTTTTCACCAGATAGTTTTGATGAGAAACAAAAATTACTTTAAATATCAATGAATTCATATAATTTGAATTTTTGAAAAACCATTCGCATAAGTGGAAAATTTTATCCAATTTTCAGATTGGAATTTATATTATAGTGTAGAAAAAGTATAGCAAAAACTAAGTTTAGCTAAATAAGTAAGACCGTTCTGAGTTAGGACCGAGTTGGTTAACTCATAGAGTAATTTCGGATAGGGTACACCGTCTGCTCGTCACGCTATCTTATTTTCGGCCGGATAGATTCGTGCAACTTCTTAGTCTAATACCGATCCTAATCTTACTCTTATACTATCTAGTCTCAGGTTGTTTAACTAGTCTCTGCTAGGCTCAATAGATCTAGGGTATACTGGTTTATTGCGGCTGTTGAAGTGCTCGGGAGAGTCCAACTAATTTCTAAGTTAAATTCAAATCTCTCTGGTGCTGAAATTACAAGTAATTTCAGCACTTACAAATAAGTGGGTTGTTAGTTAGATGGATCATGATTGGTTAATATTAAATACTTTACATTGGTAAAATATCTAATTTATCCAATCATAAAATGTAGTTTAGATCAGGTTCCACCCATCCGGGTTTTACAGAGTTTTTTAGAATAGTTCTTCTGCAATTCGAAGGATGGATGATGGACCTTGGTGTTTGGCGAACATCTTATTTCTTCTGTTTCCTTTTTATTAAAGAAGTTCCAGGAAGCTGGAGTTAGAGACATAAGACGTTGTGTCTTCTAGTGACAACGACTAAGTCTTTGCAACAAACTCAAATCTGATTTCAGAATGGTTTGCTATGTCAGGTTTTTCTGTTCTGCGTGGAGATTGTGCGTGGAGGGGATGCCTGGTTACTCGGATCTGTACGTATACTTGAACATCGAGGTGGTCATTGGTCTAGTTCAATGAAGTCCTTTTCTGCGAAGTCAAGTCGTACTCTAAATCCTTTGAGTTGTGATTGTGAGTGGCATATCGATTGTGGTTGGTCATTCCCTCTCGAGTGTAGTGGGATCGTTTTGTCTTTAGATGTTCGTCCTTGGTGTTGTATTCTGATCTATGTATTGCATAATGTAATTTACATTTTATAAAACATTTATTAGTTTAAAATTTTTTAATTATGATTTTAGTTAGTTGTTTTCACAAAAGCTTTTTGTTTTAGTTCGGTTATTTTGAAGAGTTACTCACACTTGAGTAGCTCTTATTAAAAATAGAGGTGTGGTCACAAAGCGTGGATGTAGCGCGGTGGGTTAGGCCGGCTATAGAGCATGCTCAGGACGTCCTTCCTGGTGGGTTAGGCCAGGAGTGGGAGTATGATTTCATGCGGTTTTTATGAGGGGTCCTGTTATGTGACAACGTTTTATGTTGGGTTTATTGTGGTTTTTCTTATGTCTTGTTGGTTATGTCCTTTTTCCAAAAAGCAAATTGTTCGTGGTATGGGTTTGTCTTTCGACTTTTTTGTGTTTTATTATTTCTTTCTTAGACTTTATAATAGTCTTCAAAAGAATAAATTATCCAGTTTTAAACTGGGTTAATCCGGTTTGGGTACCGTTGGTTTCCTTTTCTTAGTCATGCTGTTATTCTATGATTTGTGGTATTTAGTAAGCTGCGTTGGTTAGTTTTGTTTAGTATATGATTCCTTTCCAACCGAGTTAAAGGAAGGTTTGAAACATGTTATTATATGTTAGAGTTGTTGAGTGTGAAAACTAAAATTCATTATTTTAAACAATTCTTCGTGGGCGAGCTGTGCGAGTGTGGATAGAATTTCTGTGCGAATGAATGAAAATATCAAAAGGTTAGTACTGCAATTGCATTTTATTAATTTACTGCATAGAATTTGGAAATTTACTGCTAGTTATGGGGGAATTTTAAGTTACAAATTTTCATCATAATTAGATTTACTGCTTGTGGGGAAAATTTTAGAAATGAATTTACTGCATTGGTATTAAATTTATAAATTTATAAGTGTAAGAGATTAATAGAATTGTTGAAGTCTGTTTGATGAAATTTGCGATCTTTATTTGTTTTTTGTGGTTTTTGTAGGTGATCGTCGGATGAAGGCTAAAAATCTAAGGAAAACATGGATAAAGTATGGTGAGTTTTTTAATATTTCAATTAGTTAGTAATATTCATTTAATTCATACTTACCTGTTAGTCGTCGGGGAAAAAACCGTGGGGGAAGATGTCGTGAATTAGTTCTGAAGTTGTTAGTAGTTTAGCTAAGATGCGGATGATATTTTTAGTCTGAAGCAGTGGCCAAAGCAATTGGAGTGCCTTGATAGTGGTTAGTTCTTCAGTGCCAACTGCAAACTCATAAGGTGTGTTTTGGATTAGATTATATAATTTGTGATTGAATTTAGTGTTGTGGATGAATTCTAAAATTGGGATTTCTATGGGTTGTACAAACTCGTGCGGGATAAGGAAGGGTCGGGATTCTTCGGCGTTGAAGGTCTTGGTGATGGGACAGAAGATGTACATTTGGGTTATGGGGTCATAATTACGAAGAATACCATGAAGGTTAGTATCTTTAATGCAATATGTGAAATTTAGGAAAAATGGTGAAGTGTATTTGGAATTAATGAATTGAAAACGATGGTGTGGTTGTCTAGAGGGTGTGTGTAGGTCAAAGTGATTTTGGATGAAGCGATAATAACTATATGTGTGGGTTTGTTTAGTGCGCAACATAATATCGTGTGAGCAGTGTAAATCTCTTTCGTGTGGTGCAAGGAAATGAAAGGTTAGTGAAAATATTTGGAAGCGTTCTTTAAAACTTTCGTATGCTTGTGTGTCTGTTAGTGCTTCTGAAATAATGTGATCAAACTTTCGGTCGAAGATGTTTAGTGTAAATATATATGGTGTCTTGATGAAAAATTTCTCGGTAATTTGTGGATTAGCGAAGCGATCGTCGTCTAAGAATTGATCTTGGTTAGCTCTGATGATGTTGTGATCATAGTATTCGAGTGTATATTCGTTAGCTCTAGGTGCAGTGTGTGTTTTTAGTGATTTTTTATATCCAACGTAAGTAAATTGTCTAGCGGTTAGTGGTGTAGTGAGTCGATATAGCATGTCCGTATTTCGCTCTATATCGATGTGAGTGTTAGATAAAGGTAAGCAAAGAGGGTTAGTAAAATGATAATATGAGGTCCAAGAGAGAGTGGGCATTAAAACGTATTCATCTACAAAGTTGCGTGTTTCGTTAGTGTCGTGGGGGGTGTTTAAGGTGTATTGTGGGAATGAGGGTAAGGTGATGGCTAAAAATTCTTTTGTGTTAGTATGCTTGGGGTGGTTGATGTATTCACGGGCTGTTCCTGGTTTTGCTGGGAAAGGATGGTTGGGGAACTTTCTTTTAAAAGTGCGGTACGCTCTATTAGTGTTGAGTGAAGATTCAGTTGATGTGGATGATGGTGCTAATGATTCAGTATAATTTGAAGAGGGTGTAGGGGTAGGGGGGTTGGATGAATTGATTGTGGAGGAGTAGGTTGGGGTAACTTGGGAAGCATAAGAGGGTGTGGGAGTGATTGGGTCAGGGTTATTGGATAATATGGGTTGAAAAGGGGGTTGAGAAAAATTAGAAGAGTTATGAAAATTATTGGATGGGGATGGTTCTGAGTCGGCAAATTCATCGGGGGTTTCAATATTCGGGTTGTTGAGTTGTGAGATGGAATATAAAACTGAGATGTGTGAATTAGTGTCGGAATTCATGCCTGATGTTACATTACTAGGTGGAAAATCGGGTGGCGGAAAAGCAAAAAGTGGTATTATTGGGATTGGAGAGGTAAGATTGGTTGGGTGGGAATTTGATCGGTGTAGTGATCCAAGTTGGCGGCTCATCGTGGGCTAAAAAAATGATTATTTTGAGACTGAAAAGCGGTGGTATGGGGTTGTTCAATAATTTGTTCATAAGTATTATCATCTTGTGACTGGTGTGTCATTATATGTTGGATGGGACTTTGTGATGTGGTGAGTCGAAAATTTGGATTATGTGTGATGGCTAAATTTCGAAAATTTCGTGGGACTAGGGATAGTGGATGGTTATTTGGTAGGGGTGGTAATTGTGGTGCCGTTGGCGTTATGTCTACATTGTTATGTTCTTCGTCGTATGTATTTTGTCGTGTTGCTATTTTTGTGTTATATTCTTTTATTTGTGCGTCTAAAAGAATTTTGTTTATAGATGTAGAAAAGATTCCAAAAAATCCTGCAAAGAGTATGCGTGCTACGCTTGCTTGTCTGTTTACTTGTGTGTGTATAGCACATGTGTTGTAGATTCCTTTTAAAAGTGAGAAAAGAAATCCAATAAAGTTAAACATTGCGTATAAAATAGTCAATTTTTCTAAGATGTAATAGGGCCATCCTAGAAAATCGAGGATCTCATTTTTGAGTGTAACAAAGCTAAAAATGTTAATTGGTGATATATCTTGGGGACGGTATTTTTCACCGTTTAGATATATATAATCTTTAATGTCTTTAAAATATCCGCTATAGTCTTGCGTGTAGATATCGGCAAATCCTGCGGTTTCTGCAAGTTTGCGTAAATTTTGGTCTATTGATTGTCTTTGTATAGTGTCCATTTGTGTTAATAATTCTTGGAATTGTTGTGTTCTAATGTGATGTTGAATATCTGATTTTGAATAGATTCCTATTGATTGTAAGTCTATATTTGGGTTTCGAGCAATAGCGCGAATGCTTTCTGGTGAAAATTTTTTGAGTGATTGCATTAATGTGGGATATGGAGTGAGAAGATAATATTTATTTTCATCAGGGTTTAGTTGTACTACATTGTGGCTGTTTTCTGATCCACATGGGACTGCGGTATCCCAGAAATAGGTTCTTCGTGAAAGTGTATCCACGAAATGTACTTTATTCTTATAAAAGATAGGAATTCTTTTATAACATCGTTTATCTTCAAAAACGTATAGTGGTGATACTTTTTTAGTACAAGTATAAAACCATAAGATGTTTCCTTCATAGTCTAAAAAATTTGATCTATTTCCAGATAATAAGTATCCTGCATAGGGTATTTTTAATACTGCTAGTGCAAGTGATTGTAATATTTGTGTTCGTTCTAATTCGCATAGTTGGTGTAGTGTTTCTAATTCGGAGAGTGACATTTCTTGAAAAATTCGGCTAATTGTATAATCTAGTTTCATATCTAAATGAATATCATAGTGGATATTACCGAAATATGTAGTATTCATTAGTGATAATTCTTGTAAGCGTGTGCTTCTGGTGTCATGGGGTTTTAGATGTCCACCAGGTTGTCCGTTGCTTTTTTCAAAATTAACTGGTATATAGGATGTTCCTTCGTTTGGAGGATGACCTGTGGCATATGGGTCAATTTTTACTTTTCCAGTGGTCATGTCGAATCCTTTTTCGTATTCAACTAATATTTCAGAGTATTGTGTTCTGTGAAGTGGATTCCTGTATTTACATGCAAGTTCTGTTTCTTGATATATTTGAAAACGTGTCAATTTATTTTCTATATTGTCTATGTTTCTAAAATTAGAACTTAGTTTTCGTGATGGATGGACTTGTTCATATGGAATTGATTGTATAAAATATTTTTCGTGAAATTTTATCATACGAGCGTGTATTTTTGCTACTTGAAATGTTGTACATGTATCTTCGGGGAACCAAACAATTGTTGCTTGTGTTCTCGTTGTAGGGTCGCAATAACCTTGATCATTTTTACAAGGTAATCGGATTCCTTGATAGATCATTGTATTATCTGATAAATCTCGTGTTAGTTGTATTTTTTCGAGTTGTATTTTCCAATCGAAAAACATTATTTCTTGGTATCCTTTATTTTTTGTGTCTGCTTTGCAGTTTGATGGGTCATTTATACCAATGTGTGGTATCCAATGTTTATCGTGTAGGTCATAGGTTAATCGTCCGTGTGCGCCGTTATACGGGTATTTTTCGTCTAGTTTTATATGTCCTTGGTGTCTTTCAAGTTGTGATTGATGTACAGAGTCTCAAAAAACTTGAAAATTAACTAATTTTCTTTGGGAGTTTTTATTTTGTGTGATGTTTAGTCTAAGTAATTCATTTTTACAATCGTCGGGATTGAGATGTAAAAGACGTTCTATATTACTCTGATAGAATGATTCATGGTCAAGTCGGTTTTTGTTTCCGTTCGAGACTTGTGAACAATGTACTTTCTTTTCGGAAAATGTTGCTGTGAATTTATAACCTGTAACTGTTGTTGCTCGGGCTTTTGAATAGAGTGTTGCTATTACATCTGTGGTTTCTATAGCTTGTGGTTCTGTTTCACATTGTGATACTTGATTTATTGCATATTTATGTAGTGTTTTTTGTTCATTTTCTTCACAATCGTAATGTGTTACTAATAAATCTTGTGGTCCTGTACGAGGGGAAGGGTTTATGTTTTGATTTGAGATTACTAGAAAAAGGAGTTGGAGAAAAATTAATAATTTTAGAATATACATGTGTATGATAATCCTGAGTATGGATTATAAAATGTAATGTAGCCAATTGTGTTTTTGGTATATCTGTCGTATTTGTATATTACTTCAGTAGTTATAAACGGTGGTGGTAGTGATTGAGCTGTTATGTTAGGTGGATTTAATGGGTAGGGATGTTGGGTAATATTATTTAACTTAACTGTGATTTCAAACTTTAATTGTAAACTGTTTTGTTGGAGTATTTGAATATTGTGATCACGGATATCGTTGTGAATATCTTGGCGATATTGTAATCTATTAAGTGCCCAGTTATGAAGGCGGTTACTTTCTTGATGTTGTCCAAATAGTGGTGGAGGTGCTGTAAATGTATTCCAATCTAATCTTAAAGGAATATTTATTGATGATTGTTCTCGATATCTGGCGTCGAGATTATTTGGAAAATTTAAGTTAAAAGGTGGTGGTGAAATCTGGCTTATTGATGGTGTTGATGGTAGTGATAATGTTTCTGGTAGTGATGAGGATGTTGTTGTATCCGTAGAAATATCTATTGGATTATTGACTAAATTTAATTCACCTTGTGTAAATGAATGTTTTGTCCAATATGGTAGTCGTGATGCCTGGTTTGGGGGGTTAAAGGGATTTTCACGTATTTGTTCAGATGTTGGTGTTGAACCTAAGTAATCTGATGGTAGGCTTGAGGTGCTACGTTGTGAAAGAATCGTAGGGGTTTCTGGTAATGTATCAATGGTGTTTTCTGGAGTGTTTTGTGATGGGGATTGAGGTATATCAAAGTGAACTCGGGGAGTTTGAAAATTTCTGTTTCGTCGAGGATGTATAATTTGTCTATTTATTTCGACTGTATTTTGGTTTTGACTAGGATTTCTTATTCTACTTAGTTCTTGTGGTAGTGTTGGGTATAGGTTATATGTTGGTTCGCTTAGAGGTGCTTGTCGTTGAACTGGTTCTAGTGGTTCTGATAAACGAGCATGTCGTTCTTCAAAAGTGTATGGATTGTCTTGAAAAGAAATTCGTGTAGATGTTTGAGGATTTTGAGTAATTGAAGGTGGTGTTTGGTTATCTTGGGATGATGTCGGTGAAGACTGATTCTGTGACTGTTGGGTAGCAATTTTTGATGGATTTTTGAATTGTTACTTTAGTGGGAAGGTTTATGTTTAATATAGTATTCTTCCAAAAAAAGAATTAGAAGGATTGTTGCTAGGGCAAATGTGAAGATTGCTTTCTTTATACATTTACATATTGTCAAAATGAGGGATGATAAAAATGTTATGAAAATTACAAACAATAAAAAAATATCGGTTCTACTGAAAATTGTTCGTATCATTTAGACAAGTTATATGACTCGTACCTGTGGATGTAATCAAGGGTTTTGGAAAGTTGGAGGAATAGTTCGAGTATAGTGTAGAAAATTAAAAAAATGTTACAAAAAATGATTAGGATTATTAGAGAAGATTCAAGTATATCAAAAAGAAATATTATAAAGGTTTCAAGTATTGTAAAAAAATGTTTAAAATTTATGAGTATTTGAGTAACTGATTGAGAGAAGAGCATTTAAGAAATGATCTCTTGGTCGAATATTTTTTGCTGTTTGAGGCGATTTTCTAGTGTGGTCGGATTATTTATTAGTTTTTTGACAAGTGGGTTGAGTTTTGTAAAAAATTGTTGGGGGCAATTTTCATGGTGATTGGGAGGTCGTCTTTTTCTTTATTTTTGTTTGTCAAATGATCCGGGGTATGGTGAGATTTTTATACTTTAGGCTAATTAAAATGTTCATTTTGTTACTTTAGGCTAAGTTAACAAATTTGCTTTGGGGGTATTCGTGGTCTGAGTTGGGGAAATATTGTTGATCTTTGGGTTATTAGATAAGGGAGGGGTACGGTATTATGGTGATATTTATTTTAGTTGTCAAGTTGGAGTGGTTTGCTTATTTTTGACCTGGAGGTCGTAAAGTTATAGTTATAGATGTGCCTGGAGTTCTATATGATTCGTCTAATTGGTCTTAGTTTGAGTTAGAGAAAGTGACGGATTGGATGAATCCTATTGGTCTATTTTGAACTAGAATTATTGCTTACTTGTCAGCATGTTATTTTGAAAAATGTAAATGAAAAATGTTTCGAAGGTTTCAAGATTGTGAAGTATAATGTTTAAAATTACTTTTGAAATTCCACTTTCTTTAAAATCTTAGATTGGGGGATGAATATTTTATAGTTTTTACGTGGTTGATTTCGGAGTCTTGTTGTTTTTCTATTTTCTGATTTGTCGATTTGTTCTTGGGGTATTATTTGTTCGGTCATTTTTCTATTTTTTCTTTGTTTTGGGGATTCTTTATGGTTTTGTGTATTGTTTTTGGTGGCGATTGGTTTTGTGTTTTGATTTTCGGTGGGGTTATCATTTTGTTCTGTGTTATTCAGATGTGGTTCATTTTGAATGATTTTTAATCCTGTGAAAGAATATAATTGAGTTAATTCGCGGAGTGCGTATTCTTTTGGGTAATAAGGTAATAGGTTGTTTCGATGTTGAACGATTTCTTTTTTGTTTGAGTCGGTAATTTTATATGTGACATCAGTGGGTTTTGCAATTATTTGGTATGGTCCTTTTCGAAGGGGTTGTAATTTTTTAGAAATTCCTTTTTGAGTATTAAAATTAGGTATTAAAACAAATGTTCCAATTTTTAATTCGGAGGCTGGTGTAAAACGTGAATTGATTTGTTCATTAATGTTTTGTCTTTGTAATAACTTTTTTGTTATTTTTTGATAAATTTCATTGTGTTTTTTATCTCTATTTAGAATCCATTCGGTGTGTGTACCGGAGGCTAGTTTAAGAATTTGTGGGTGATGAAAATGATCTTCATCGTGTGTATGTAAAGGTAGGTTATAACAAATTGAGTCTTTATTTGGTTGACAATAACCTTGTGCGTTTTTATGAGAATTTGCTGTAAACATTATTGGTTTGCGTGGCTTTTGGTTAAAAACCATTTCGTATGGTGACATTCCTAAAGTTGTCGTAATTTGTGAATTATATGCTAAGGGAAATAATTTTACATCTGCTGACCATTCGGTATATTTTGTATCATTTCCGTTGATGATACATCTAAGATATTCTTGTAATGAACGGTTCATACCTTCGACTAAGCCGTTTGTCCAAGGTGCATGAGATGTACGTGGTTTGTGTTTAATGTTATATAAATGACATAGTGTGATAATTTCATTATTTATGAATTCTGTACCGTTGTCTGTAACTAAAATTTCTGGTAGTCCGAATTTTGCTATCCAGTGTTCATAGAGTGTTGTGTAAGCGTAATAAGCGTTACAATGTGGTACTGGGTTAAGTGCTACATAATGTGTAAATGCGTCAACAATTACCATAATGTAGGAGTTTCCTTCGGACGAGGGTGAAATTGGTCCTTTGGTATCAAATGAGATACGATGGTTAAAGTACAAACTTTGTCCTTTAAAATCTTGTTTTTGTGCTATTTGTTTTTGATTTGGGTAAGGTTTATTTAGTTGACATACTATACAATCATTGCATAGTACTTTTATCCAAATTGGTGCATTTGGGAAGTAAAAATTTTGTATAAAATTTGAATATGTTTTTTCTGATCCAGAGTGTCCTTTAATATTTTGTGTATGTGAAATATTAAAAGCTATAAGAATCATACTTAAAGGGAGACAGGGAACTGTAGATTCATTTAATTTGTATTCTAGAAGGTCTGTGTTTTCGTTAATTGTTGTATTATTGAATTTTCGAAAATATCGGAGGAGTGTTTTATTTCCTAAAATGGTTGAATCTGCTTTGATAGGTTTAGTTTTATATTTGTGCCATGATTTCAGTTGTCGAATTACTGGGTCAAGGTTTTGATATTGTTTCAGTGTTGAAATTGTAATTGTTTCTGTTGGGGGGAGAAAAATGTTTTCGATTTCTAATTTAGATAAGGGTATTGTATCAAGTGGGTCATGGAGGTCAAAAACTTGATTTATTGTGTATTTTGAATCATTTGTTTGTGGTCCTGATAAATTTATTTTATCAGTTAAATCTTCTTTTTCAATTAGTGGAAAATGGTCTTTCTTAGGCAGGTGTTGTTTTGTTCGTTTTTGTTGGGTGTTATTTTTTATCCATTGAGAATATGGGATTGGTTTGAAAGTTGATGTTCCAAGTAGATCAACTTCATAATGATTATTTTGACAATCTAAATAAAGTGGGAAATGTTGTAAATTATTTATTTGTGATTGTTCAATATCAGTTTTTACTGCATATTTGCATTCCAATCCGGGTGATGTTTCGTTTTCTGCAAGGTAGAATTTTATGTTTTTGGGTATTTCAACTGTTGTTTTTCGTGTAAGTAATTCAGGTGGTGTATTTCGACTTAAGGTGTCTGGTAATGCAAGATTTTTTCCTGCAGTCCAAACTATATGTAAGTTTGGAAATTTCATTAGAATTAGTTGAAATCTGTAAACTCGGTGGTTTGGGTTAGATTTTTGTGTAAAGAGAAAGATGATTGGTTTATGGTCTGTGAATAGAACTGTTGGATGTTTTGATCCAAGTATCAGAAATTCATATTCTGTTAGTGTATATATTATGGCTGTACATTCTCTCATTAGAGTTGAGAGTCGTAGCTCTGCTTGAGTGAATAATCGAGAATTTGCTGATATGAGGTTCATTTTATTTGTACCATTATGTGATTGTAATAGTGCTGCACCGATGCCAAAGTTCGAAGCATCGCACATTGCATAAAATGGTTGATTTGAATCTGGAATTGTGTTTGAAATTTGTTCAGTTAAAAGTTTCTTTATTTCTTCAAATCGTGTTTGATGTTCTGTGTTCCATTCAAAATTATTTTGTTGTCTAAGGATGTTATAAAATGGTCGTAGATATAATTGCATTTTATAAACATATTTACTTAAAAAGTTTAACATTCCAAGAAATTCTTGGATTTTCTTTTTATTTGTTGGTGGTTGAAGTTTTTGAATAGCGTCAATGCGTGATTTCAATGGAGTGATTGTTTTTCTTTCTATATTATGTCCTAAGAATTTAACTCTTGTCAAAAAGAAGTGTGATTTATCGGGGGCGGCCTTCAGATTTTCGTTCTGAAGTATTTGGTGATATTTTTCTAAAACATTGAACATCTCGTCTTTTGTTTGTGATTGCATAAAAACATCGTCTAAATAGGTGATTGCGTTTTTCTTGAGTATTAGTGGTCTAAAAATTTTGCTCATAAAAGCTGAAAATGCTGCTGGTCCTATGGATATTCCATAGAATAAGCGGTTGAATTCATATTGTTGGTTTCCGATAACAAATTGTGTTAAACGTCGTGATTGTTCATCTAGTGGCATTTGATTGTATGCACTATTCATATCGGCGGTTGTAAAGTATTTGCCGTTTATTTTTGTTAAAATAACTTGTATTGGTTCAATGGGCCAATTACATTTTGATTTATCTATAAGTGAATTGAGGTATCTAGCATCGAGAACGATTTTCAATGATTCTCCTTTAGCTAGAATGATAACAGGGTTGATAAATGTGTTGCCTTTTGGTTGTTCTTCTTTGTTTACTGGTGATATAATGTTGTATTGTTCTAAAATGTCGAGTAATCTGTTCACTTTATCATGTAAGTGAATTGGTACTTTACTTGCTCTCTGTTTTTTGAAAACTGCGTCTGGTTTTAACGGGAGATGTAGTGATGAACTGATTTTTCCAACATCGAATTTTGATGTTGCATAGACTGATGAATATTTAAATAGCTGTTTGGCTAATTTTTCGAATTCGTCTTGTGTTATTTGTGAATGTTGGAAATTAAACATTGTTAAAAATTTTTGTTGGTCCTCTGTGTAGTTACTTATGTTGAATGTAGGTTTGAAATATGGAGTTTTTGTGAAATAATCCGTATTTCTGTTTTCGTTACTTATTATATTATTTATAGATAATTCTTCATTAAGAATTGTAGATTGGCAAATATCTAGTAATTGGAGTATATTATTTACGCGATAGGCTTTTTCGTGTATTGGTGATATTGTAATGTTGGTTTCACAATATCCTAAAAGTCCTAAAGGTAATGTTACTTGGTAAGGTGTGTTGTTATAGACATGTAAGGAAATGATATCGGAATTCGAATTTTTCAAATATTTTATGGATGAGATTGTGATTTTGAAAAATTTGTGAATAGGTTTGAATTCAAATTCTGACATATAAAATTTTTGTTTGTTTTGTTCTTTATCATATTGGTGAACTTGTTTGATTGAAAAATTATAGATATTTCCTGATAGTGGTTTTAGGTGTTTTCTTTGTTGGTTAAATATCGGGTAGAATTTTGAAAAGAATGGTGGTTGTTTATTTAATCTTTGAAAAAATGTTAAGGATGTTTCTTTTGTTTTTGTATATTTATCTTTGATTAATATTTTACTATTTAGTATGTTAATTGTTGGTATGTACTTCGAAATAAATGGTATTCCAATGATATTATATTTAATGTCAGTGATATGGAATATTTGTTTAAATGGCTTATTTAAAATTTTGCTTTGTTCCATTGTTCTGGTGGGGAGGAGAAATAATTGGATTTTTCCGTAGTTTATCAATGTTGATCCTTGTGCTGTTGCTAACTTACTGGAGGTTTCAAGAGGTGTTAGCTTTGGGTGTAAAGTTTTTATTTCATTCCATGTGGGGATGTTTATTATGTTTGATTCTGCTCCTGAATCAATTAAAAAATCTATTTCAAGGTCTGGTGGTTGAAATTCTTTATTTCTTGGGCTTTCTAAGAGAAATGGTATTGTCCAAATTTTTTCTTTGGGTTGTTCTTTTTGTATATTTTGATAAATGTGGTTTGTATTCAAGCATTTTGTTTTGGTATTTTTATTGGTTTGATTTGTAGTGTTAATCTCATTTGTTTCTTGCGTCGTTGGTGTGGAATTTATGGGTGTAGTGTAATAATTTTGAAGAAATTCTGATTGATTTTCATATATGTGTGATGAAAAGGGTTGTTCATATATGACAGATTCATAGTCATTTTCGACTTTTATCATATTGATAGAAAGAGTGTTTTCAGTATCACTTTCTGAATCTGATGATGTACAGTTTATTTGATTGAGTTGTAACGTATCAGTTACTGTGTCATCAATACCTGGAGGGTCTGATGTTGTTTCTGGGTTAGATTGTACTTGATTGATTTGTCTTTGATGTTTAGGTGTACTACTTCTGTGGCGATTATTAGAATTATTATAGTTATTATTATTCCGGTGTGGTGATTGGGAATAATTTCTATAACGATTATTATAACTTGAGTGTCGATTTTGTGAATTATTTCGCGATCTATTTTGATAATTGTTGTTTGGTCTGTTATAGTTCGATCTATTATATGAGTTATTCCTTGATTGATTGTTCGGGTAATTCTGGTTTCGGTTGTTTGAATAACTTCTATTTCGATTATAGGAGTAGTTTCTATTCCTATTGTATGATGAATTTCGTGATTGGTTGTTTGGATAGTAGTTATTTCTTGATTGGGAGTTAGATCTAGAAACAAATCGTTGTGTATTTGAATTTGATCTGGAGTAGTTATTTCGACTATTTGGTCTATTGTAGTGATTTTGTGATGAATTATTCGTGTTTCTTCGTTCTGGTGATCTTCCTCTATAACTTGAGTTATATGGTGATTGATTTCTTGTATAATTTGTATTGTTCGGGAGTGGTTTTCCTGAACTGTTGTTGCTGTAAACTGTTTTGTTCGGTAGATTTTGATCTTTTTTCATGTATTGATAGAATGATTTATTTGGTTCTTTATATTTTTGAGGTTTATTTTGATTGTCTTGCTGTTTTTGTCTACATTCGGAAATACTATGTCCGTATCGTCGGCAATAATTACACCATTTTTTGAAAGATGGTTTGCCTTTAAAGTTTGGGTTCTTTTCGTAAATATTGAGTATTTCAGTGATTTTTTCAACGAGGTCTGTCTCTGATTCCTGTATATTATTAATATTAGTGGGAGTCGTTTCAATTTTGTTAACGTATTGTAATTTCAGATTTTCCGTTTCTTCTAGTTTCATCGTGATTTCTGCTTGTTCTAATTTGTCTACTAGTTTTCGAAAATCTAAATCGGGTTCTCGAATTGAAGAAGGATGGGATGCTCTCTTTTTTATTGCTATTTTCCTTAATTGTGGTGTTAAGGTCATCATTAAGATTTCTGTCATCTTTGTGTTTTTATAGTCATGTGTATTTAATGAATATGCTTTTCGAACTAGTGTTTCGATTCGTACTGCTATTTGCTTGATGGTTTCGTTTGGTAATCTGCGAATTTCATTACATAAAACTCTTTGTTGTTGTTTGTTTCTTTCGGAGTCAAACATTTTTGAAAATTCCTGTGTAAACCTTTTCCAGTTTGATTTTATTTCTAGAGGTAGTACTGAAAACCATTTTTGGGCTGCGCCATCTAAGGTTGTTTGTATTAACGCTGTACGTCGATGTATCCAATTTTGATGTAGTGGCGTATTAATTGGTTCAGGTCCAATATTTAAAATCAGGTTTGCTGTTACTGCATTTAAATAATCTTCTACAGAGTATTCAGGGTCTGTTCCTGTGAAAACCATTAAAGGTTTGTTTGATGTTATTGATGATCCACCCATAAGGTATGGATTCATTGTCATTTGTAATGATTCTGCTGCATTTGGCATTTGAGAAAAATTTGAAAGTTGGTTTCTTGTTATTTCATGTTGTTGGAGATAATATGGGAGTGGTATTTCATTTTGCATTTGTGATGCTTGATACGAGTGTGCAGTCATTGGATTTTGTTGTTGAATTGGTTGAAAAGATTGTGTATTAATTAGATTTTGTTGTTGAATTGGTTGTTGATGTTGTGCATCTATTGGTTGTGGAGAAAAATTTCTATGATTTGTACGTGTTCTCTGTATTCCTTGTCTACGATATTCTTGAGTATTTGGTGCAAATATATCTGGTTGTAAGAAATCATCATCTGAGGATAAATAATCCATTTGGTAAGATGTCTGTTTTTTATTTTTATTTTGTTGAAAAAATGGGTAATTTTCACTGTGATCCTGTGGAGGATTTGTTTGGAAATTTATTGAATTAGGTTGGGTCATTGGGTTATCCCAATTTCGAGATCTTGTATATTGGTTAAAATTTCTTTGTGGTTGGTTATATGTTTTTGATGGATGTGTATAATTATAATTATGGTCTGCAAAGTTGTTTCTAGTGAATGTTTTGCGTGTTTTTGATGGTATTGTCATGGGTCTGTATGTTTGGTAATCCATATGTGAATATTTAGGAGCAACCGAAGGTTTAACGGTTGATTGTAAGGTTACCTGTGTTTGTGAAGGATTTGTATTTCTTGGTGTTGTTAAATTTGGGCGTATTGGTGAAATACTTTGTTGTGTAGTTGTTGTGTGTACAATTTCTTCATTTATGAAGTGTGATGGTGTCTGGATATCTTGTTGAGTAAGATTCCTAGTTCCATTGAGGTTTTCATTGTGTATGACTGTAGAGTTTAAACTATTATTTTGTGTATCGGGCAAAAATGTATTATAGTTTAATGGTGTTGCATCAATGGTTAATGGTATTACATTTACATAATCTCTTATGTAAGATATCGTACTTATTGCTTGACTTGAGATTGTTTGTGGGAAGCTTATAAATGCGGGATGAGACCATTCGGGGTCCCAAACATAATCTGATTGTTCTGTGATAGCGGTATCATCGTTCGAGTTTTGGGGTCTAAAATTTTTTCTTGCTTGTGCAATTAAATCAATATTGTGTGTGAAATAATCTATTATGAACCATGCCAAAATTTTTTGTAGATCGTGTTTTGTATGTTGTGAAACGTCGTCTTTCGTGAAATTTTCTTTAATGATGTTTAAATAACTAGAGAGTAGTGTGATTTCATGTCGTACTCTTAAATGTTTAGATGTTTCTGTCGGTGAGACATTTGTTATTGGGATTTCATTTTCTAATATCGAAATATAACTATATATTATTGCGAAAACTTCATTGGTGAATATGGAGTTTGCTCTTTGTGAGTTATGATATTGGATGCTTTTTATATATTCTGAAAAAACTTTTGAAAATTCTAAATCAAGATCGTCTGTTTGAATTGTATATTTTCTATTATTATGGTTTGGTGAGGTGAATTCTATGGAGTAGATTCCATACTGTTGTGTTATGTTGCATATATCTTTTAAGTAGTGGTCTATGATTTGTCTTTTGATTTTTACATCTGGGAACTCTGTTTTACATGGACTGATTCCGGGTTCAAATAAATTTAATAGTAAATTTTTGCAAAATATATGCTGTCCTCTATCAGTGGTTGCATCTACTATAAAAGGAAAGATTTCATCATCATCTGGACTTTCTTCACCTGGGGTGTGCGTTGAGCTCATTTTTTCGTTCGATGACTGTTAATATGTAATTATTAATGTGTCGAATTGGTTGATTCCAATTATATAAATGTACTGGTTTGTGTTTATACTGCTTTTTTATTCTTCTTTTTCCTCTTTTTGATGAATTTGAAGTTGTTTCTGAGTCAGAAAAATATAATTGATCGTGAAGTGGGCAATTTTTATCTATTGATTCTTTTAGTTTGTAAAGTTCGTCTAAACTGTTGGTTTCTGATTCTGAAAATGCGTTTCGGTTTTTTGAAAATCTTTTTCGTGTTATTTGTCTTTGTTTCGTTATTATTTTTCTTTTTAGTGTTTGTCGTTTTGTTCGAATGTATCCAACTGTTTGTGTATGAGGTGTGATTACAAGGTCGTATTTTTTGTTATCTATTTCACAATTGTGTAAAACGATTGTTTGTTTATTTCCTAGGTTTTTAAATGACATAAGGTTTAGGATGACGGATGCAAAAGGTTGTTAAATGGTTTCTATTTTCTTAAACTGTTAGTTCTTACGATTTTTTGGTTAGCTTAACCTGGGTCTGTTTGTTCAGGGTTGGAGAGAAAAGTATATCGATTCCGAAGAATGATTTTTTACTTTCTCGTGGCTAGTATAAGTTAAGGTGTTAACTTACTTAATCTTACTTAGGGGTAGTGATTGTGTTCAAGGGTTGGAGAATAGTAAATCGATCCACAAGGTTCAGGTATAATTAGAACGCGAGTAGTTCGTTAGATACTATTTTAAACTTACTAAGTCTAAGATTTATCCTGGGTCTGGTAAGAGGGGGGTCAAGTGAAGGATGAATAACCGAAGTTCTTCACTGTTTATCCTAATTTGAATGATTAGTTTTGTTTAAAAATTTCTATTAGTCTTGGGTCTTTAGAAAGGGTTGGGTAGTGAATCGACGTTTGAGGTCGTTAGACACTAATTAAGTGGGTGGGGGAGAACAAAGTTGTTCTGTTTGATCCAAGGATAAGCCTTGATGATCAAATTTGAAATTTAATTAAGTAGAAAATGATTTAAGATCCAAGGATAAGCCTTGATGATCTGGTTTTAAAATTAAGTGAATTTAAGTTTTAATAAAATTTTAAATGTGTGTAAAGGAAAGATTTAGTGTTTTGATGATATTAGTGGGTTTATGATTGCTGTTATGTTTTAGATGATGGAGCTGGAACAACAGGATGATTTATGATTACTAACCATTTATTGTCATGCTACTAATTTTTATTTTTTATTTTTCAATAAATATATTACTGCAGAGTTTTAGGAAAACGATCTTAGATCTTTTTATCAATCGTTATTGTATATTAATAATTTTGTTTAGCGCCTGAAATGATTTTGAAGATTAACTTCAAGGTTTTATGTTTGCAAATGAAAATCTAAATTCATTGCCAGTAGTATTCTAAATATAAAAGTTTGTTCTGGTTTTTGCCTAACTATCATATAGCTATATGGCAAGTTTCTACTTTGTCGTATGTCGTCTCTGGTTCGAGGTCTTCTTCCAATTCCGGGTAGTTCTGTTATGGTTCGGAATATTGGCTCTGATCTATTGAGTCGTAGAGACATTTCGATTAAATTATTGTCGTATAACATTTTGTAAATGTTTTTGTCTAATTTCTAATCTATTTTGGTTAATTCTAAGCTATTAAGGTCTTGTTCGAGACTTATGGTCGCACCAGATGAGTTAGGACCGAGTTGGTTAACTCATAGAGTAATTTCGGATAGGGTACACCGTCTGCTCGTCACGCTATCTTATTTTCGGCCGGATAGATTCGTGCAACTTCTTAGTCTAATACCGATCCTAATCTTACTCTTATACTATCTAGTCTCAGGTTGTTTAACTAGTCTCTGCTAGGCTCAATAGATCTAGGGTATACTGGTTTATTGCGGCTGTTGAAGTGCTCGGGAGAGTCCAACTAATTTCTAAGTTAAATTCAAATCTCTCTGGTGCTGAAATTAGAAGTAATTTCAGCACTTACAAATAAGTGGGTTGTTAGTTAGATGGATCATGATTGGTTAATATTAAATACTTTACATTGGTAAAATATCTAATTTATCCAATCATAAAATGCAGTTTAGATCAGGTTCCAGTTCGTTCTGCGTCCGATTTCGTCATTTATATCATGTGATGACTTTAACTTAATCTCTTTGTTCTGCAGAGCTTCTTGATTACAAAATTGGTGGTGTGTGACGTGCATCTGTCAACATATCGGCTATGGCTGTCAAATATTTCTGTCGGTTGTGTCCTTGAAGTAATCTGGCTTATCAGGCGCTAGCCAAATGGCTGATGAAGATGTGATGCTAACTTGGAGCGGTTTTTGGGCGTAATCATGACGTGGGTATTCATTTGGGCTCTTTTTCCTCCCCCCCCTCCACATTGGACGAGCATCATTTTTATGGTTTAATAAGTGATTTTACAAGATTAAGCATGAAGACTGAACATGTTTGTCTTGGCCTACTTAGTCCGCATGTCAGTTTGCGTAACAAAAATGGACAATATGGACAAATTCTTTAATTTGATTGTAAAAAAACTTGCAGGTCGTGGGGGGGGGGGGGGGGGGGGGAGAGAAAAAAGAGCTTCTAATTTTCAAAATAACTTCAAACCTCGGTTTTGGAGCGTAGAAGAACAGATAAGAAAACAGGTGGTTGTTAAAACTCACAGTCAGTTTTACTCATCGCGACAAGTGTGAACTGGACAGAAGTGCACGTGGCTCCCAACTGCTCCGTTCCCACTGCTGTTTTGATCACGAACCACCTGCCGTGGTAGAAGTCCGAAGATATTTCTGCTGGTGCAACTGCAGTGCATTGCGGAAAGTCCACAAATCGAGCACAAACCGAGCCAAAATAGATAAAATTAGCATGTAAAAAGAGAAACTTGAAAAGCGCCGAACTCATTTTGAGCAAATTGGATCAGTAAGTTTGAACGATTATTGGGTGTACAAAACTATCATGGCATGTTTATGGATGTTACCGAAGATATTTACTAATGGCTAATATTAGTCATCTAAATGTTTTTGGGAAAGGTGAAGGTTTAAATCGTGAAATTAAAAAGTTCTACTATGTTTTCCAGCATTTTCTATTATTAAATCATAAGTTATGGTTGTCAATTGACCCATTCGAATGTTCGAAAAAAATCGAGTTTTTATTCACTTGTCACGTTGTTTTTTGTGGCCAGTTCAGGCAATCAAAACAATAGATTTTGGCAGATTTTTAGAGTGTCCAAAAATTTCAAAATCTGCTTCCCATATTCAAAATAATAAATTTTATTTTTGCAGTTTTTTATTGTCGTCTCGTTCCGAGCTCGTGACTGAAAGTCAGTGGAAAAAATTATAGGATAGTGTTTTTTCTTGCCCAATTTTAGATACGGCAAAGAAATCTTGCAGGGAGTCAAGAGTACAATCATACTCAGAAGTCACGTTCGTGATTCAGAGTCCATGAAAAGCAAAAACAAGTCTGAAATCAAGAAAAAATCAGTGTGGAATTTTTCCTTTTTCCTGAAAAACTTGACGTATCAAAAAACTTTTAAAAATTGACGGGCTAATAAGTGCTAGAACAATCTAAAACTGTGAGCGCAGTCTCATCGATGCCTCCATGTAGTGTAGACGGAAAGATCAATAAGTCTGCGCTCACAATTTCATATTGTTCTAGCACCTATTAAACCGTCAAATATTTCAGCTTCTCATTAAACGTCACTTGATGTTATAGGTTGAAAAACTAATGAATGAAATAATAGTTAGAAATAATAGTTAGAAAATAGTTAGAAAGTAATAGTTAGAAAGTAGTTTTGATAGTTAGAAAATAGTTAGAAAGTAGCTTTGAAAATAATAGTTAGAAAGTAGCTTTGAAAGTTAAAAGTGCAAAACTGTTAATTCGAGGCTTACCTAAGTCATACGTGGACGCATCCCCGTAACTAGCGCGGAATGTCCCTCCCCCTTTCGAGGCCCCTCTGTCTGATCACGGCAAAACATGTAGATCACTTTCGCCCTATCCCGACCAACTTCATGCCCCTAAAATAATTCCAGCGAGGTCCTTTTTGTCGTCTCGATACTTCTAAATCTGAACCCCAAAGACTGCCGCACAAATATGCAATTCCGCCGATCAAAGCCTTCCTCGGTCGAATAGCGATAATTTAGGGTCAAAAGGAGGGTAATAGAATGAATGGGACCGGGATGGTTTTTTTGCGGCTGTTCTCTAAGTTTTTGCTGAAGTTGAGTGGCAACGGCGTGTTTCCAGATGAATAAGTAATGCAAACAGTACAGAAAGTACTACAATTTGGGGCGGGCGCATTCAGCAAGAATCCGTTCGTGCGTAAATGCAACTATTGTTGAACAGTCCTCAGTGTAAGCGGCAGTTGGTGTAAACCCAGTCTCTCGCATTACTGGCGGCAGGTCTCCTGTCTAAGATGTTTCATGGGGCCGTCACTTGACAAAACGGCCCGTCGCTTTTCGTACTCCTTCCATCTGAGGCAAACGTTTTGGCAGCGCCCTCGCAAAGACTCTTCAATGTACTTAGAGCCGGTAACCGGCTCTAACTTTTTCCTTTCCCCTTTGTGGTCCAAATATGTCCCGTTGATAGTGCGTCGAATAGAGGTGATTGTCAGGTCGGTCAGAAGAATTTGCACGTCCCGGTACAGTTTCTGCATTTTAAATGAATAAAGGTAAGCTTTGCGCTTGAACGCTTTCTGCTGCACATTAGTTAGGTTAGGGGGATGGAAAGATTAACCCGATTCTCGAATTCAACCTTGCCAAAGTATCAAATCTCACAGTACAATTTAGAAATCATTATGTAAGGCAACTGCGGTATAACTATAATGTGAAAGTTAATGAGTATTATGTTTTGACTCAGCAAGACGATAGGTAGAAAAGCAAAGGAATGAATCATCGCGAAATTATTGAAATCTGGAAAAAAATTATTCCTTCCTCTGTCTGGCTTATAAGACGGTACCGATAGCGATACCCTCAAATGGAAACTAAGGAAGCTTACATTATGAAACTATTACAGAGGATGATAAAGAAGAGTCGACGCGGGCTTGCGGTAATCCGGACCCTTCGGACTCCCTGCTCCAAGTGATAATGATTCCCGGAATGGCAACTAGTCCTATCAGAAGTCGGTAACTAGCGGATAGGTTGTGACCAAATTTTGGTCTGTTAGTTATTGACCTAGTTGAAGGAAGCTTAAATTTGGAGTTCCAGACCCATGGACACCTATTTTCCTTGTTATGCCCTAAGCAAATAGTCCTCAAACAAAGTCCCGGAACTTTTTTCCCGGCCAACACTGAACGCAGAGAGCCAAAAAGTCTGAACTCAGGGATATGATAGGGAGTGACAAGAGACATCATGTGGTATAAGTTGAGCCAAATCTAGCGGTTGGACCGGAAGTTATTAGCACTCTGCAAAAAACCACTCATTCGAAAACAGTCAATTTGCGCAAAAAAGACCGAGGGAATATTGATTTTGTCGCGGCACTAGAAACCAACCCCAAAAAACTCACAGGTGGGTGAGCAAAATACCTCCGGCGACACCTTCCGGTGTTAATAGCTTTTTCCCAACAGCAAAAGAAAAGATGATGGACATAAGAACTTTTATAATTTGAGAAATTTTAATGCAATATGGATGAAACTTAGTAGATAGCTTTCCCAATGGAATTATACACTCATCTAAAAGATTGATCATAGGTGACCCCGGGTTGATCTTTACTTGATCTTTAGGCGTTTATGACCAAAAGCTGCATAGAAAACACAAGCGTCAACCTCGAAGTGAGACGATTTTCCCATCCCGAAACCGTGGAGATAGCAATTACTCACCCTAGTTACAATCAAGAGCAAATTTATATATTGGGAACTGAAGCAGTAGCTGAGAAGAATGTAAAAATATTACATTGAAACTGTGAAATAGTTGACCTAACTAAAATGGGTTCAGCTTAGCTTGGCAAATGAGCTAAAAAGGAAAATTCAACCAGGCTAACACAAGGTAGTCCCAAAAATGGCAGTGAAAGGAGCGCGAGTTGAGAAGTATGTCTCCGAATAACATGAATGAAAGGTATAATTACTTAGTTCCTCAGAGGTGGCTTTTTGGCACAATTTAATCCCTAATAGGCTAATTACATTACCCTAACAGCTAGAAGGTGAGGATTGGAACAAAGTACAGTGAGATTCTTGGATGCTTGGAACTATTTAGCGACCTTTGAGAAGGGTCTTCCGAAACCCCGTGAGGTCGAAATGTTAACGCGATAACTGAATAAAAACCTTGCTATGTTGTTAAAGTAAACATAACTTGAATTGAAGATGAAAATGGATATGCAATTTGGCCCACTGATTTGGAAACACCTATGGGGAACATGAAATTTAGGACTTGTATTCTCAGTTGAGGCCTTAAGTATGAGGTACAAAAGTAAGTTTCAGGTCTTGTAGGGACGATCATAATTCTAAATATACCTAAATTTCAAATAGAAAAATTTACAGAGAATCACAAATAGCCCACCTTTAGAGAGACGAGAGATTGCGAAGTTGGTAGAAAGTTTTTTCATCAGAGTCGAGAACAAGGATTTCTGAAATTTGAGAAACCAGTTAAAGTACTTCAAAGGAATAGTGATCCGTAGAGACACTAATAATTCTCAGCAGGTTGAACTGAGTAGTTGCGTAGAGTTAATCAGAGTAATCGATTAGTTATGATCTCTAAAAAAGGAGAATTGATCAGTCGATTTTTTTGATTGAACCTGATTTCATTTAGGAAATTGTGTTGTGAAGCGCGGATCTTTTCCTTTGAGTAGAATGTTAAATTGTTTTATGGCCACTCAGAGTCATCTGTATTTAAACTTTTTAATCTGAATTTGATTACGATCGGCAACTTTTACAATTGTTTTGATTGAGAACGATACAATCTTAAGAGCAGTGCGGAGGGGGCAGAATTTTTGCCACCAACTTAACTTTTTCCGGATTGTGGATGAGAGTGAATCTCAGTCGCTTCTCTGAATTCATAACCCAAGGGACCACTTTGCGGTGCCATTAAGTTCGAGTGTGTGAGCGAACATAAAGAAAATATCCCCTACTTCTACCAAATGAATTTTGTTTCAAAAATCTTTTTTTTTCACAAAATTTTTGCTCTTTTTTGTTATTTCTTAATTTCTGAACGAAACATCATTCGGTCGGAGCAATCTTTGCAATTTGTATACTGAAAACATTCGACCAAGTCAAACCTTGTACAAAACTTTTCAAGGCTGGCCAAAAATGTTACGTCAACCAAGCATAATTTATTCAATTCAAAACTCTCCTGTAATATTTGGATTTGACATTTCAGGTTCATTTAAACTAATTGTTTTGATAATTTTTGTCATTTTATGTTCTCTTTGTTTTTCTGAAACTTGATCCTGGAACAAATTTCGTTGGCCTTTTCTTTTTTTTTACCAGTGACGTCTAAAATGCCAAATCTGTAAAAAAAAGCCTCGTCTATTTTCAATTTTGTAGCATCCGTCTAAATTGCTTGTCGTCTAATTTCCTAGGCCCCGTGTTAAACAGTTCACTGACGCTTCTTAAGAACAATAGCGCCCTAACTATCCAAAATTTATCAAACTTGTAGTTTCAGAAGCACCCAGAATTTACATGGAAGAGTCGCAGAAAACAATTGTTTTCGATATCAGGGTCGGAGATTGTTAAAATTAAACAAAATCTTAGGAGTAGAAAGGCTAGTCGGTAAGAAAGATTGGAAAATGTTTCTGGTAAACAAATCAGCTGAGAAAAATTTGACCCCTTTCTTCGAACCCACTTTTATTCGTTGTATTCTAAAGTACATTGTTTAATGCCATATGTCAATCTTAACGAATATTCTGACAAGCAGAAGAAAGAATTTTTCGTCAAACTTAAAAAACTTTGCCTGAATGACAAACGATTGCTTGTTGGCATGCTAACAGGTTGATTATATGTGGTATCAAAGGGTGCAACTATAAAAACTCTGTTTTTGCCTTCACTTTTTTTCCTAGATTTCCCTCGGGTTACTGCCAGTTGGGCTGTACTGCCCGTACAGTAACCATGATGCAATTTGTTTGTTCGGTATTGTTCTCTAAACTGTACTAAAGTTAAATTCAAATTCAAATAAGTGGTTTGTAAATTTGAAGCATTTTGTAAATTTGAACCTTTAATTATAGATTTCCGCTTATTGAAAATTTAGCAACTTAAACAAAATGTATTGTTGAAGAAATTGAAAACAAAATTTATTCCACATCGTGATTGCAAGAGATGATTCATATGTTTGTACAAACCAATACGCGTTCTTAGCATCCGAGTATAAAGTTGAAAAGCTTTTTAACTTTAAATTAAGGTGTTGATTAAAAAATGCTTCAAGTAATTACCAGATATTTACTTCTTTTTTCCAACTGATCGCTTTTGACCGTTGTTGGATTGTTGTATTTTATCTATGCACAGAATACAAAATATTTGTTTCAGATAACAAACTTTTTGTAAGCCAAGTAAAACTGTTCATATCAGGACAAGGAGCTTTTTGTTCCGATTCAAGCTCATCCATATTTTTTTACATCAACCATATTGATTTTCTGAGCGCTCCCAAATCACTAAAAAGACCCTATTTTGACAAAAATTTCTGTGCCGCAGGCAAATTTTTGAAAAACATGCCAGAAAGGCGTTTGTTGCTACTTGTCAGTATTTGCAAAATGTTATCGCTTTTTTCAAATCCTGCAGTTGTCGCTCTATAGTTCTTTTTCGCTCACGACAGATTTTAGTCTTGCAATGTTTTTGATATCACAAAATCTCGTTTTAAATAGTAGTTTTTTTACTAAAACAAAATATTCATGAAATACAAAGTTAATTCATTGGTGCGAATAAGAAAACGTAATATAACTAAGCAAGTCATTGTATAGATTTATTGAAAAGCATTTTAGAAGTTTCTTTTTCATACTTTTATATTTCTCATGTATGATAAGCTCCTAGGCAAAAGAGCAAAAAATCGTTAATTGGTTTCTGATAGCTTAATAATCGCAAACTGTTTTATCTTCAATAAGAAATGTCACAACACATGAAAAAAGTTAATCAGCCAATAATTGGCCTTTACATAATTCTTATAGGCTTGCTGTTTGCTGTGATTTTAAATATCCACAGTCAAAATTTATCCTACACCATATCAAACCCTCAAAAATTTTTACCGTCAAAAATGGGTTTTATTCACACGGACTGTTCTGACTGGTCGGAAAAAACAATCGAACAGGTCGGAAAATTTGTATTTTTCTTTGGAATTTGTTGTGGGTTTTCTACTACGGGAAACATCGTGGATGAGCATCCGAACGCAATTGTGGCTAACGGGTACAGTTTGTGGGAGGACATCGGCAAACGAAGTTTTTCAGGTTATTTTTCATACTATGAGAAGTATATTATTCACGCTATATTATTCAGGCAAAAAAAGCAAAAAACCGTTAATTAGTTTCTGATAGCTTAATAATCACAAACAGTTTTATCTTCAAAAAAAGTTGTATGTGAGGTTCCAGTGCATATGTGCGTTTTTTTCAGAAAGTTTTATCAGTTAAAAAAAATTAAAATTTTAGTTTAAAACTTAATACATTTGGTTCAAATCTAGCATATCAAAATCAACAGAATGCAACTTTGGGAACTTTTAGGTAGTGTTTGAAAACACACATTTGTCACATTATGTTATATTTGTTCTGAAAAGGAAGCGGGCGCCAATAAAAATGAGTTTTGACACTCACCAGGTAAAAAGGGCCCAACAGCAGTATATGGGACATATTTTTTCACAATTTTGTTTGTCGTGGAGAAATTTTTCTGTGTAGATGGGATCTTCTGCTCTGAAAATCAATGGGGTCGGCTTCGGCAAAATTTTTGAACATTTTGTTTCAAATCCGCCCGAGAAAGTTCTGCCCTTCATAAGAATTAATAATTAGTAGTATTATTAAAGCATTAATTTCATACATGCAAAAGTAGTTGCAAATGCTTCAGCCAATATAATAGAATGATTTTTCAGTCAAAGATGCCACCAAAAGTATCTGTTCAGCTTCGGTTCAAACACCTGATGAAGAGGCTTTGATCAAAGGAGCCTCGCATGAGAAGGACGCGGAAGGCTTCCGCGGGGCTTTCCGAGACCCGTTAAGAGTAGTTGGAACAGAGAACTCTTACCATACGGTTCAAGTTTTCCAGAACTCACCGGAGCTATTTGACAAGGGAATTAAAAAGTAAGTAATTGTGCAATAGCTTACTCGACATGCAAACTTGCCTTTTTGGAATCCTCTCAAGGATTTAGTTAAAAATTAACCAAACTTTGAAAACAAAAAACAATTTTCGTTACGTTATAACTTCTTCTAAAAAATCAGTTATTAATGTGAGAGAAGACCCACGTAGAAGTTTCGTTCTTTCTGTAAATCTCTTCGACGTTACCCTTAAGTGGGTCTGAATGGGTTCTTAGCAGGGGCTGATTTAGGGGGAGGGCAGGGGCAGGGGGGGTTGCACGTTTCTTTCTCAGGGATTCGACCCCTTGCCAACCCAAAGGGTCCCCATCTGTACTGTTTTGAGATATCCATTTTTTGCTGACTGACTCTAAAAATTTTCTTAAGGCGCCTTCAACGCTAATCTATACTAATTTTGAGGGGGAAGTGGTTTTTTGGTCGAAAAAAAATAATCTAAAAACGGCTTTTTTGCCCTGTTTTTTCAAAAATTTGCCTGCAGCGCAGAAAATTTTGTCAAAATAGGGTCTTTATAGTGATTTTAAAATCCGCATCCCTCGAGAAAATTGTAGATCCGCCCTGGTTATAAGTTTCACTGTGAGTCATCCACTGAGCAAGTGGAATTTTCCGAATCATTACGTTGAAAATCTCCACTTGTTGAACTTTTTTTTATTTATCGTAGACAATGCTTTTCAGCGCACTTGGTTCGAATGATTCTAAATTTCGAATTTCGAATTTGTGGTTATGATGTTTTAATTCTTGCAGATTCGAGGCATATGGCTGGGGAATTGTCGGCGTGCAGCTTGTTGTGAATCCCTTCGATATCATCGCAGCCGAGGCAGCTGCTTCAAACGTTCTCAAGTTCAGAAACTTCTGGACAGGTTGCAGCTTCTCAACCAACTTTTCTTCCTTCACAACAAACCTTTAAGCCTTTTTCTAGACTTTCTTTTACGTCGATCACATGATTTTACCAAGCTCTCCTAAATCAGTAATCAAACCTTCTCAAACAAATACATAGTTTGCAAAGGCTGCAAAAAAGTGCTGTTTTTATGATAAAAAAAAATGCGTTTTTTCGGCGCGCACTTTAGATGTTATATCGGTAGGGCGACAATTCATAACAAGCGACAATTTGTAACAAGACTGCTCGTGTCAGGGCGAAGCCCTGAATGTAACAAGCGACAATTCGTAACAAGACTGCTCGTATCAGGGCGAAGCCCTGAATGTAACAAGCGACAATTCGTAACAAGACTGCTCGTATCAGGGCGAAGCCCTGAAAGTAACAAGCGACAATTCGTAACAAGACTGCTCGTATCAGGGCGAAGCCCTGAATGTAACAAGCGACATTTCGTAACAAGACTGCTCGTATCAGGGCGAAGCCCTGAATGTAACAGGCGACAATTCGTAACAAGACTGCTCGTATCAGGGCGAAGCCCTGAATGTAACAAGCGACAATTCGTAACAAGACTGCTCGTGTCAGGGCGAAGCCCTGAACGTAACAAGCGACAATTCGTAACAAGACTGCTCGTATCAGGGCGAAGCCCTGAATGTAACAAGCGACAATTGGTAACAAGACTGCTCGTATCAGGGCGAAGCCCTGAAAGTAACAAGCGACAAATTGTAACAAGACTGCTCGTGTCAGGGCGAAGCCCTGAATGTAACAAGCGACAATTCGTAACAAGACTGCTCGTATCAGGGCGAAGCCCTGAATGTAACAAGCGACAATTTGTAACAAGACTGCTCGTGTCAGGGCGAAGCCCTGAAAGTAACAAGCGACAATTCGTAACAAGACTGCTCGTATCAGGGCGAAGCCCTGAATGTAACAAGCGACATTTCGTAACAAGACTGCTCGTATCAGGGCGAAGCCCTGAATGTAACAGGCGACAATTCGTAACAAAACTGCTCGTATCAGGGCGAAGCCCTGAGTGTAACAAGCGACAATTCGTAACAAGACTGCTCGTGTCAGGGCGAAGCCCTGAATGTAACAAGCGACAATTCGTAACAAGACTGCTCGTGTCAGCGCGAAGCCCTGAATGTAACATGCGACAATTTGTAACAAGACTGCTCGTATCAAGGCGAAGCCATGAATGTAACAAGCGACAATTCGTAACAAGACTGCTCGTGTCAGGGCGAAGCCTTGAGTGTAACAAGCGACAATTCGTAACAAGACTGCTCGTGTCAGCGCGAAGCCCTGAATGTAACAAGCGACAATTCGTAACAAGACTGCTCGTATCAGGGCGAAGCCCTGAATGTAACAGGCGACAATTTGTAACAAGACTGCTCGTATCAGGGCGAAGCCCTGAATGTAACAAGCGACAATTCGTAACAAGACTGCTCGTGTCAGGGCGAAGCCCTGAATGTAACAAGCGACAATTCGTAACAAGACTGCTCGTGTCAGCGCGAAGCCCTGAATGTAACAAGCGACAATTCGTAACAAGACTGCTCGTGTCAGGGCGAAGCCCTGAATGTAACAAGCGACAATTCGTAACAAGACTGCCTGTGTCAGGGCGAAGCCCTGAATGTAACAAGCGACAATTCGTAACAAGACTGCTCGTATCAGGGCTAAGCCCTGAATGTAACAAGCGACAATTCGTAACAAGACTGCTCGTATCAGGGCGAAGCCCTGAATGTAACAAGCGACATTTCGTAACAAGACTGCTCGTATCAGGGCGAAGCCCTGAATGTAACAGGCGACAATTCGTAACAAGAACGCTCGTATCAGGGCGAAACCCTGAATGTAACAAGCGACAATTCGTAACAAGACTGCTCGTGTCAGGGCGAAGCCCTGAATGTAACAAGCGATAATTCGTAACAAGACTGCTCGTATCAGGGCGAAGCCCTGAATGAAACAAGCGACAATTCGTAACAAGACTGCTCGTATCAGGGCGAAGCCCTGAAAGTAACAAGCGACAATTTGTAACAAGACTGCTCGTGTCAGGGCGAAGCCCTGAGTGTAACAAGCGACAATTCGTAACAAGACTGCTCGTGTCAGCGCGATGCCCTGAATGTAACAAGCGACAATTCGTAACAAGACTGCTCGTATCAGGGCGAAGCCCTGAATGTAACAGGCGACAATTTGTGACAAGACTGCTCGTATCAGGGCGAACCCCTCAATGTAACAAGCGACAATTCGTAACAAGACTGCTCGTGTCAGGGCGAAGCCCTGAATGTAACAAGCGACAATTCGTAACAAGACTGCTCGTGTCAGCGCGAAGCCCTGAATGTAACAAGCGACAATTCGTAACAAGACTGCTCGTGTCAGGGCGAAGCTCTGAATGTAACAAGCGACAATTCGTAACAAGACTGCTCGTGTCAGGGCGAAGCCCTGAATGTAACAAGCGAAAATTCGTAACAAGACTGCTCGTATCAGGGCTAAGCCCTGAATCTAACAAGCGACAATTCGTAACAAGACTGCTCGTATCAGGGCGAAGCCCTGAATGTAACAAGCGACATTTCGTAACAAGACTGCTCGTATCAGGGCGAAGCCCTGAATGTAACAGGCGACAATTCGTAACAAGACTGCTCGTATCAGGGCGAAGCCCTGAATGTAACAAGCGACAATTCGTAACAAGACTGCTCGTGTCAGCGCGAAGCCCTGAATGTAACAACCGACAATTCGTAACAAGACTGCTCGTGTCAGGGCGAAGCCCTGAATGTAACAAGCGACAATTCGTTACAAGACTGCTCGTATCAGGGCGAAGCCCTGAATGTAACAAGCGACAATTCGTAACAAGACTGCTCGTATCAGGGCGAAGCCCTGAAAGTAACAAGCGACAATTCGTAACAAGACTGCTCGTATCAGGGCGAAGCCCTGAATGTAACAAGCGACAATTTGTAACAAGACTGCTCGTGTCAGGGCGAAGCCCTGAGTGTAACAGGCGACAATTCGTAACAAGACTGCTCGTATCAGGGCGAAGCCCTGAATGTAACAAGCGACAATTCGTAACAAGACTGCTCGTGTCAGGGCGAAGCCTTGAATGTAACAAGCGACAATTCGTAACAAGACTGCTCGTATCAGGGCGAAGCCCTGAATGTAACAAGCGACAATTCGTAACAAGACTGCTCGTATCAGGGCGAAGCCCTGAAAGTAACAAGCGACAATTTGTAACAAGACTGCTCGTGTCAGGGCGAAGCCCTGAATGTAACAAGCGACAATTCGTAACAAGACTGCTCGTATCAGGGCGAAGCCCTGAATGTAACAAGCGACAATTTGTAACAAGACTGCTCGTGTCAGGGCGAAGCCCTGAAAGTAACAAGCGACAATTCGTAACAAGACTGCTCGTATCAGGGCGAAGCCCTGAATGTAACAAGCGACATTTCGTAACAAGACTGCTCGTATCAGGGCGAAGCCCTGAATGTAACAGGCGACAATTCGTAACAAGACTGCTCGTATCAGGGCGAAGCCCTGAATGTAACAAGCGACAATTCGTAACAAGACTGCTCGTGTCAGGGCGAAGCCCTGAATGTAACAAGCGACAATTCGTAACAAGACTGCTCGTGTCAGCGCGAAGCCCTGAATGTAACAAGCGACAATTTGTAACAAGACTGCTCGTATCAAGGCGAAGCCATGAATGTAACAAGCGACAATTCGTAACAAGACTGCTCGTGCCAGGGCGAAGCCCTGAGTGTAACAAGCGACAATTCGTAACAAGACTGCTCGTGTCAGCGCGAAAACCTGAATGTAACAAGCGACAATTCGTAACAAGACTGCTCGTATCAGGGCGGAGCCCTGAATGTAACAGGCGACAATTTGTAACAAGACTTCTCGTATCAGGGCGAAGCCCTGAATGTAACAAGCGACAATTTGTAACAAGACTGCTCGTGTCAGGGCGAAGCCCTGAATGTAACAAGCGACAATTCGTAACAAGACTGCTCGTGTCAGCGCGAAGCCCTGAATGTAACAAGCGAAAATTCGTAACAAGACTGCTCGTGTCAGGGCGAAGCCCTGAATGTAACAAGCGACAATTCGTAACAAGACTGCCTGTGTCAGGGCGAAGCCCTGAATGTAACAAGCGACAATTCGTAACAAGACTGCTCGTATCAGGGCTAAGCCCTGAATGTAACAAGCGACAATTCGTAACAAGACTGCTCGTGTCAGGGCGAAGCCCTGAATGTAACAAGCGACAATTCGTAACAAGACTGCCCGTGTCAGGGCGAAGCCCTGAATGTAACAAGCGACAATTCGTAACAAGACTGCTCGTGTCAGGGCGAAGCCCTGAATGTAACAAGCGATAATTCGTAACGAGACTGCGCGTATCAGGGCGAAGCCCTGAATGTAACAAGCGACAATTCGTAACAAGACTGCTCGTATCAGGGCGAAGCCCTGAAAGTAACAAGCGACAATTTGTAACAAGACTGCTCGTGTCAGAGCGAAGCCCTGAATGTAACAAGCGACAATTTGTAACAAGACTGCTCGTATCAGGGCGAAGCCCTGAATGTAACAAGCGACAATTTGTAACAAGACTGCTCGTGTCAGGGTGAAGCCCTGAAAGTAACAAGCGACAATTTGTAACAAGACTGCTCGTGTCAGGGCGAAGCCCTGAATGTAACAAGCGACAATTCGTAACAAGACTGCTCGTATCAGGGCGAAGCCCTGAATGTAACAAGCGACAATTTGTAACAAGACTGCTCGTGTCAGGGCGAAACCCTGAATGTAACAAGCGACAATTCGTAACAAGACTGCTCGTATCAGGGCGAAGCCCTGAATGTAACAAGCGACAATTTGTAACAAGACTTCTCGTATCAGGGCGAAGCCCTGAATGTAACAAGCGACAATTTGTAACAAGACTGCTCGTGTCAGGGCGAAGCCCTGAAAGTAACAAGCGCGACAATTTGTAACAAGACTGCTCGTGTCAGGGCAAAACCCTGAATGTAACAAGCGACAATTCGTAACAAGACTGCTCGTGTCAGGGCGAAGCCCTGAATGTAACAAGCGATAATTTGTAACAAGACTGCTCGTGTCAGGGCGAAGCCCTGAATGTAACAAGCGACAATTCGTAACAAGATTGCTCGTATCAGGGCGAAGCCCTGAATGTAACAAGCGACAATTCGTAACAAGACTGCTCGTATCAGGGCGAAACCCTGAATGTAACAAGCGACAATTCGTAACAAGACTGCTCGTGTCAGGGCGAAGCCCTGAATGTAACAAGCGACAATTTGTAACAAGACTGCTCGTGCCAGGGCGAAACCCTGAATGTAACAAGCGACAATTCGTAACAAGACTGCTCGTGTCAGGGCGAAGCCCTGAATGTAACAAGCGATAATTTGTAACAAGACTGCTCGTGTCAGGGCGAAGCCCTGAATGTAACAAGCGACAATTCGTAACAAGACTGCTCGAATCAGGGCGAAGCCCTGAATGTAACAAGCGACAATTCGTAACAAGACTGCTCGTATCAGGGCGAAACCCTGAATGTAACAAGCGACAATTCGTAATAAGACTGCTCGTGTCAGGGCGAAGCCCTGAATGTAACAAGCGACAATTTGTAACAAGACTGCTCGTATCAAGGCGAAGCCATGAATGTAACAAACGACAATTTGTAACAAGACTGCTCGTGTCAGGGTGAAGCCCTGAAAGTAACAAGCGACAATTTGTAACAAGACTGCTCGTGTCAGGGCGAAGCCCTTAATGTAACAAGCGAAAATTCGTAACAAGACTGCTCGTATCAGGGCGAAGCCCTGAATGTAACAAGCGACAAATTGTAACAAGACTGCTCGTGTCAGGGCGAAGCCCTGAATGTAACAAGCGACAATTCGTAACAAGACTGCTCGTATCAGGGCGAAGCCCTGAATGTAACAAGCGACAATTCGTAACAAGACTGCTCGTATCAGGGCGAAACCCTGAATGTAACAAGCGACAATTCGTAACAAGACTGCTCGTGTCAGGGCGAAGCCCTGAATGTAACAAGCGATAATTTGTAACAAGAGTGCTCGTGTCAGGGCGAAGCCCTGAATGTAACAAGCGACAATTTGTAACAAGACTGCTCGTGTCAGGGCGAAGCCCTGAATGTAACAAGCGACAATTCGTAACAAGACTGCTCGTATCAGGGCGAAGCCCTGAATGTAACAAGCGACAATTCGTAACAAGACTGCTCGTATCAGGGCGAAACCCTGAATGTAACAAGCGACAATTCGTAACAAGACTGCTCGGGTCAGGGCGAAGCCCTGAATGTAACAAGCGATAATTCGTAACGGGACTGCGCGTATCAGGGCGAAGCCCTGAATGTAACAAGCGACAATTCGTAACAAGACAGCTCGTATCAGGGCGAAGCCCTGAAAGTAACAAGCGACAATTTGTAACAAGACTGCTCGTGTCAGGGCGAAGCCCTGAATGCAACAAGCGACAATTTGTAACAAGACTGCTCGTATCAGGGCGAAGCCCTGAATGTAACAAGCGACAATTTGTAACAAGACTGCTCGTGTCAGGGCGAAGCCCTGAAAGTAACAAGCGACAATTTGTAACAAGACTGCTCGTGTCAGGGCGAAGCCCTGAATGTAACTAGCGACAATTTGTAACAAGACTGCTCGTGTCAGGGCGAAGCCCTGAATGTAACAAGCGACAATTTGTAACAAGACTGCTCGTATCAGGGCGAAGCCCTGAATGTAACAAGCGACAATTCGTAACAAGACTGCTCGTATCAGGGCGAAGCCCTGAAAGTAACAAGCGACAATTCGTAACAAGACTGCTCGTATCAGGGCGAAGCCCTGAATGTAACAGCGACATTTCGTAACAAGACTGCTCGTATCAGGGCGAAGCCCTCAAAGTAACAGGCGACAATTCGTAACAAGACTGCTCGTATCAGGGCAAAGCCCTGAATGTAACAAGCGACAATTCGTAACAAGACTGCTCGTGTCAGGGCAAAGCCGTGAATGTAACAAGCGACAATTCGTAACAAGAATGCTCGTGTCAGCGCGAAGCCCTGAATGTAACAAGCGACAATTTGTAACAAGACTGCTCGTATCAAGGCGAAGCCATGAATATAACAAGCGAAAATTCGTAACAAGACTGCTCGTGTTAGGGCGAAGCCCTGAGTGTAACAAGCGACAATTCGTAACAAGACTGCTTTTGTCAGCGCGAAGCCCTGAATGTAACAAGCGACAATTCGTAACAAGACTGCTCGTATCAGGGCGAAGCCCTGAATGTAACAGGCGACAATTCGTAACAAGACTGCTCGTATCAGGGCGAAGCCCTGAATGTAACAAGCGACAATTCGTAACAAGACTGCTCGTGTCAGGGCGAAGCCCTGAATGTAACAAGCGACAATTCGTAACAAGACTGCTCGTGTCAGCGCGAAGCCCTGAATGTAACAAGCGACAATTCGTAACAAGACTGCTCGTGTCAGGGCGAAGCCCTGAATGTAACACGCGACAATTCGTAACAAGACTGCTCGTGTCAGGGCGAAGCCCTGAATGTAACAAGCGACAATTCGTAACAAGACTGCTCGTATCAGGGCTAAGCCCTGAATGTAACAAGCGAAAATTCGTAACAAGACTGTCGTATCAGGGCGAAGCCCTGAATGTAACAAATGACAATTCGTAAGAAGACTGCTCGTATCAGGGCGAAGCCCTGAATGTAACAAGCGACAATTCGTAACAAGACTGCTCGTGTCAGGGCGAAGCCCTGAATGTAACAAGGGACAATTCGTAACAAGACTGCTCGTGTCAGCGCGACGCCCTGAATGTAACAAGCGACAATTTGTAACAAGACTGCTCGTATCAAGGCGAAGCCATGAATGTAACAAGCGACAATTCGTAACAAGACTGCTCGTGTTAGGATGAAGCCCTGAGTGTAACAAGCGACAATTTGTAACAAGACTGCTCGTATCAAGGCGAAGCCATGAATGTAACAAGCGAAAATTCGTAACAAGACTGCTAGTATCAGGGCGAAGCCCTCAAAGTAACAGGCGACAATTCGTAACAAGACTGCTCGTATCAGGGCGAAGCCCTGAATGTAACAAGCGACAATTCGTAACAAGACTGCTCGTGTCAGGGCAAAGCCGTGAATGTAACAAGCGATAATTCGTAACAAGACTGCTCGTGTCAGCGCGAAGCCCTGAATGTAACAAGCGACAATTTGTAACAAGACTGCTCGTATCAAGGCGAAGCCATGAATGTAACAAGCGACAATTCGTAACAAGACTGCTCGTGTCAGGGCAAAGCCGTGAATGTAACAAGCGACAATTCGTAACAAGACTGCTCGTGTCAGCGCGAAGCCCTGAATGTAACAAGCGACAATTCGTAACAAGACTGCTCGTATCAGGGCTAAGCCCTGAATGTAACAAGCGACAATTCGTAACAAGACTGCTCGTGTCAGGGCAAAGCCCTGAATGTAACAAGCGACAATTAGTAACAAGACTGCTCGTGTCTGCGCGCCGCCCTGAATGTAACAAGCGACAATTTGTAACAAGACTGCTCGTATCAAGGCGAAGCCATTAATGTAACAAGCGAAAATTCGTAACAAGACTGCTCGTATCAGAGCGAAGCCCTCAAAGTAACAGGCGACAATTCGTAACAAGACTGCTCGTATCAAGGCGAAGCCCTGAATGTAACAAGCGACAATTCGTAACAAGACTGCTCGTGTCAGGGCAAAGCCGTGAATGTAACAAGCGACAATTCGTAACAAGACTGCTCGTGTCAGCGCGAAGCCCTGAATGTAACAAGCGACAATTTGTAACAAGACTGCTCGTATCAAGGCGAAGCCATGAATGTAACAAGCGACAATTCGTAACAAGACTGCTCGTGTCAGGGCAAAGCCGTGAATGTAACAAGCGACAATTCGTAACAAGACTGCTCGTGTCAGCGCGAAGCCCTGAATGTAACAAGCGACAATTCGTAACAAGACTGCTCGTATCAGGGCTAAGCCCTGAATGTAACAAGCGACAATTCGTAACAAGACTGCTCGTGTCAGGGCAAAGCCCTGAATGTAACAAGCGACAATTCGTAACAAGACTGCTCTTGTCAGCGCGCCGCCCTGAAAGTAACAAGCGACAATTTGTAACAAGACTGCTCGTATCAAGGCGAAGCCATTAATGTAACAAGCGAAAATTCGTAACAAGACTGCTCGTATCAGGGCGAAGCCCTCAAAGTAACAGGCGACAATTCGTAACAAGACTGCTCGTATCAGGGCGAAGCCCTGAATGTAACAAGCGACAATTCGTAACAAGACTGCTCGTGTCAGGGCAAAGCCGTGAATGTAACAAGCGACAATTCGTAACAAGACTGCTCGTGTCAGCGCGAAGCCCTGAATGTAACAAGCGACAATTTGTAACAAGACTGCTCGTATCAAGGCGAAGCCATGAATGTAACAAGCGACAATTCGTAACAAGACTGCTCGTGTCAGGGCAAAGCCGTGAATGTAACAAGCGACAATTCGTAACAAGACTGCTCGTGTCAGCGCGAAGCCCTGAATGTAACAAGCGACAATTTGTAACAAGACTGCTCGTATCAAGGCGAAGCCATGAATGTAACAAGCGACAATTCGTAACAAGACTGCTCGTGTTAGGGCGAAGCCCTGAGTGTAACAAGCGACAATTCGTAACAAGACTGCTCTTGTCAGCGCGAAGCCCTGAATGTAACAAGCGACAATTCGTAACAAGACTGCTCGTATCAGGGCGAAGCCCTGAATGTAACAGGCGACAATTCGTAACAAGACTGCTCGTATCAGGGCGAAGCCCTGAATGTAACAAGCGACAATTCGTAACAAGACTGCTCGTGTCAGGGCGAAGCCCTGAATGTAACAAGCGACAATTCGTAACAAAACTGCTCGTGTCAGCGCGAAGCCCTGAATGTAACAAGCGACAATTCGTAACAAGACTGCTCGTGTCAGGGCTAAGCCCTGAATGTAACAAGCGACAATTCGTAACAAGACTGCTCGTGTCAGGGCGAAGCCCTGAATGTAACAAGCGACAATTCTTAACAAGACTGCTCGTATCAGGGCTAAGCCCTGAATGTAACAAGCGAAAATTTGTAACAAGACTGCTCGTATCAAGGCGAAGCCATGAATGTAACAAGCGACAATTCGTAACAAGACTGCTCGTGTCAGCGCGAAGCCCTGAATGTAACAAGCGACAATTTGTAACAAGACTGCTCGTATCAAGGCGAAGCCATGAATGTAACAAGCGACAATTCGTAACAAGACTGCTCGTGTTAGGGCGAAGCCCTGAGTGTAACAAGCGACAATTCGTAACAAGACTGCTCTTGTCAGCGCGAAGCCCTGAATGTAACAAGCGACAATTCGTAACAAGACTGCTCGTATCAGGGCGAAGCCCTGAATGTAACAGGCGACAATTCGTAACAAGACTGCTCGTATCAGGGCGAAGCCCTGAATGTAACAAGCGACAATTCGTAACAAGACTGCTCGTGTCAGGGCGAAGCCCTGAATGTAACAAGCGACCTTTCGTAACAAAACTGCTCGTGTCAGCGCGAAGCCCTGAATGTAACAAGCGACAATTCGTAACAAGACTGCTCGTGTCAGGGCTAAGCCCTGAATGTAACAAGCGACAATTCGTAACAAGACTGCTCGTGTCAGGGCGAAGCCCTGAATGTAACAAGCGACAATTCGTAACAAGACTGCTCGTATCAGGGCTAAGCCCTGAATGTAACAAGCGAAAATTCGTAACAAGACTGCTCGTATCAGGGCGAAGCCCTGAATGTAACAAGCGACAATTCGTAAGAAGACTGCTCGTATCAGGGCGAAGCCCTGAATGTAACAAGCGACAATTCGTAACAAGACTGCTCGTGTCAGGGCAAAGCCCTGAATGTAACAAGCGACAATTCGTAACAAGACTGCTCATGTCAGCGCGACGCCCTGAATGTAACAAGCGATAATTTGTAACAAGACTGCTCGTATCAAGGCGAAGCCATGAATGTAACAAGCGACAATTCGTAACAAGACTGCTCGTGTTAGGATGAAGCCCTGAGTGTAACAAGCGACAATTCGTAACAAGACTGCTCGTGTCAGCGCGAAGCCCTGAATGTAACAAGCGACAATTTGTAACAAGACTGCTCGTATCAAGGCGAAGCCATGAATGTAACAAGCGACAATTCGTAACAAGACTGCTCGTGTTAGGATGAAGCCCTGAGTGTAACAAGCGACAATTCGTAACAAGACTGCTCGTGCCAGCGCGAAGCCCTGAATGTAACAAGCGACAATTTGCAACAAGACTGCTCGTATCAAGGCGAAGCCATGAATGTAACAAGCGACAATTCGTAACAAGACTGCTCGTGTTAGGGCGAAGCCCTGAGTGTAACAAGCGACAATTCGTAACAAGACTGCTCTTGTCAGCGCGAAGCCCTGAATGTAACAAGCGACAATTCGTAACAAGACTGCTCGTATCAGGGCGAAGCCCTGAATGTAACAGGCGACAATTCGTAACAAGACTGCTCGTATCAGGGCGAAGCCCTGAATGTAACAAGCGACAATTCGTAACAAGACTGCTCGTGTCAGGGCGAAGCCCTGAATGTAACAAGCGACAATTCGTAACAAGACTGCTCGTGTCAGCGCGAAGCCCTGAATGTAACAAGCGACAATTCGTAACAAGACTGCTCGTGTCAGGGCGAAGCCCTGAATGTAACAAGCGACAATTCGTAACAAGACTGCTCGTGTCAGGGCGAAGCCCTGAATGTAACAAGCGACAATTCGTAACAAGACTGCTCGTGTTAGGGCGAAGCCCTGAGTGTAACAAGCGACAATTCGTAACAAGACTGCTCTTGTCAGCGCGAAGCCCTGAATGTAACAAGCGACAATTCGTAACAAGACTGCTCGTATCAGGGCGAAGCCCTGAATGTAACAGGCGACAATTCGTAACAAGACTGCTCGTATCAGGGCGAAGCCCTGAATGTAACAAGCGACAATTCATAACAAGACTGCTCGTGTCAGGGCGAAGCCCTGAATGTAACAAGCGACAATTCGTAACAAGACTGCTCGTGTCAGCGCGAAGCCCTGAATAAAACAAGCGACAATTCGTAACAAGACTGCTCGTGTCAGGGCGAAGCCCTGAATGTAACAAGCGACAATTCGTAACAAGACTGCTCGTGTCAGGGCGAAGCCCTGAATGTAACAAGCGACAATTCGTAACAAGACTGCTCGTGTCAGGGCGAAGCCCTGAATGTAACAAGTGACAATTCGTAACAAGCCTGCTCGTGTCAGCGCGAAGCCCTGAATGTAACAAGCGACAATTCGTAACAAGACTGCTCGTGTCAGGGCGAAGCCCTGAATGTAACAAGCGACAATTCGTAACAAGACTGCTCGTGTCAGGGCGAAGCCCTGAATGTAACAAGCGACAATTCGTAACAAGACTGCTCGTATCAGGGCTAAGCCCTGAATGTAACAAGCGAAAATTCGTAACAAGACTGCTCGTATCAGGGCGAAGCCCTGAATGTAACAAGCGACAATTCGTAAGAAGACTGCTCGTATCAGGGCGAAGCCCTGAATGTAACAAGCGACAATTCGTAACAAGACTGCTCGTGTCAGGGCAAAGCCCTGAATGTAACAAGCGACAATTCGTAACAAGACTGCTCGTGTCAGCGCGACGCCCTGAATGTAACAAGCGACAATTTGTAACAAGACTGCTCGTATCAGGGCGAAGCCCTGAATGTAACAAACGACAATTCGTAACAAGACTGCTCGTGTCAGGGCAAAGCCCTGAATGTAACAAGCGACAATTCGTAACAAGACTGCTCGTGTCAGCGCGACGCCCTGAATGTAACAAGCGACAATTTGTAACAAGACTGCTCGTATCAAGGCGAAGCCATGAATGTAACAAGCGACAATTCGTAACAAGACTGCTCGTGTTAGGATGAAGCCCTGAGTGTAACAAGCGACAATTCGTAACAAGACTGCTCGTGTCAGCGCGAAGCCCTGAATGTAACAAGCGACAATTTGTTACAAGACTGCTCGTATCAAGGCGAAGCCATGAATGTAACAAGCGACAATTCGTAACAAGACTGCTCGTGTTAGGATGAAGCCCTGAGTGTAACAAGCGACAATTCGTAACAAGACTGCTCGTGTCAGCGCGAAGCCCTGAATGTAACAAGCGACAATTTGTAACAAGACTGCTCGTATCAAGGCGAAGCCATGAATGTAACAAGCGACAATTCGTAACAAGACTGCTCGTGTTAGGGCGAAGCCCTGAGTGTAACAAGCGACAATTCGTAACAAGACTGCTCTTGTCAGCGCGAAGCCCTGAATGTAACAAGCGACAATTTGTAACAAGACTGCTCGTATCAAGGCGAAGCCATGAATGTAACAAGCGACAATTCGTAACAAGACTGCTCGTGTTAGGGCGAAGCCCTGAGTGTAACAAGCGACAATTCGTAACAAGACTGCTCTTGTCAGCGCGAAGCCCTGAATGTAACAAGCGACAATTCGTAACAAGACTGCTCTTGTCAGCGCGAAGCCCTGAATGTAACAAGCGACAATTCGTAACAAGACTGCTCGTGTCAGGGCGAAGCCCTGAATGTAACAAGCGACAATTCGTAACAAGACTGCTCGTATCAGGGCGAAGCCCTGAATGTAACAAGCGACAATTCGTAACAAGACTGCTCGTGTCAGGGCGAAGCCCTGAATGTAACAAGCGACAATTCGTAACAAGCCTGCTCGTGTCAGCGCGAAGCCCTGAATGTAACAAGCGACAATTCGTAACAAGACTGCTCGTGTCAGGGCGAAGCCCTGAATGTAACAAGCGACAATTCGTAACAAGACTGCTCGTGTCAGGGCGAAGCCCTGAATGTAACAAGCGACAATTCGTAACAAGACTGCTCGTATCAGGGCTAAGCCCTGAATGTAACAAGCGAAAATTCGTAACAAGACTGCTCGTATCAGGGCGAAGCCCTGAATGTAACAAGCGACAATTCGTAAGAAGACTGCTCGTATCAGGGCGAAGCCCTGAATGTAACAAGCGACAATTCGTAACAAGACTGCTCGTGTCAGGGCCAAGCCCTGAATGTAACAAGCGACAATTCGTAACAAGACTGCTCGTGTCAGCGCGACGCCCTGAATGTAACAAGCGACAATTTGTAACAAGACTGCTCGTATCAGGGCGAAGCCCTGAATGTAACAAACGACAATTCGTAACAAGACTGCTCGTGTCAGGGCAAAGCCCTGAATGTAACAAGCGACAATTCGTAACAAGACTGCTCGTGTCAGCGCGACGCCCTGAATGTAACAAGCGACAATTTGTAACAAGACTGCTCGTATCAAGGCGAAGCCATGAATGTAACAAGCGACAATTCGTAACAAGACTGCTCGTGTTAGGATGAAGCCCTGAGTGTAACAAGCGACAATTCGTAACAAGACTGCTCGTGTCAGCGCGAAGCCCTGAATGTAACAAGCGACAATTTGTTACAAGACTGCTCGTATCAAGGCGAAGCCATGAATGTAACAAGCGACAATTCGTAACAAGACTGCTCGTGTTAGGATGAAGCCCTGAGTGTAACAAGCGACAATTCGTAACAAGACTGCTCGTGTCAGCGCGAAGCCCTGAATGTAACAAGCGACAATTTGTAACAAGACTGCTCGTATCAAGGCGAAGCCATGAATGTAACAAGCGACAATTCGTAACAAGACTGCTCGTGTTAGGGCGAAGCCCTGAGTGTAACAAGCGACAATTCGTAACAAGACTGCTCTTGTCAGCGCGAAGCCCTGAATGTAACAAGCGACAATTCGTAACAAGACTGCTCGTATCAGGGCGAAGCCCTGAATGTAACAAGCGACAATTCGTAACAAGACTGCTCGTGTCAGCGCGAAGCCCTGAATGTAACAAGCGACAATTCGTAACAAGACTGCTCGTATCAAGGCGAAGCCATGAATGTAACAAGCGACAATTCGTAACAAGACTGCTCGTGTTAGGGCGAAGCCCTGAGTTTAACAAGCGACAATTCGTAACAAGACTGCTCTTGTCAGCGCGAAGCCCTGAATATAACAAGCGACAATTCGTAACAAGACTGCTCGTATCAGCGCGAAACCCTGAATGTAACAAGCGACAATTCGTAACAAGACTGCTCGTATCAAGGCGAAGCCATGAATGTAACAAGCGACAATTCGTAACAAGACTGCTCGTGATAGGGCGAAGCCCTGAATGTAACAAGCGACAATTCGTAAGAAGACTGCTCGTATCAGGGCGAAGCCCTGAATGTAACAAGCGACAATTCGTAACAAGACTGCTCGTGTCAGGGCAAAGCCCTGAATGTAACAAGCGACAATTTGTAACAAGACTGCTCGTGTCAGCGCGACGCCCTGAATGTAACAAGCGACAATTTGTAACAAGACTGCTCGTATCAAGGCGAAGCCATGAATGTAACAAGCGACAATTCGTAACAAGACTGCTCGTGTTAGGATGAAGCCCTGAGTGTAACAAGCGACAATTCGTAACAAGACTGCTCGTGTCAGCGCGAAGCCCTGAATGTAACAAGCGACAATTTGTAACAAGACTGCTCGTATCAAGGCGAAGCCATGAATGTAACAAGCGACAATTCGTAACAAGACTGCTCGTGTTAGGGCGAAGCCCTGAGTGTAACAAGCGACAATTCGTAACAAGACTGCTCTTGTCAGCGCGAAGCCCTGAATGTAACAAGCGACAATTCGTAACAAGACTGCTCGTATCAGGGCGAAGCCCTGAATGTAACAAGCGACAATTCGTAACAAGACTGCTCGTGTCAGCGCGAAGCCCTGAATGTAACAAGCGACAATTCGTAACAAGACTGCTCGTATCAAGGCGAAGCCATGAATGTAACAAGCGACAATTCGTAACAAGACTGCTCGTGTTAGGGCGAAGCCCTGAGTGTAACAAGCGACAATTCGTAACAAGACTGCTCTTGTCAGCGCGAAGCCCTGAATGTAACAAGCGACAATTCGTAACAAGACTGCTCGTATCAGCGCGAAGCCCTGAATGTAACAAGCGACAATTCGTAACAAGACTGCTCGTATCAAGGCGAAGCCATGAATGTAACAAGCGACAATTCCTAACAAGACTGCTCGTGATAGGGCGAAGCCCTGAATGTAACAAGCGACAATTCGTAAGAAGACTGCTCGTATCAGGGCGAAGCCCTGAATGTAACAAGCGACAATTCGTAACAAGACTGCTCGTGTCAGGGCAAAGCCCTGAATGTAACAAGCGACAATTTGTAACAAGACTGCTCGTGTCAGCGCGACGCCCTGAATGTAACAAGCGACAATTTGTAACAAGACTGCTCGTATCAAGGCGAAGCCATGAATGTAACAAGCGACAATTCGTAACAAGACTGCTCGTGTTAGGATGAAGCCCTGAGTGTAACAAGCGACAATTCGTAACAAGACTGCTCGTGTCAGCGCGAAGCCCTGAATGTAACAAGCGACAATTCGTAACAAGACTGCTCGTATCAGGGCGAAGCCCTGAATGTAACAGGCGACAATTCGTAACAAGATTGCTCGTATCAGGGCGAAGCCCTGAATGTAACAAGCGACAATTCGTAACAAGACTGCTCGTGTCAGGGCGAAGCCCTGAATGTAACAAGCGACAATTCGTAACAAGACTGCTCGTGTCAGCGCGAAGCCCTGAATGTAACAAGCGACAATTCGTAACAAGACTGCTCGTGTCAGGGCGAAGCCCTGAATGTAACAAGCGACAATTCGTAACAAGACTGCTCGTGTCAGGGCGAAGCCCTGAATGTAACAAGCGACAATTCGTAACAAGACTGCTCGTATCAATGCTAAGCCCTGAATGTAACAAGCGAAAATTCGTAACAAGACTGCTCGTATCAGGGCGAAGCCCTGAATGTAACAAGCGACAATTCGTAAGAAGACTGCTCGTATCAGGGCGAAGCCCTGAATGTAACAAGCGACAATTCGTAACAAGACTGCTCGTATCAGGGCGAAGCCCTGAATGTAACAGGCGACAATTTTTAACAAGACTGCTCGTATCAGGGCGAAGCCCTGGATGTAACAAGCGACAATTCGTAACATGACTGCTCGTATCAGGGCGAAGCCCTGAATGTAACAAGCGACAATTCGTAACAAGACTGCTCGTATCAGGGCGAAGCCCTGAATGTAACAAGCGACAATTCGTAACAAGACTGTTCGTCTCAGGGCGAAGCCCTGAATGTTCCGACTGCCTTTTAAGGTCTTTGGAGGAGTAATAACACGAAAAAATTAAATAAAAGAAAAAAAAGTTTTTGAGATTTTTTGTGAAAAACATCGCCCAACATGCCATATAAAAATAAAAGTGATAAGTTTTGCTCCTAGTAACAAATGAATTATGGCAAATAAGCTTCTTTCAAACGATTTGGAACGATTTCTAAGACGTTTTAAACTGCGCTTACGCGTTAATATTGCGAAATATATCGCGCATTATTTTCCGAAATCTTTAAACCCCCATAAATCTACGAAAATTGATCACTGGTGAAACATGATCATATTGCGAAAATCATCACCCCGTACGTCATATAAAGTACAAAGTGACAAATTTGCTCCTAATACTAAATCTATTATGACAAACGAGCAATTTCTAGCACGAACTAAATCTCCGCTTTTGCGTTAATAGTGCGAAATATATCGCGGATAAATTGTCCCATCAAATTAGTCAAAAAGGCAGTGCTTAAACGCCCATAAATCTACAAAAAATGATCACAGGTTTTCAATTTTAAGCTCAGGACAACAATATTTTTAGAATGATATTAAAGAATCCCTTCAAAAATGGCTATTTAAAAAGTGGAAAATTGTCTGAAGAAAAAAACCCACCCCGAGCAAAAATATTCCGTTACTTTCGTTACAAAAGTCGGAACAACAACAACAAGGCATTATAATCAGCAAGTCAGAAAGCTTATCTCAAACGCGGCATTGACAAGAAACAGCCACTTGCTCCGCTGCGCTTACATCCGGCACGAGAGGAATACTGCGCGAGAATCAGTGTTGCATGCTGAATCTTCTGTTACGAACTGTGGCCTGTTACGACCACGGTTATAACATCCACCATGGACGAAGAAAGAATTTTTGAAATGATTTTTAACGATATAACAAGTAGAAATTTTAGCAAGAATCAGTCTAATTGAAATTAGGGAAAAAACAATTAGATAATGGGTTTTATGAAGCTTTACATTCAAAATGAAATTAGCAAAAATATTAGACCAAAAACTATCAGTTCTGAACGTCACCTTATTTTTAAAAAACAGCAGAACATAACTATTTCGCATGTTGAGCCCGTTTTACATAAAACTCTGAAACACACATGTTATTTTTTAAAAGAATGTTTATGGTATTTCTTTTCGCTACTTGGTGATAGCAATCTTATTATATGAGGAGCTCTATTAAGCGCCAAAAAAAGACACTTCCATGATAAAATTCGGCTGATTGGATAGAAAACATGTAATAATCTCTGAAAAAGAAGTTGAAAAGAACATGTGTGCATTTTCAGGCCGTGTGCAATGGATGACTCACCACAACTGTTCTCGAGTGAGACTGGGTCCGGATGTGAAGTGTATCCACTTCATCCGGGAGTCTATGGCCAATGGGAGCATGAAGATAGCCCATGATTGGGCAGTTGATCACACTGTCGAGGAGGTCAGACAGCATGTCAAGGCCAGGTATGACTAGCCGGAATAAAATGGATAAATTGGATACATATTATTGTTCCGACTTTCGAAGAAAGAGCGAAATATTTACGATTGGGTTGGTTTTTTATTCAGTCAATTTTTGACTTTTCAACTGATCATTTTTGAAGTAAATTTTTCTATATTATATGAAAATTTTTTTATTTTGTTGTCTTTTTTTAAAAAAAATTTTAAAACGTCTCTCGAAGATAATCGGAACTTTTGCCCTGATATACGAGCAGTCATGTTCGAGTATTATTTTCTCCTCTTAAGACTAATTCCAAAGCAGAGAGTTTTGCAGAAAATTGTTCACTCCCCTAACGAACTTTCTGATTTGAGGTAAGGTCTTACAGTTTCAGTGCTTAAAAACAAGCAAAAAAGTCGTTTAGAATGGTTTAGAAAATTGCGTTTTTGACGCACGCGTACTTTCGTTGGACGCCTTTAAAACCTCTAAGTGCCTCCGAGGTTTCAAACGACATCGCTATCGACGTTCAATCATTCAAATCAGCAAACCGAACCAGGAAACAAAAATCAGCAAACAAACGAGAGTGTTTTTTACCTAAGACTTTTCGGCAAAAAAAAACTTCATAAAACTACATTTCCTCGCAAACTAAACATTTGTTTGACTATATTTTCAAGTTTACTTTCAAAGTTCTTTGATGGAATCCTGGCATAATTTTACTGAGGTGGTTTGATCTATGTTTCTGAAAAAGTTCGACGAAGAAATGAATTTGACATCAATTTTATTTAGTAACTTGAAACCTGTTTTAGTCAAACAGAGAGATTTTTGTTTCTCCTGGATGGCGGATTTTTTTTTCAAAAGCATAGACGCTTGATGAAAAAACTAACAGAAGAAATCGACTTTTTAACTAGCAGTTTTTAGCGGATTTTTGTTTTATCATTCAAAGGTACTGTTTTCGTGAGCTCTAATTTAAAAAGATACTCTACCTGTTTGTTTTGCAAAATTATGGGGGTTTGAAGACTGGTAGTTTCGCCATCATGTGACAGTAAACGACTGATTTAATTCGTGCTATTAATAGGTGAGCGGAAAGTTAATCCGTCTTAGAAGTTGTTCCATTTTGAATTTGGGCATGCTAATTGGTCTATTTATTGTTCCGTTTTTCAAAAAAAAACGATGAAAAAATATGACTGTGGTGATTTTTTGTCATCTAATTTTGGCTGGTTTAAGGCTCAACCCCTGCTAGCACACCCAGGGATGGATCTAGGATTTTCTCGAGGGGGGGGGGGGCGGATTTTCAAAAAATGTTCCAAAGTTTTGACGACCTTTTTTTTTTTTTTAGGTCGACCAAATTGATTTTTCGAGCTCTCCCAAAACACTTTTTTGCCCCTATTTTTGGGCACTTTTTGAAAAATTTTGACAAAAAAATCGCGTTTTTGGGCACTTTTTGAAAAATTTTGACAAAAAAATCGCGTTTTTTTGGCGCGCGCTCCCCCTCAAAGTTAGTATATTCTGGCGCCGAAGGCGCCTTTAGAAAATTTTTAGGGTCGGTCGGCCAAAAATGGATTTCTGAAAAAGTATCAAAGGGGGGACCCTTTGGATCGGCAGGGGGGGTCGAATCCCTGAGGGGGGGGGGGGCGTCCGCCAACAAACCCCCCCCCCCCCCTCCCGAACCCCCTCCCCCTAAATCCGCCCCTGAGCACACCACTGTTTTAGCATGACTGGCTGTTCAATTTAAAACGAGTCTAACTAAACTAATCGTTTATACTTTGATGCTAACAGTTTAACCTGAAGTTTTCACGCGTAGCGAAATATCCCGCTCTGCAAAATCTATTCAAATTGAAATGAAGCAAGCTAATTGTTCTTAATTATTCATTACACGACTCGAAATTTAAAACATAAAATTTGATATTAGCAGCCTAAAACCAGTCGGATCATTCAGGTCTTTGCCGAGATGCGAGCAGTCTTGTTGATTTGCTATATGCAGAATACATAACTTTGTTCTTGCAAAGTAACCTCTTGTACTATATCGTGTGGGAGATGTTTTTAAAAAAACCTCAAGAAATTTTTTATAAAATTTTTTCGTTTTTTTTTTTTGAAAGTTTAATCATTTTTTATAAAGCGAACACCATTCGAAAGACTTAAAAAGCAGTCGGAACTTCTAGTAGTAAGGCTGCGCCCTGATACTAACATTCTTATTAAATGTAAGATTACAATTAAATTTGAGGTTAAATTTTTCAATGTGTCAGCTTACAATATTGGCTGACAGTTTAATTTTTTTTTTCAAAATGTTTCAGCGAGTCTTTGATGAAAATCTATCCGAATATACAATATGTTCCGTTCCAACTAGAAGAAGTGATAGCAAACCCGAGAAGTTATGTCACAAGACTGTGTGAGGTTCTCATTCTCGAGTGCGACGAGTATTACATAGAGTAATACCAGCATTTAACAAATCACATTGTAAAATAGACATTTTTTCGCGGTAACTTACACAAAAAACAACACTTTCTGAATTCCAGCACAGAATGAAAAAAAACATCCGACAATTAGGGCAACTGTTTGCAGTTCCCGCTTTAAGTTGTGGAATAAAAAACATGAAATGCTATATTAATTCGGTCGATCTAGTTTGAAAAGACTTAGTAGAATATCACCTTTATTATGGCAACAAGTAACGCAGCCTGTTTGATAAGAACTACATTTCAAATGGTTGAGTGTTGACATACTTCGAACGTAGTCATTAAGCCATCCCAACCCGGCTCCTTTCCCTCACCTCACGTAAGTATCAATTTCATGGTGTAACGAGCGGTTTCACAAGGTTAACCAGGGGCGGATTTAGGACTTTCTCGAGCGGGGGACTTTCAAAAAAGTTTTGAAAATTTTGTCAGCCTTCTTTTTAGGTCGACCAAACTGAATTTTTGAAAAAACAGGCCAAAAAAAGGCGTTTTAGGCCACTTTTTGAAAAGCTTTGACCAAAAAATTGCGTTCCCCTTCCAATTAGTTTATTTAGTTTATTTTGCCGCCAAAGGCTCCTTTAGAGAAGTTTTAGGGTCAGTCAAACAAGAAAGGATATCTCAAAATAGTACAAAGGAGGAACCCTTTGGGTCGGCAAGGGGAAAATATGTTTGGCATGGCCTAAGTTGTCTGCATGCTAGATTTGTAACAAACGAACAAAGTGAAAAAAAATTACGTCAAATATTCGCAGGATGGGGGGGGGGGGGGGCAAAACAAAAAGAGAAAGCAACCCCTTCCCACCCGGGTATTTGATGAGATTAACCTCTCCTCTCCTTGTTAAATGCTTGTCTATCTGAAGGAGAGCCCTAGAAGGGATTGTGGATTCTTTGAGACACCCCAGAAACGGAGTCCGCTGGACAGGAAATCAAGTGCAAGCCGTGAACAAAATTGTGCGCGATTATCCCAATGTATTCTCTATGTCTCAGTACAACGAACTGGGCGAAGTGAAAGAAAAGCTCTACGAGTGACGTCATTCAACTGAAAAACATGCTGATGAGATTTGACGTGATGTTATTTGGGAGGAAAACTCATCTCAAATGAGAAAAAAAAATTGTCTTGAGAAATTTTGAAGAAATATTTTTTGATTGTTCTGACTCAGAGGCGGATTTAGGGAACAGACGCCCCTCACCTCTGGGATTCAACCCCTCACCAAAAAAATGTTCATTCCCACCTTTTGTATTCTTTTATGACATCCATTTTGGGCTGTTCCACCTTAAAATGTTCTAAGAGCGCCTTGGGCGCCAATCTATTATTTTTGCAACGCATTTTTTTGTCAAAACTTTCCAGAAAGTTCCTAAAAACGCTTTTTTGGCCTGTATTTTTCAGAAAATTGCTGGAGCGCTAAATTTTTTGTCAAAATAGGGTTTTTATAGTCTTCTGGGAGCGCTAGGAAAGTCAATTTGGTCAATCTAAAAAAAATTGACGAAACTTTTGGACATTTTTCCAAAATCCACCCAGCCTCGATAAAATCTTAGATCCACCCCTTTACCGACTGTCGCCTGTAGTTTAAATAGGTTTCCATTTTAATTTTTTCCATTTTCTTTTTTTTTCACTTTAGATATTCTACGCGCAATTTCAATTACTGCGAGGTAAATCTCGAAATTGATGACAAAACCATAATACAAAAAAAATATAACTGGCTTTAGCCTATGTTTTGCTCAAATTTTTCTATTGGATAGGTTTTTGGATTTAAAAGAGAACGAAATGTTAGGAAACCCAATTTTTTATCAACTCATGAACGGGAGTGGTTGAAAGATACATATGCAAGATAATTCAATTATATCAACAAGTGGACCTGTAGATCATATATTCGAACATGTGAATTTGATTTTAGACGCAGGCAGAAATTACAAAGGAGTAAGAAAGATAGCCGGTTACTGAATAAGTAGCACAAAACTTTCCGACCATAGTTTTTGAAAAATACGAAAGTTTTTTCACAAAAACACAGTTTTAAAACAAAAAATATAACAAAATAACAAAAACAGTTTTCGGCGTGGCGTGATAAAAAAAGCTAAACAAAAACTGAGGATTATATAATTGAATTCACATAATTGAGTTATACTTGTAAGCTTCCCGCGTTGCGTAAAAATTATTAGAAAAAACATTGTTTTTTTGTTAGTCTAGTTCGAAAAGACTTATATAACCCATGGTAGAATATAACCCATGTCATTATCAAGTTCGCTTTTGAAGGAGAGCCCTTATAGAGATTGTGGGCATGTTGGGCCCTCCTAGAAACGGAGTCCGCTAGACTTGAAGTCAAGTTGAAGCCATAAACAAAATTGTTCGCGATTATACCAATGCATTCTCTATGCCACAGTAAAACAAATCTGGCGACGTGAGAGAAAAGCTCTTCGAGAGACATTATTCTACTGAAAAAAAACGCTGATGAGATTTGACGTGAAGTTTTTTCGGAGGCTCTCATGTATAATGATAGGGAATAGGAAATACGGTCTCCAAGCTATGTCTTAAGATAGGGAATAGATTTCCTATGTATTAAGATTTCCAAAAAAGTTTTCTGAAAATTACCATTTCACCATCTCAAACATCTGGCGAAACCTATAACCTATCTTAATACAAAGAAAATCTATTCCCTATCTTAATACATAGCTTGGAGACCGGATGTTCTATTCCCTGTCTTAATACATAAGGGTCCAATACCACCCCCCCCATCAGCCCCAACATATACTACTGCCGCCTGTAGTTTCAAAAACATGAACAGGCGTAAATTTTCTTTTTTCCCCACTCTTTCACTATTCCACTTGCAATTATTTCAATTAAAGCGAACTGTATCTGGAATTTAGTAATAAATTCATTATCGGAAAAAAAACTAAACTGGCTTCACTTTATATTTTGCTCGAATTTATTCATCGAATATATATTTGGTTTTAAAAGGGAACAAAATATCTAAAAACCCAAACTTTGCGCATAAGCAGGTGTTGCTGATAGATGATACATCAGCATGAAACTTCAATTTTATATACAAGTGTACCGCAGGTCATCATTTCGAATATCTTTGCGGCCCATCTAGTAGCATTCTAATCTGGTTTCCTTAATAATGAGGAGGGATATTTGAAGACCTCTAAGTGGTTTGCAAACAACAGCCTTCAGGAAATTTGACATAAGCTAAAAAAAATTTTTGAAGACCCTAAGAAAATCACCTGCGTCATTTTAAAAATCACCTGCGTCATTTTAAAAATCACCCGCGTCATTTTTGAAAACACCTGCGTCGTTTTTAAAATCACCTGCTACGATTAAGAAAACTCAGTGGTTTTTTAAGTTAAATACTCTGATTTCAAAATTATATTTCTGAGTCAAAGATTGATTTTTTATCAGCTTGATATTAAATTTAAAGTTAAGATACCAGTTGAATTAAAAACTAAAAACTTGATTTTGTCATTTCAAAGTAGTGATTAACTGTTGAAACTTTTCACAAACAACTTCAGCGAATCTCTGAGGAAAACATATACGAACATGTGCAATACCCCAGGTCAAATGAACATGTGCAATACCCCAGGTCAAATTTTAAGAAATGATTGGTAGTCCAAGAAGTTAAGTCACAAGACTGTGCGCTGTTCTCATTCTTGTATGTGATTTCTACTCTATAGAGAAAGTACGAACATTTCGCTAATTTCTTTTGTTAATTATTCAAGCTACAGCAATCTGCATCATAAGTTTTTTTTCTCAATAATGAAAAAGCGCGCTGGAAATAAGTTTTTCACGCAAAACACACAAACACTCAAATTTCACAAAATGCAAAAGGCATCCGTTAATTGACCTACCTCTGAACGGTTCACGCTATGCGTAAAAACTAAAAACTGTACTGACTTTTTGTTGATCTCTTTCAAAAACAATTGGTAGAATATCACTTAAACTGTCATTGTGGAAATGCTCAGCTCAGAAACAGAGTCCGCCGGACTAAAATTCAAGTTGAGGCCACGAAAAAAGTTGTGAGCGATTATCTTCAAAACAATACATCTCAGATGTATTCTCTGTGACACAGTACAACAAACTTGGCGAGTTGGAAAAAAGCTTCATGAGTGACGTTATTCAACTGAAAAAAAAAGCCGATGAGGTGTTTGACGTGATGTTATTTTGTTGGAACACTTATCTCAGTCAAGAAAAACTGTCTTGAGAAGTTTGGCATAATTGTTTTCTGATTGTTAGACTTCCACCTTTAGTTTTAAAAATAGTTTTAAAAAATCCAGGTGTCCATTTCCCCCCATAATTCGACTATTCCACACGCAATTTCAAGTACATCGAGGTAAATATCGAACTTGACAACAAAATACTCACGCAAAAAAAAATCAGACTGGCCTCAGCCGGCATTTTTTAAAAAATTTTTTCTACCGGATATGTTATTGGTTTTAATAGACAACGAAATATTAAGAAACTCAACTTTTAATCATTTCCTAGCTAGCGGGAGTGATTCAAAGATACATAAGCATGAATCTTCAACTATATCAACAAGTGGACCTGCTGATCATCATTTAGCATTGGAATTTAGACCCGGACCTAGTAAATGTTCTAATTCAGATCTAAATTGTTTTTGGTTATTTCAGATCTGAAAAAAAATCAATTTCAGATCTAAACTTAGATCTGAAATCTAGTTTTTCTTGGTTGTTTCATATCTGAAAAATTAATGATTCTGAAACAATTTTTGTTATTTTTGATAATTTAGTATTTGATAGCTTCTGCTAGCTACTAGCAGGTACTCAGCAAAATCTCAAATGAAAGACTGCCACAAAATGTTTGTCTCAAGCATGAGAAAAACATTGGAAAGGCATAAGTAGCGCATCAAAATCAAAAAATCTGCCAGGTCAATTAACACTTTTTGAAAAAATTTTAACACTGTCATACAAGAAATGTGCCAGTCGGTCATATTTGGAAGTTTGACCTTGAATTAGAAGTTTAATCTCGATTTTGGGGACAAGAGTTATTTTCTAAAGTTTCACATGAAGCCTGTCATGCTTAAGTTTCTCGCGAAAACTGAAAATGCAAACAAATTTAAACAGAAGTTTCGAGTTGGAATTGAGGGAAAGTCGCTAGAAAAATACGAGAGTAAAATTGCTAATCGCAATGTTACTGGAAAAATTCGACACGAGTAGAGCTGTCTTGATCCTGACAGAAAATCAAGAGCTCAGGAAGGTAAACGAAGAACGATTAACTGGACCGGAGTGACACTAGAGTGGGAAGGTGGACAACTGAAGCTGTCCAATGGTCAAAAGAGCAAAACTTCTTCTTGATTTAAAACTTTTTTCTTCAAAACTTCTCGAGTTAAACTTAACTACTTTAAATAAATTCTAGATTTGCAATACGATTATTATTCACCTAATTATAGAAGTCGAGTTGCTATGTGAGTGCCCAATTTAAAAATTTGAGTGCATTTTTTGTGATTATATTGAATTAAGGCAAGTTTTTTGGATCAAAGGTCCACTGTCCAACAGAAACTAACACTACACTTAAGTTTCCGATCCTATTCTTAATGGCCTTCGCGTGTTTTAGATATTTAGAGACCTGAGCATGGGGGCGTTATTATTTCTAGAGCGGCGGGTTTTTTGGTAGTAGCCTTTAAGCTCTAACACGGTTTGTAGTAATCTCATGTCGCAAGTGAACCGAATTGGCTCCAACCGCATGATGTAGAAAAACACAAGAGATAGTGTCCCTGACTCTTGAGTCAGTGGTCATAGGGACTATTTTTCTTAGCCTCATATGTGACTTAAACAGTCGATTGTTACATAATGTTTTTATGGCGCTCCTGGGTGTTTTTACGACATCAAGGCTACGGGATCGAATCCATTTGACACAGCTCCGGGTTATATGCCCATTCTAGAGTACCTTCTGGTTGTAGCGTGATAGCTTTTTAAGAAAACTCGAGGGAAGGTCCCGGAGCGCTTTTCGATACGAGGCCTAGCTAACCGAGTAAGAAGGGCCACTAGAGGGATGAAAAAACGGGTAAAAGACGAAAAGCGAAACAAAAAACGCAAAAGATTAGAAAAAGGAAGAAAAACGGTACAAAAAAATTTCGAAAAAGGACAGTGACTTTTTTTCACATAAGATGGATCAAACCTTCATATTAATTTCAAAAAAGTATACTCATACTGTTTTCAATAAGACAGATCGGTTCGATCAAAATAGTAAATTTTTAGCAAATGCGCGAGTTCGGGGCGTTGAAAGGGTTTTCAGATAATCTCGCAACCTTAGAGGACCACTGGGAGACTAGACTGGAACAGGTGACCAGGCAGGTGGCAAAATGGTTCTCAGGACTGAGAAACAGGAGACACGCACCTCGGAAGAGACTACCAACAACGTGACCAGAGCAGTGCAGCAGTGAGAAGGGATCACAGGGGGTTCTGTTTGGTCATACGGGTATCGTTAAAATCCACTTTATACTTTAGGAGATAAGTGTAAAAGTGAATAACCGGGTCCCCACAGTTTTGAGGAAACGTTTTTACTTAAGCAGAGCTTGGAAACAGGTTCTACGGATTTTTTCTCGAGAAGTTTAGCACCCATCGCGCTTAGGGTGTCTTTCGATCTAAGTGGGTGGCTAGATAGGGGCAGGTTAGAAGGGGCTGGTTAAGATAGAGGTTAGTGGTTGGAAATTGTAAAAAGGGGGGCTTCTTTACAGTAACTAAAAAACGATATCGTCGATTTTAATTACAATGGATTAATTAGATTCTCAAAACAAGAGCTGGAACGCAAAGGTACCCAAGAGTAAATTCGAATTAAGGTAGATAACCTGGTCGGATTGGGTGGGGGGCTCGGAAATAGACAGTTTTTGGAACCCAGTAGGTGAACGCCCCATTAGAACGTTAGAGGGGGAGGAAAAACGAGTGACAGTTAGGTACCATACATTTTTTTTCGAATGACAGTCCTTGCCGATTTTGCTTTTCAAATTTATACATTTTTCTCATTTTACTGTTTTTCCTTATCGACTTTCACTGTTTTGGGATAGGTTTTAAAGTTCTATGGAGAATTGGTGCATTTGCGATTACAAAAATGTTTAAAAACAAGTTGTCTTTCAACTTGCATTGGATTAAGGATAGGAAGGAAATTTTTATAGAAATTTGAGTTTTGGGAAACTTTCAAACGAGTTCTGGAGGTGGTACTGGGATAGTGGACTGAGAATCCCAACAGTCGAGTTACGATACTGGGAAGTTTTTCACACGAGTTCCGGAGGTAGTAATGGGATAGTGGATAAAGCGTCTAGACACTCGAGCTACTGTAGTGGAGAAGTTAACAAGAGCTTTTGAGGCAGTACGAGGATAGTGATCTAAGGGTCCCAACACTTGAGTCCTTGTATAGTGATTTAGGGTCCCAACACTTGACCTAAGGGTACCAACACTTGATCTAAGAGTCCCAACACTTGAGCTAACGGTCCCAGCATTTGAGATTAGGGTCCCAACACTTAATCTAAGGGTCCCAACACTTGAGCTAAGGGTCCCAGAACTTGAGCTAAGGGTCCCACCACTTGATCTAAGTGTCCCAACACTTGATCTAAGGGTCCCAACACTTGAGCTAAGGGTCCCAACACTTGAGCTAAGGGCCCCAACACTTGATCTAAGGGTCCCAGCACTTGAACTAAGGGTCCCAAAATTTTATCTAAGGGTCCGATCACTTGAGCTTAGGGTCCAAACACTTGAGCTAAGGGTCCCAGCACTTGAGCTAAGGGTCCCAACACTTGATCTAAGGGCACCAACACTTTAGCTAAGGGTCCCAACACTTGAGCCAAGGGCCCCAACACTTGAGCCAAGGGTCCCAACACTTGATCTAAGCGTCCCATCACTTGAGCTTAGGGTCCCAACACTTGAGCTAAGAGTCCCAGCGCTTGAGCTAAGGGTCCCAACACTTGATCTAAGGGTCCCAACACTTTAGCTAAGGGTCCCAACACTTGAGCCAAGGGTCCCAATACTAAAGCTATTGGTCTAAACACTTGATCTAAGGGTCCAAAAATCCCTAAATTTGTAGGATTGGCAAATTGGAATTCGAATTGTGGAATAAAATTAGCCTGAAATTGTTTCAACAAGTTTTTAAGAACAAAGGGGGTTTTGCTTATATTTTAAATGCAATTTTGGAAGCAAAAACTGTGCATAGTCAGAATTGTAGATTAAATAAAAATTGTAAATAAACACCATGAAGAGAACAGAAATATCATTACCATAGAGAAAAGGGGTAGGACTTAAGCAAAACCAACAGTCAACGCAAAGGAAACAAACACCAACAAACCCCAGAGTAATGAGAAAAAATTATTTCGTTTAACATGGTTCACACCAGAAGCAACAAGGGGCAGAAGAATGAAGAAAAGCAAACCAATCAAAAGAATTCGCTCGTAACGGAGATTGATCTTCAGACGCCAGAGCAGAGCCTAGATGGAGAGGAACGAAAAACGACGGAATCGATCGTAGAAGAACAAGGAACAAAGATAATTGAGTTCTCACTGATAGACACATGAGACGAAATCACTAAGAACACGCCGGAGACGATAATGGACGATTCGCAAGCGAAGAGAACATCGTCCACGGAAAAACATGCGGCGATGGTCGGAATGAAACCAAGAGAGAAGGAGGAGGTGGCCGCAACGACCGAAAAAGGCAAAACCTTTGGTACAGTTTCCACAATAACCGCAAAAGCTGACCAAGGGAAGAACCAAATAGTGGAGGGCTCAGTGGGTCACCAAATTGGTCAAGCCGCGGAAACAAAATTATCGCTAGTTGAGTTAGGGGAACTGAAATCAAAGTTGGTACAGAAAAACAAAAAACTGAAATGCAGCGAGGAAGACAGCCAGCAATTGAGGAAGGAATTACGGCATAACAGGAATGAGTATCTAGACAAATACTTCATCTTAGCGAGGACCACTGAAGAAAAGCAACAACAGATGGCGGACAAGGTTAAAACAATGGATAACGAGCGAGAGAAAATAACCAAATGGATATGAAGAAATGAGGAAGCGGTACGAGACCGTAAATGATAAGTTATGGAACCTAGAGTCCAGAATGGATATGATGAGCAAAGAACAAGTAGACAATTCTTGTGCCATACAAACGAAATTAGACACGCTCCTGAGAAACTCAATTGCTCAAGAGAAAACTATACCGGACAAAACAGAAAGGACGACCGGATCAAGGGTGGATTTTATGGAACCTCAATGTAAGAAGCAGGAATCGACACCGTTACCACTGATCAACAACAACATAGGATCAGGGTTGATCAAGTCGGCTACAAAAGCAGGAGTGTCGAACTCAACAAGGATACCGAGGGAATCGGGCGCGCACATGAGTGCCACACCCGATGCCATGACGTGGGCGAATACTTGTGAAAAGATGAACAGGATGCTTGAAGCATTCGCAACAAGAATAACAGAATCGAGTGATAGATTAGGAGGTAAAACGAGAAACACCTTCAAGAAACCAAAAGAATTCAAGGACGACTCAGACGGTTGCATATCTGGAGCAGGACAACCTGAATGATGAAAGACAGGCCTGCACAGCGCTACTAAGCAACCAGGAGGGCACGGCACTGAAGTGCGTGGTAGCCAAAAAGGAAGAGAAACAAGACACTGCAGACGAAACTTTTGAAACTCTGCTAAATGGCTTTGGATCCGGAATGAAAGGACATCAAGCCATGATGATATTTGAGAAAAAGAGACAGAGATATGATGAATCAATTGACCGATTTCTAGATGATCTTGAGAGATTGAGAAGGAGAAGTGATCCAGAGGAATCGACTGACAGGAGGAACATTAGCATTACCTCAAATTTTATTGATGGGTTGAAGAGTGATGACTTAAGAACAATGTTGGCAACATACCCATACTACAAGCTTTCGAAAGACAATGCACCAACCCCAGGAGAGATGAGACAGAAGTCTAGAGAGTACGTGTTGATGAAACCGAAGAAAAACTCATTTTTAGACAACAGGAAGCTGCAAGGGGGAAGCCAACAGCAGAGATCGTCATGGTACAAGCCAAGAGATGATATGGAAAAACGAAGGTCAAGTGCAAAATGTGGCTCGGCAGATCACCATCTAGCAGGTTGCACCACTTACAAGCAGGGCATGAAGAGCTTGGGCTTGATTATTAAAATAGGTGCCAGGTGTTTTTTTTGCAATCAAGAGGGGCAGTTCAAATGAACTGTCCTCTTTTTTGGGAAGCAGTGAAGAATCAGAGTAACCCACACCACAAACTGGCACTTGCTGCGGTCCAAAACACCAGGAATAGACAAGCGGAGAATGAATTGCAGACCAAAGAAGCGACAGGCGGCGAATTCACGACTAAGACTGCAAAGGCCGTAACCGAAGTGAGAGAGAGGCCGAGTTTTCCTTAGGATTTGATTACGAGAAAGCAGCTGCAGAGGCTATCAAGGTGAAACAGGACTCGGTGACCAAAGAAACTGAAAAACGGCCAAAACAAGAGATAGATAAACAGAAGAGGAATGAGACACTCTCTATGACAAAATCAGAGTTAGAGACCGGTGACTATTCGACAACCAAGAGTGACTGCAACCCCTCGAACATAGTGACCGGGAAACCCTTCGGAATTACGAAGATTGGGGCAAGAATTATCTCAATAATCACAGTTGGTGGCCATGAGGTAACGAGGAATCTGAGTGAGCCCAGCGATCAAACACATAGATAGTGCACATAGATGTGTATGCTGATTACTTACGCACCATCAGCCACAAACTCCTTCAAGGGCATTCAAGGCACTACTCACAAGAGGTGGTGGTAAATCGATTAGGATAGAAAGCAGGTACGGAAGCTTATGGTCCACATGAGGTCATGTTGAGCATTGATGGAATAAACATCTATACAAAAACAATGATAACGTGTGACGAACTTCAAATCTACGTAGGTCGAGAAGAACTCAAGTTGAGATCGATAGGGCACTTCTCCATGCAGGAGGAAGATACCATGCATCTGGGAACAAAACAGACCTATCCGCACATGTACTAGACATAAGCGGAGAGAACACCCAACTACGAGGATTGTTGGAAACAGGGGCTGTCTTGCGTGTAACACCCATAGATACATGAAAAACAATGGGATTCGACAAAGACAAAATGATAGACTCAAGGATATGGCTGTCAGTGGCAAACAACAGGGCATTAAGGGTCCTAGGTAGAAGACAGATCATAGCTTTGAGTCTGAGGAAACGCAAGAGGAAACTTTGAGTCTGAGGAAACTGTGGATGAACTTCCTGGTGGTGGAGAATCTAGATGAGTCTGATCAATTCATTTTAGGAAGAGATTTCATCAAGAGTTTTGTTGTAACGATTGATCTTAACAATGCGATGTTCAGGATTCGAAACCCGGAAAGGAAGTACGTAATTAAACCGGTAAATTTGATAATGGCGAATGAGAATGAAGCTCCAGTTTTCTTGAGTAGGAAGGTGAGGTTGAAAGCGAACGTGGCGGCAATAGTGAATTTGAGAATGAAAAACTATAATGAACTAAGTGACAACAAACAAGTATGTATAGTACCGAATCCGAAAAGTCAAAGCGCTGCTATGTTAGGAAGATCGTTCTCGATCACCAAGAGCGGCCTCTGCCTTAGTGTCTTGTTGAATACTCTTGATATACCAATCAAAATCCAGATGGCGAGGAAGCTGCGATACGCACTGCCCGTAAAACAAGATACAAATTGTTTGAAAACGTAATAGAAATTGAAGTTCTTGATTGTCCGGATCGCAGGGACAAGATTTGTATCTTGAGCAGATAGAAGAAAAAAAAATGTCATCAGAGCTTGTGAATTCATTTAAATCAGAAACGGACGATGGACTTTCGAGCTGTTCAAATTTCGAGAAAGACCCACACCAGAGGATTTAGAAATGGATAAACCGGTTTTGCCAGAAATTGAACATTTGAGTGGGAAAGTAACGGACGAACAACTCGAAGCCATCAAGGACATGCTAAATAGAAATTAGGAAGTTTTTTCGAGACATAAAGCGGACATCGGGTGCTGTAATTTCGTTGAACATGAGATAGAATTAGAAGAGTCGGCGATACCGCATAGGGAGAGGGCGAGGCGTATGACCCCAAACAAGTCGGATGCATGTAGGAAAGAGATAGATATTTTACTAGAGTATGATATGATAGAACTAACCAAATCACCGTGGGTGTGTGGAGTAGTGATGGCCAAAACGAAAGGAGACCAACTAAGATTTTGTTGTGACTTTCGATATCTGAACTTCGTCACGGTGAAAGATGCCTATCCCATAACTAGGACAGATAGGACAGATGAGAGCCTTTGAAATTTGGGGGATGCAAAATGTTTTACATTTCTCGATCTGGGGTCGGTTTTTTGGCAGGTGCCACTTAGGAAACAAGATAGGGACAAAACAGGGTTTGCTTGCGATCTGGGGCTGTTTCAATGGAAGAGTATGCTCTTTGGTCTCTGCAGCGCGACAGCCTCATTCCAGCGACTGATGGCGCAGGCACTAAACAGTGTGACGAAGAAATATGGCAACTTGGTGATGTGTTACGTGGATGACGTGGTGATCGCGACACCTACCCTGGCGGACCATATCGAGCGACTGCACAATCTGTTTGCATGCATGAAAAGGGCAGGACTGAGATGTAAATCCTCGAAATGTGATCATCTAAAGGACTCGATGAAATACCTGGGGAGGATGATAGCATGGCAACTGACCAGATCCACATGCAGTAGAAGCAGTGCTGACTTGGAAGTCGCTAAAAACCGAACATCAAATGAGGGGGGGACGAGGAAGGAGAGGGGGGACGAGGAAAGAGTGGTGGAGTTGGTGGGACTGTACGAGGAGGGGGAGTTGAGGAAAAGACTGGGTCAGGTGCGGACTCCACTGCACAGGGCGGCTAGATACGGACAACTGGCGTCCATCAAACAACTCGTCCAAGTCAGTTTTTCACTTTCTCTAACTTAAAACGTATCAACTGAAGAGAAATTCAGATCCAATTTAATTTTTAAATATAAATCCTTTTTATTGAATATCTTGGTAATGGATGATGGCAGGTCTTCTAAAAGTATAAATCGTCTCATTTTCCTTCAACAAGGGGTACTTAATGCAGTTGCGTGAAGATTTTGACATTATAAAAAAGAAAATTAGTTTACAAAGAAAGGCAATCTCGAAGCAATGATCAACTTCTCTAGCAATCTTGACTTTACCTTTTCCATTATTTCGTCAGATGCAAATGAAGATAAATTATAAACTAAGAGAAACGAACTTATGCTTTTTTCTAGCGTCTCTTGTCTATCTCCTAGCGAATCAGTTGATGAGTTTTCTTGGATTCGCCAACTAATACAGAGAGTTCATCAAGGGCTATGCGGACAAAGTATATCCGACGCAACAACTCATGAGACAGTTCAAATGGAATAACGCGGCGGAAGAGTCATTTCAAAGAGTACAAAAAGAATTGTCTGAAGCACCGGTTCTAGGCATGCCTACAGAGAAGGGAATGTACGTACTGGACACTGGCGCATCGGTGGTCGCGATCTACATCAGGAACGGGAATGGAACGGGAGAACAGTCTTGAGACCAACAGCATACGGGAGTAACGTATTGGGCGACACGGAAATGAATTACGAGGCACCCGACGCGGAGATTTTTGCGGTTGTAACTTTTGCGGAAAATTATAGGACATACATGGGCAGCGGGTCTTTCAAACTACCTGTCGACAACAGGGCAATCGGGAGTTGTATAGTGCGGTTGGATGGTTACAACATGATAAATGAACATAGAACGAGAGACAAACATTTAAATGCCGACAGCTTGAGTAAGAAAACGGATTCTACGATAAACTGGAGGAGAGGGAGGCGGATAGGCCTGAGATCAAAGATGGTTTTTCACTTATGGACAAGGAAACGTATGATAACCTACCGCTCATGAGATGGCTCGACAAATCAGGCAAACCGATAAAAAACCATCCCGAATCACCCACTAAGCATCGGGAAACTGCAATGCTGAATAGAAAACCCAGGATGCCGATCGAAATCATGCTCAAGTCAAATACAGTCAGAGAGACGCTGAAGGCGAAAGGTTATGACCCCGACGAAGTGGAAATAGGAAAGGGACGGTAGGGCAGGATTTGATGAGATTGCTGGAGAGATTGGCCGATGACAAACCCGTGGTCTCAAACACAAGAAATGATGAACCGAAAATCACCATAATGAGAAGAGAAGAGGTCTCACGTGATAGAGACTCAATGAAACACAGGGAACGAGAGTACAAAGAGGTGGTACGAACAGTGGTCCACAAAATCCCGGAGTACATACTCAGGCGAACAATGCTACGAAGGAAGAAAGTGTCGCTCAAAGAGGAAGTTGAAGTTCTCGGACTAGGTCAACAGTACGGGGGGAGGCCGCAACAAGAAAGGGATGGTGAAGAGGAAAATTTGTCCGGGGAATCAGAAGAAAAGGACAAAGATTCAGCGGAAAGTGATGGTCAACAAGATAATCTTTCCATGATATTAGCTGAAGAAAAAAGGAGGTATCATGACAGAGAACTACAAACCGATTCCTCAGTTGGGACATACAACCTAGAGCATCATGACGCCAATAGAGCCAATGGGAGAGAAGAGCTAGATGTGTCAAGAAGAACTGTGAAGAAGGGAGTTATCATGTAGCTCAAACATCAGAACGAATCTGGAGCCCAACAACCTGGATTGGGTGGTCTTGAGAGGGATAGTATGCATCAAGTTTACAGACGATATCCATATGAGCGAGCAAATGATGGCACTAAAGGAACACGTTAAGGCGAAGTACAGGTTATCGGACCTGATACAAGCACAGAAAAACGACAAAATGACAAGCAACCTCTCCAAATGGATACAAGCGGGAGTGAAGGAAAAAGGAGACCTGGAGGAGGATAGCTACAAGATCTTGAGCCAGTTCTACAAGGGTCGCGAGGACTTACTCTAACACGCAGCTGATGGAGAGAAGAGACAAAGAGAAAATACTAGATATGCATAGTCTCATCAGATTAAAACAGCTTTATCAATCGGAAATGTTGTTCAGATCGCACAATCAGATGAGACATCAAGTATTAGACAAGGTGCAACAAAAAATATTATACCCATTTGACTGGCCATGAATGAGAAAGGTTTGTGAGAGATGGGTGAATGCATGTTTGTCGTGCTTGCAAGTGAAAGACTCAAGAAAAATGAAGTTCTCTCTCAAATCCGTGGAAAGCTTAGAATTTGACGAGGCTGAGCAGATTTATCACCAAAAGATTCGGGGTATAACCAGGTACTGGTAATCATAGATCACTTCACGAAGCTGGTGGAAGTATTAAAATGTCAGACAGCCTTGGCAGAGGAAACCTGCGACCACTTGATAACGCACTGGATATCGCGATATGGTTGTCCGATGACTTTCCAATCAGATAACGGGAAAGCCTTCGTTGGAGATCTGACAAAAGAACTCATGAGAAGATCCCACAATGCACAAGCAAAATCGACGACCCACCATCCACAGACGAATGGACTAGTAGAGAGACAAATCAGAACGCTAGTGAATATGTTCAGGGTATATTGCTCGAGGTAAATGGCGCGACCAATATTGCTCGAGGTATGGGACCAATATTTGGCACAAGTGGTGGGAGCGTACAATAACACGGAACACTCAACAACGGGGATCAGTCCTTTCATGATGCTAACGGGCAGAGAGAGGGCAATGCCAGTGACGTTCTTCTATCCGGAATATGAAGGGCAGAAGACATCACTTCGAGCATACATGAAGGAAGCAGTCAAGAGACAACAGGAGTTGAACGAACTATGCAGAAGGAATACAGCCCAAGAACAAATGACACAGCGTAGCAAGTACGATGAGAAAATACTTCAGGCGAAGCCATACGCTGTGGGACAGTATGTCTGGGTGTTCCAAAAAAAAGTCATACATCCAAAAGGGACGATGAAGCTATTGAAGAAACTGAGAGGCCCGTTCATGATAACAGAAGTGCACCAGTAGGGTCGGTTTTATCGCTTGAGCACAGGGCGTGCTGCCCACTTTGAGAAATTGAAACCTCATGTCCAGTCACCGGAAGACTGGTGTGTGCCGCAAAACATGGAAGGACTCGAGTACCTACTGATGGAGCCGGCGTGCGAGGTAAACGATAAGGGCACCAGAGAGAAGAATGATGGCAATGAAGGCCTGAGTATGGACGATATTGAAAAAATAGAGGTAGGCTCGGACGAAGGATCTTTCGCAGAAGAGGACTGGAACGAACCAGAGCAGGACGAGGTGCCAAAATGGACAGAGCCAGATCAGCCCATGACAGAAGAAACAAGAAGGGGCGGGCGCAAGAAGACATGTATGAGGTACAAAAAATATGGCGACGACTTCTTAGTTGACAAGATACAACCAGAAGAGCTAGGTGCAGAGATGGTGAATATGGGCGACCTAGTAGTGGATGAGGAGTGACAGATCATCAACGACAGTGATCACTCGTGGCAGAAGGACCACAACCTTACCAGAAAAAGAAGTGGACCTGGTACAAAGCGAGCTAGAAAGAAGAGAGAATACAAACCTGAGGATACTAGAGTGGATGCATGGTCTGCAGGATGACGACAAAGAAACGCAGAGCATCCAACAAAACGACATATCAGCAGAAAAGCATGCGAAAGGAGGAAACTTGTTGTTTGGTTGGACGGCGAAAGACCGACCATTAGACATACCACCTGTCAACGTGAGCCCATTACCATCGACGGGGACGTCAAAAAATATATTTTCCCGTGGAGTGGGGTTAGGACTTTGCCACGCCGAAAATTGATTGATAAAGAAACTCAGGGAAGTGAGGGAGATTATCGGACTGGAGTTGGATCAAGAAGAATTCGAGCCTACCATTGGAAAAATTTTCAAAACCAAGTTCGAGATACCAATTGAGTAATCAGAGAACATCTTGATGACGGACAGTGTTTTTAGCTTGTCAGATAGGACCAGCGCAATCTGCATAACAGCGGATATGAATTTCAACGCCAGATTGGAAACCAATATTAGGAGAGAGCACCAAAACGTGGAATTTCTGTTCAGGCATAGACAAGGACTGGGACGTCTAGTGGCACTTCCGCCCTCAGTTTTGCAAGTTCCTGACAAATACGTACGCTTTATGGTGACAAGAGTCAGTGAGAGAAATGTGATAGATCCTGATCACGTGATGATGGCATTGACACGATTGAGGGATTTCCTGGTGAAAAGAGGGATAATAGAGGTTTCGATGCCAGTCTACGATACAAACAGGGGCAGATTGAACCCTAGAAAACTATACGCTATCCTGCACGTGGTAATAGCTGAAACAGAGCTAATGGCACACGTACACAAGAAGTACTACTTTAGCATCGCCTGAGTTACTCGGGTGGACACAAGGGTTTTGAGTTGGGGGCCCGAGGCTCTTCAGCTGGGTGAAAGGGATGCACACGACAGGAAAATAGGTTTTAGTATAACTGGCATGACAATTGAAACTGAATTCAAGAGTGCCAGCAGCATTCAAGAATGCCAGCAGCATTCAAGAAGCGCGCGCTCGATAAGCTATACAGGTGCTTAGGGGATCTCGACTACACGCAAGTGGACGAGAGGCTGGCAGTGGTGCTTAACGCTATTCTGCAACTAGAGTCACAATGCGAGTGCAGGGAGTCGGGGACCGAGGCTGCGTTGATGGTGGGCTACACATTGGACGGATTTTCGATCCAGGAGAAAACCAGGTGGCTGTCCCGGAATATCGAAACCAGGTGGCTGTCCCGGTGGCTGCCCGGAACAAGAAAACCAGGTGGCTGTCCCGGAACATCGAAACCAGGTAGCTGTCCCGGTGGCTGTCCAGGAACAAGAAACCCCGGCTTGAACAATACGACAGAGTATGGTACAGGGGAATTTCACCTTCCGACCAAACCGCCGGCGGTGACTGAAACCCAGACTAGCTGCAGGGTGCTATCAATGATACGATCCCAGCAAACAGAAGAGTCATACCCTGACCTCAGCAACTTGAAAGGGGAATTTGAAAGGGTCCAAAGGGAAAGGGTACAAGCGAGTCTCGATAGAGACTACGGTCATTATTGATAGGGACAAGGTGATACTTGAGCAGCACCTGTTGAAATCAGAGTGGGACCAAGCCCAAAAACTACAACAGAGCGCGCCGAACTGCGATCAAATAAAATCAGAAATTGAGCGACTGCAGAGGAAACAGCAAGAACTCGCGACTGGCTCAGAACGTGAGGTGAAGACGTTGACTGACCCTTTGATGACACGATCGAGACCAGATTTTTAGGATAGAAGTTGATGAGACTCCTAGATCGGGTGGCCGTATTAACCTGGACCGCGTGGCCCAGGAGCAAATGAATGATGATTTGAACACATGGACACCACCATATACCGTCCCATCCTTGAGAGATCTTGAGTCAGGTCGGATCAAACCAATAATGGATATTGCACTACCGGGTCTAACACCCAGCTCAACTAGTGGTAGTCAGGCTGGCGTGAGGACTTCACGTCTCGAGAAGATGCATGAGAGGCTGCAGGCAAGGACTCCTGATAGTCCGGCACGCGAGGCTGAGCCACGCACATGGAGGGAGTACCCAGTGAGGAGTGCCATGATTGCCAACTACAAAAAGAACACAGATGGCGCATGCCACCGACACAACCGGGATGATTGGACGTCGGCCAACGCGAGAGGAGGGACGCCTTCAATGACGCGTCTTGGGTGCAATACTCACGCAGCCCAGAATACCCGAAGGCACGGTCCACTTGATCATTGGGGACAGTATTGTCAGGTTCCTGACGCGGATTCAGGCGCACTGGCAGGTGGTTATCTGTTGATGCCCCAGTTGTTGGCGTCGCTACAGATGCTGGAATTGGGAAAGGTGTACACGGTCACCCTAATTATGGGAACTAATGATGGGAACTAATGATGGGAACTAATGATGTTTCTAGAGGCGAAATGCGGAAGATGATGAGGCTTCAAGACAAGGTGAGCTGCATTCTTGAGGAGCTGAGGATCTACTTGGACCCTACCGTGCTCACGATTTGTACGGTTCCCTACATTATGATGGCAGACCAGAACGCGATGAACATGAATGAGAGGGTGCGCCACTTCAACGATACAATCAGGCAAATGAAGAAAAGAAGCGTCCTGCCCGCGAGGCTGCTCGTTGTCGCGAGAACGATGGAAGATTCCCTGCCGCAGAACTCTTCTTCGGACGGCATCCACTTCGATAAGTTTAGGGCTTCGGAGTGGCTTAATGGTGTGTTTCAGAGACATATCATTAAGCTAGAGTCGGATCTGGTGGAGACTAATCAGTTCATCTTTGGTCCGCCCCCGAGGCTTTCTTTATTTTCAGTTAGGCCAGTGGCTGACCGATTGGGAGGGAGAATTGATTCTAGAGTGAGTTCGAGGAGCAGCAGAAGATGGCAGCTGGGTTGGACACCTATGCCATGGAGAGGGATGAGGTGGAGTCTTCCACACCATAAAGCTCTGTGGCGTCATCAGTAGTTGTGGCGGAGAAGAAGAAGATTGCTCGAGCCCCGGCAGGAGGCCCTGTAGAATCAAGCAAGGCTAGGTATCTGGAGCGACTGAACGACAAAGAATTGGAAAGCCCAGGCCTCATAGTGGAACCATCGAAGCATCAAACGAGTGTAGAGAGAGTGTAGGCGACTCTTGCGCAGTTAAGAGCCGTAGAAAAACTTCTTGAGCCAAAAAGCATGATATTCCCCGATACCGCTTACATGGGCCCGAAACTTTCAGAAGATCCAAGATACGGGAAACCCCATGGGACCTCACAGGTGGCCAAGACTCTGGCAGTTTATGATCGCTCGGACCCTGGAGCAGCGAGGGTGATCATCGTGGCGGGGTCACACTTCGATGAAACCTTCCCGAATCTATTTTGTCCAGAGACGTTGGTGTATCTGCTACCAGGCGCGGAATTCAATCAGATGTTGTCTCTGATTGTGGCAATGAATTCGGAAACACCGTGTGAGCCGGATGTATTGTTATTCGCGGAGATGAACTATCATCTGCATGCCGCGGGATTACTTGAGCATATGAGAAGTGGTGAACCGAGGACAAAGAAGATCTGGGAGGCAAATTAGACATTGTTTGCAGCATTGAATTAGGTGCGGGAGTTGGTGGCTTCTCGGTTGGGTTCAAAAACGAAAGTGGTATTCACATCATCAGCAAGTTATGCAGATATTCCACCAGCTCTACACTTGATAGCAGAAGGCTAATTGCAGCCCCTAATCGAGAACTCGAGCCAGTAAAATTGAGGCTTCTGAAGTCGGAAGTGGCGGCGGCAGGGCAGATGTGCCTCATGCCCTGAGGGGTTTCTATGAGCTCGCAGACATATTGATTATGCTGGACGAGATGTTTCGTCTTCAGATCTCGAATCATGCTCGGCAACTGAAGTTCAATCCGGAAAAAACGCGATAAGCCACTTAACCGCCATTGCCGGGAGCTGAGAAGCAATTGGAATCGATGGTGTATCGTTTGACTCAAGAGGAAGGGAGATTCACGTTCCTGACCCCAAGGCTGGAGAATGTGACCAACAAAACGAGGGAAAGCGCACCTTTCCTGATCAAGCAGATATGAGGGAGGACCAAATCGAGATCTCCGAGAAGAGGGATTTGACGGTGGAGACGTTCGTTACGTCAGCAAAAAGGATCACTATCGCTGGCTTCTGGAGAGAACATGCAAAGGGCGAATTGAGGACCCGGAAAACACATGAAATCTTCAGACTCTTAACTCATGCTGGGAGAACAAGTATATCGATAAGGTATTCTATGCGGGAAATATCAATTTTGAAGCATTCGTGCAGGATCTCTTGAGCACATCGATAAACCTGCTGCTTGGTAATGCGGTCTGATCCTTTAGGTGTGATCAGACGGAGTGACTTTTATCTACGGACCCACCGTGTCATATGCCTTCCTGGATCCGCTTTTGACCGCCTACCGACACTCAGTCGCTTATGTGAGCCTGATCAGCTTTTCGGATGGGACGGCGCTGATTTGGTGCAGACAAGAGAATTTGAGAGCACAAATGATTGAAACGGTGTTAATCGGAAAACTGAAGGACCAAGAGCTGATAATGCTCAATTTCAATGGCCAGCTGCAGTGGAAAATGAAGGGGAACAAGAGGGTCCTCATGAGGCCTAGCCGAAACTCTGGAACCTATATCCTGTGGCGAAGAACACTAGAGAAGTCTTGAGAAATCCAGCGTGGAAGAAGAGCTTTGATTTGGTGGAAAAAGAAATTGAGACAATCCTTGAACGAGACGTGTTACCGGTTACCATCCCGGAGTTCCCGACGGTGAGGTGATTGAAATTGGGGATGAAGAGCCCAATGGTGGTCCCGTCGATAGATGCTAGAGAGGCTGTTGCAGAAGTTCCGGACAGGTCGGAGACCTGGCAGAACCTCGCAGTTGTGAAATTTTTGGCACAACTAACGTGGGACTAGCCATTCTATCTCCAGATTCATACGGAACTACGATGCTGGCGAAGAGAAGCCTTTATGAGCTCCTTTCGGCATAACCACGAACAACAACAACAACAACAACAACAACAACAACAACAACAACAACAACAACAACAACAACAACAACAGCAGCAGCAGCAGCAGCAGCAGCAGCAGAGGACGTTCACACACAGCTGGGACCCCATATTCATCGGGTATTCGGCGGCAGTGTACTTCCACACATGTGAAATCAAGATAAATTCGTGAACCATTCAAGCCAAGAAGATGCGGGGTTCAATACCTCCCAAGTATGAAGTCCGGGAAGTGATTAAACTGCTTGAGAAAGCTGGATTTGAAAACAAAGAGCTGGTATACGATAGCGGGAGAATGATCGTGGAAGAGGTTCATGTAGTTCTGGAGGACGATATGAAGTTGAGCCCGAGGAGGCAGTAGGCACCTTATGGACGGGTGGAGTTGGAGTTGCAGCACGAGGGACGAAAGCTGAACGCGGCGGGGGCTCTGTACGTATCCCTAACAGAATATAAAGCAGTAGATCCTGCAACGCCTTCACCCCTGCCAGTCGACTCGATACTCCTGGGGACAAGAGGATCCTACCATTGGAAAAAAGATTCGAAGACGCACTGGACAGGGAACCAACTGATCGGGAGAGGAAGAAAGGATGGATGAAACCCTCAGCGAGGCTGGCGAAGATATGGAGCTAGGGCCTACGCCCAATGAAAAAGTGGTGACCGGGATTTTTAGTCCAGGCACCACGCGTGAGTTGCTACAAGACTTGAGCGCAGATTATTGGGCGTACACGGTCACACCACCCTTGGGATCCTCTCGGAAGAATCTGGAGTTGTCACTGGCGAGCGAGCCCTCGAATTTGGTCATGGTACGCTTGGGTGACACCTTCGGAGGAAACAAATGGTTGATCTTGTATACGCTAGATCAGAAAGGGTGACAGGATATCTTGAGCGAGTTTAATCGAAAGGTGGAAAGGGAAGTGAAAATGGATGACTTCAAAGAAGAGCTGTGGGACACTGTAATAAGATTTGAGAACCTGTCTTGATGGCCACGGGACTGGACGAGAAGGCGAGATAGGAGTTGCTCCGCAAAATGATTCGCTTGCGGGAAACGAAGCCTAATGCCGACCCTAAAAAATAAAAATACAGCTCCACTCTGAAAGAAAAAATTAGGAATAAAGAATTTAAGACCAAAATTTATTAAAAAACTAAATCTAGTTTCATAATTAAAAATTTTAATAGTCCTAAGAGACAAATGAGGAAGACCTGGACAAATAAGGGGATTCAGTGAAAATCATGACTGCGCCTCCGAGTGAAGGAGTGAACTCGAGGAAAAGGAAACGAAAGGTAGAAGAGCGAGTCCATCGGTGGAGGCGGTTCCAGGTAAGAAATTGAAGGCGACGGCTCCAATAGTTCTAGCGAGATGGAAAACGATAGCCTACAAAGGCAACTCAGTGACCCGAAACTTGGCTGAAGCATTGATCGAGCTGGAAAACGGAACAGTTCCGTGACGGAAGAAGAAATCAAACCCCAAAAGGCGAATGCTAAGAAAGGCTCCGTCAGTGGACAAATGTGGGAAAAAGACATTGGCAAAGAATGGATCTCTAGTCGACACCATGGATCTCGAGAAAGCAGGTAGCAAGTGACCCCCTCGAAAGAGGGTTGATGAGAAGTACTGTTCGCCCCTGGTGGATAGTCCTGGATACTGCGAAACAACTGGAGAGTTGCCTGAAAAAAGTTGATTGCGAAAGTCCAGAAAAGGTCAAAATTGGGCTACCCAACAGTCCTATCAACGATCGCAAGAACGTGGCATGAGCTGAGAAGCAATTGGAATTGATGATGTATCGTCTGACTCAAGAGGGAGGGAGATGGACATTCCTGAACAAAAGGCTGGAGAATGTGACGAACAAAATGAGGGAAAGCGCACCTTTCCTGATCAAGCAGATATGGGGAGGACCAACTCGAGATCTCCGAGAAGAGGGATTTGACGGTGGAGACGTTCGTTACTGCAGCAAATGAGATCACTATCGCTGGCTTCTGGAGAGAACATGCAAAGGGCGAGTTGATGACCAGGAAAACACATGAAATCTTGAGATTCTTAACTCATGCTGGGAGAAGAAGTATATCGATAAGGTAGTCTATGCGGAAAAACCAATTTCGAGGCATTCGTGCAGGACTTCTTGAGCACATCGATTAACTTGCTGCTCGCCCTGTATCTGGTGTATCCCCGGCACCTATTCAACATGGGTCCTGTGTACATGTTCAGCAGAGGCGTGGAAACCCTCAGAATTGACGGATACTTGACGCTAATGTTATTGACGCATGGGAAGCTGGCGGCATTCAATCGACTGATGAAGTAGGAGATTCCAAAGCCACACCGAGTCTTGAGTCTTATTCATACAAGTGTGCTGCTGGACTAAAAACCCTACTGATGGAGTACTCCTTGATGCATAATCGAAACTTGACAGGATAGAAGAAGAACTCGAGAACCAAAGAGGAGATGAGAGAAGTGAATTGAGTTATGCCTCTTCTGACCGATCTGTGCTTGGCATTGCGGTCTGATCCTTTAGGGATGATTAGAGGGCTAGGGGAGTGATCAGAGGGCTTTTATCTACAGACCCACCGTGTCATGTGCCTTCCTGGATCCACTCTTGACCGCCTAAAGACACTCAGTCGCCTCCGTGAGTCTGGTCAGTTTTTTGGATGGCACGGCGCTGAATTGGTGCAGACAAGAGAACTTGAGATCAGAAATGAGTGAAACGGTGTTATTCGGAAAAGTGAAGGACCAAGAGTTGATAATGCTCAATTTCAGAGGCCAGCTGCAGTGCAGAATGGGGCGGGGGGAACGAGACGGTCCCATTGAAGCCTATCCGAATTTCTGGAACCTATATCCTGTGGCGTGGAGAAATCCAGCGTGGAAGAAGGTTTTTGATTTGGTGAAAAAAGAAATTGAGACAATCCTTGAACGAGACGTGTTACCGGTTACCATCCCGGAGTTCACCACGGTGAGGTGAATGACACTGGGGATGAATAGCGCAATAGTGGTCCCTTCAATAGATGCTAGAGAGGCTGCGGAGCAGCAGCAGAGGACGTTCACACACAGCTGGGACCCACTAATCATCGAGTATTCGGCGGCAGTGTACTTCCACACATGTGAAGTCAAGATAATTTCGTGGACCATTCAAACCAAGAAGATTCGGGGTTCAACGCCTCCCAAGATTGAAGTCCGGGAAGTGATTAAAGTGCTTGAGAAAGCTGATTTGAGAACAAAGAGCCAGTATACGATAGCGGGAGAATGATCGTGGAAGAGAGTCATATAGCTCCTAAGGACGATAAGAAGTTGAGCACGAGGAGGCAGTAGGCACCTTATGGACTGGTGGAGTTGGAGTTGCAGCACGAGGGACGGAAGCTGAACGCGGCGGGGGCTCTGTACTTATCCCTAACAGAATATAAAGCAGTAGATCCTGGAACGCCTTCACCCCTGTCAGTCGACTCGACACACCTGGGGACAAGAGGATCATTCCAGTGGAAAACAGATTCGAAGACGCTCTCGACAGGGAACAACCTGAATCGGGAGAGGAAGAAAGGATGAATGAAACCCTCAGCGAGGCTGGCGAAGATATGGAGCTAGGGGCTACGCCCAATGAAAAGATGGTGACCGGGGTTTTTAGTCCAGGCACCACGCGTGAGTTGCTACAAGACTTGAGCGCAGATTATTGGGCGTACACGGTCACACCACCCTTGGGATCCTCTCGGAAGAATCTGTAGTTGTCACTGGTGAGCGAGCCCTCGAATTTGGTCATGCTACGCTTGGGTGACACCTTCGGAGGAAACAAATGGTTGATCTTGGATACGCTAGATCAGAAAGGGTGACAGGATATCTTGAGCGAGTTTAATGGAAAGGTGGAAAGGGAAGTGAAAATGGATAACTTCAAAGAAGAGCTGTGGGACACTGTAGTAGGATTTGAGAACCTGTCTTGATGGCCACGGGACTGGACGAGAAGGCGAGATAGGAGTCGCTCCGCAAAATGATTCGCTTGCGGGAAACGAAGCCTAATTCCGAGCCTAAATCATAAAAAGACAGCTCTACTCTGAAAGAAAAAATTAAGAATAAAGAATTTAAGACCGATATTGATTAAAAAATTAAATCTAGTTTCATAATTAAAAATATTAATAGTCCTAAGAGTCAAATGAGGAAGACCTGAACAAATAAGGGGATTCAGTGAAAATCATGACTACGCCCCCGAGTGAAGGAGTGAAGTCGAGGAAAAGGAAACGGGAGGTAGAAGAGCGAGTCCCTCTAGGGAGGCGGTTCCAGGGAAGAAATTGAAGGAGACGGCTCCAATAGTTCTAGCGAGATGGAAAACGACAGCCTACAAAGGCAACTCAGTGACCCGAAAATTGACTGAAGCATTGATCGAGGTGGAAAACACGAAAACTCGTTGACGGACGAAGAATTCAAACCCCAAAAGGCGAATGCTAAGAAAGGCTCCGTCAGTGGACAAATGTGGGAAATAGACATTGGCAAAGAATGGATTTCTAGTCGACACTATGGGTCTTGAGAAAGCAGTTAGCAAGTGACCCCTTCGAAAAAGGATTGACAAGAAGTACTGTTCGCCCCTGGTGGATAGTCCTGGATACTGCGAAACAACTGGAGAGTTGCCTGAAAAAATTTGATTGCGAAGTGTCCAATAAACGTCGAAATTGGGCTACCCAACAGTGCTATCAACGATCGCAGGAACGTGGTGTGAGCTGAGAAGCCATTAGAATTGATGGTGTATCGTCTGACTCAAGAGGGAGGGAGATGGACTTTCCTGAATCCAAGGCTGTGACGAACAAAATGAGGGAAAGCGCACCTTTCCTGAACAAGCAGATATGGGGAGGACCAACTCGAGATCTCCGAGAAGAGGGATTTGACGATGGAGACGTTCGTTACGTCAGCAAATGAGATCACTATCGCTGGCTTCTGGAGAGAACATGCAAAGGGCGAGTTGATGACCAGGAAAACACATGAAATCTTGAAATTCTTAACTCATGCTGGGAGAAGAAGTAAATCGATAAGGTAGTCTATGCGGAAAAACCAATTTTGAGGCATTCGTGCAGGACTTCTTGAGCACATCGTTTAACTTGCTGCTGGCCCTGTATCTGGTGTATCCCCGGCACCTATTCAACATGGGTCCTGCGTACATGTTCAGCAGATGCGTGGAAACTCTCAGAATTGACGGATACTTGACGCTAATGTTCTTGACGCATGGGAAGCTGGCGGCATTCAATCGACTGATGAAGTAGGAGACTCCACATCAGTGCGAAAAGCCACACCGAGTCTTGAGCCTTATTCATACAAGTGTGCTGCTGGACTAAAAACCCTACTGATGGAGTACTCCTTGATGCATAATCGAAACTTGACAGGATAGGAGAAGAACTCGAGAACCTGAGAGGAGATGAGAGAAGTGAATTGAGTTATGCCTCTTCTGACCGATCTGTGCTTGGCATTGCGGTCTGATCCTTTAGGGGTGATCAGAGGGCTAGGGGAGTGATCAGAGCGCTTTTATCTACGAACCCACCGTGTCATGTGCCTTCCTGGATCCGCTCTTGACCGCCTAAAGACACTCAGTCGCCTCCGTGAGTCTGGTCAGCTTTTTGGATGGGACGGCGCTGAATTGGTGCAGACAAGAGAACTTGAGATCAGAAATGAGTAAAACGCTGTTATTCGGAAAAGTGAAGGACCAAGAGTTGATAATGCTCAATTTCAGAGGCCAGCTGCAGTGCAGAATGGGGCGGGGGGATTGAGAGGGTCCTTTTGAAGCCTACCCGAATTTCTGGAACCTATATCCTGTGGCGTGGAGAAATCCAGCGTGGAAGAAGATTTTTGATTTGGTGAAAAAGGAAATTGAGACGATCCTTGAACGAGACGTGTTACCGGTTACCATCCCGGAGTTTCCGACGGTGAGGTGAATGACACTGGGGATGAATAGCGCAATGGTGGTCCCGTCGATAGATGCTAGAGAGGCTGTGGAGCAGCAGCAGAGGACGTTCACACACAGCTGCGACCCCCTAATCATCGAGTATTCGGCGGCAGTGTACTTCCACACATGTGAAATCAAGATAGTTTCGTGGACCATTCAAACCAAGAAGATGCGGGGTTCAATGCCTCCCAAGATTGAAGTCTGGGAAGTGAATAAAGTGCTTGAGATAGCTGGATTTGAAAACAAAGAGCCAGTATACGATAGCGGGAGAATGATCGTGGAAGAGAGTCATATAGCTCTGAAGGACGATATGAAGTTGAGCAAGAGGAGTCAGTAGGCACCTTTTGGACTGGTGGAGTTGGAGTTGCATCACAAGGGACGGAAGCTGAACACGGCGGGGGCTCTGTACGTATCCCTAACAGAATGTAAAGCAGTAGATCCTGCAACGCCTTCACCCCTGTCAGTCGACTCGATACTCCTGGGGACAAGAGGATCATTCCAGTGGAAAACAGATTCTTAGACGCTCTCGACAGGGAACAACCTGAATCGGGAGAAGAAGAAAGGATGAATGAAACCCTCAGCGAGGCTGGCGAAGATATGGAGCTAGAAGCTACGCCCAATGAACAGGTGGTGACCAACAATTTTAGTCACGGCACCACGCGTCAGTTGCTACAAGGCTTGAGCGCAAATTATTGGGCGGACACGGTCACACCACCCTTGGGATCCCCTCGGAAGAATCTGGAGTTGCCACTGGCGAGCGAGCCCTCGAATATGGGCATGGTACGCTTGAGTGATGAAGCAAGGGGAACGAACACCTTCGGAGGAAACAAATGGTTGTTCTTTGATACGCTAGATCAGAAAGGGTGACAGGATATCTCGAGCGAGTTTAATCAAAAGGTGGAAAGGGAAGTGAATATTGATGACTTCAAAGAAGAGCTGTGGGACACTGTAGTAGGATTTGAGAACCTGTCTTGATGGCCACGGGACTGGACGAGAAGGCGAGAGAGGAATTGCTCCGCAAAATGATTCGCTTGCGGGAAACAAAGCCTAATGCCGAGCCTAAATGATGTAAGGACAGCTCTACTCTGAAAGAAAAATTAAGGATAAAAAACTTAAGACCAAAATTTAAAATTGATGATAAAAGTAAATCTAGGTTTATAATTAAAGATATTAATAGTCCTAAGAGTCAAATGAGGAAGACCTGGACAAAGAAAGGGATTCAGTGATAATCATGGCTATGCCCCGAGTAAAGGAGTGAGGTCGCGGAAAATGAAACGGGAGTTAGAAGAGCGAGTCCCTCGGTGGAGGCGGTTTCAGGAAAAATTTTTAAGGAGATGGCTCCAATAGTTCTAGCGAGATGGAAAACGACAGCCTACAAAGGCAAATCTGTGACCCGAAAGTTGGCTGAACCGTTGATCGAGGTGGAAAGCGCGATAAGTCCGGGGAGCGAAGAAAGGCTCCGTCAGTGGACAAATATGGAAAATAGGCATTGGCAAAGAATGGATCTCGAGTCGAAATCATGGATCTCGAGAAAGCTGGTAGCAAGTGACCCCCTCGAAAGAGGATTGACGAGAAGTAATGCTCGCCTCTGGTGGGTAGACCTGGATACTGCGAAAGAACTGGAGAGTTGTCTGAAAAAACTTGATCGCGGGGTGTCCAGAAAAC